>NW_026974867.1:0-326723 GCF_030014295.1 Loxodonta africana | reverse complement strand
CTTAGGGGTTTCAGGTTAGTGTTCTGCTTAGGGCTAGGGTTAGCATTAGGGTTAGGGTGGAAGGATACTGTTAGGAGTTAGAGTGAGGGTTACGGTTAGTTTTACAGCTAAGGTGAGGGTTTAGGGTAAGTGTTATGATTAGGGTTAGAGTTAGAGTTAGGTTTAGATTCAGAGTTAGGGTTAGGTGTAGGATAAGAGTTAGCTTTATGTCCAGGTTTAGGATTAGAGTTAGTGTTCTATTTAGGGTCAAGGTTAGAATTAGGGTTAGGATCAGGATTCTGTTTAGGTTTAGTTCCAGAGCTGTTGTAAGGGTTAAATTTAGGGTTAGAGAGGGACTAGCGTTATGGTTAGGGTTAGGTTTAAGGTAAGGGTTTGGGTTGGGTTTAGGTTGAAGGTTAGGGTTAGGGTTTGGATGAAGTTTAGGTTAGGGTTAAGGTTATTTTTATGGTTAGGGCTAGAGTTTGGGTTTGTGTTCAGGTTAGTCTTAAGGTTAGGTTTAGGGTTCGGTTAGGGTTAGGGCTTATGTTTAGGGTTAGCGTTAGGTTTAGGTTCAGGGTTAGTGTGAAGTTTAGGTTAAGGGCGAAAGTTAGAAATAGGTTTAGGAGTATAGATAGTGTTAGACGTTAAGTTTAGGGTGTTAGGGTTAGGTTTATGGTTAGGGTAGGGTTGAGTTTAGGGTTAATATTAGGATTAGGGTTAGATTAGGGTTACTGTTCGTATTAGGGTTAGGTTTAGGGATAAGTTCGGAGATAACATTATGTTTAGGGTTGGGGATACGGTTAAGGGTTAGGGAGAGGGTTAGGGTTAGGTTTACACTTAAGGTGAGGGTTATGGTAATTGTTATGGTTAGCGTTAGAGTTGTAGTTAGCCTTAGGTTTAGGGTGAAGTTTCCGTTAATAGTCAGGGTTAGGGTTAAGGTTAGATTAGGGTTAAGGTTGGTGTTAGAGTTCGGTAAAGGGTTTAGGTTTAGGATTTGGGCAAGGTTAGGGTTAAGGCTAGGTTTACGGTAAATGGTAGGGCTAGGTTAGGGTTGTTAGGGTTAGGTTTAGAGTAAGAATTAGTGCTAGGAATTAGGCTTAGGGTTAGCATCAGGTTTAGAGTTATTGTTAGGTTTAGGGTTAAGTTTAAGGCAGAGTTAAGGTTAGGGTTAATTTTAGAGTTAGAGGAAGAGTCAGGTTTAGCTAAGTGTTAGGGCTAGGATGAAGGATAGCGTTAGGGTTAGGAAAAGGGTTAGGGGATCGTGTGAGTGTTAGTGTTAGGTTCACAATTAAGCTGATGTTTTACGGTGTTACGGTTAGGGGTAGGGTTAGGGTTAGGTTTAGGGTTAGGCCTAGATTTAGGGGATTGTTTACGGTTTGGTTTAGTTTTAGGTTTAGGGTTCGGCTTAGGTTTTGGGTAAAAATAGGTCAAGGATGAGGGTTAGGGTAAGGGTTAGGGTTTGGTGTTTGACTTAAGGTTAGGGGTAGCTTTAGGGGTAGGGTTAGGTTTAGGTGTTGGGTAAATATTAGGGTCAGGTATAGGGTTAGGTTTAGGGTTAGGGTTAGGTTTTGGTTTAGAGTTAGGTTTAGGGTGAAGTTGAAGTTCAGGGTGAGAGTTGAGCTGAGGGTTAGAGTTAGTGGTTAGGGTTAGGGTTAAGTTTAGGATGAAGTTTAGGGTTAAGGTTAGGTTTCGATTTAGGGTTAGGTTAAGTGTTAGGGTTAAGTCTTGTTAAGTTTAGGACTAGGTGAAGGTTAGGGATAGGGTTAGGTTAAGGTTTGGGGTTAGGTTTTGATTTTAGGGTGAGGGTTATTGCTGGGTTTCCATTGAAGCTGAGTGTGTAGGGTAAGTTTTAGCGTTAGGAATAGGGTTAGAGTTAGATTTGGGGTCAGGGTTAGAGTTAAGTTTCGGGTTAGGTTTATGGTTAGGTTTAGGGCTAGGGTCAGGGTTGGGGGAGATTTAGTGTTACGTTTAGTTTTAGGGTTAGTGTTAGGGTGAAGTTTATGTTAAGCATGAGGTTTAGGGTTGCGGTTAGGGTTCAGGTTCGGGTCAGGGTTAGGTTAGGTTCAGGTTGAGGTTTAGGGTTATGTTTAGTATCAGTGTTAATTTTGGTTAGGGTTAGGGTTTGAATGAAGTTAGGGTAGGTTTAGGGTTATGGTTAGTGTGAAATTTTGGTTAAGGGTGAGGGTTCGAATTAGGGTAAGGGTTTGAGTTATATTTACTGGTTAAGGTTATGTTAAGGGTTTCGATTAGGTTTAGGCTAAGGATTTGGGTTAGAGTTAGGGTTAGGGGTTAGTGTTTCAGTTAGGTTTAGGATAGGGTTGTACTTAGGGTCAAGTTTAGGGTTACGGTTAGATTTAGAGTTACGATTACAGTTAAGGTGAGGGTTTTGGGTAAGTGTTAGGATTAGGGTTAGGGTTAGGGCTAGGGTTAGGGTTAGAGTTAGGGTTAGGGGTTAGGGTTAGGTTTAAGTTTATGATAGGCTTCAAGTTAGGTTAAGGTAAGGTTAGTGTTAGGGTCAGTGTTAGGATTAGGATTAGGTTTAGGGCGAGGGTTAGGGTCAGAGATATACTAAGGGTTATGTTTAGGGTCACAAGTGGGCCAAGGTTAAGGTTAGGGTTAAAGTTAGGGTTAGCTTTAGGTTAGGGATAGGGTGAAGTTTAAGAGAGGTTGAGGGTTAGGGTTATGGCTAAGGTTTGGGTTTGTTTTTAGGTTAGTGTTAAGGTTGTGTTTAGGGTTAGAGCTAAGTTTCCGGGTTTTGTTTGGCTTTAGGGTTAGGGTTAGATTTTAGGTTAGACTTAGGTATAACAGTTAGGGTTAAGATTTGTGTTAGGCATTGTGGTTGGGGTGAGGGTTAGATTTAGGGTTAGGGTTGGGTAGGTTTAGGATTATGGATATGGTAAGGTGTCAGAGGTTAGAGGTGTAGTTTAGGGTTAGGGTTTGAGTGAGGGTACAGGTTAGGCATTGTGGTTCCGGTCATGGTTAGGTTTAGTTTAGGGTTAGGGTTAGGGTTAGGGTTAGGTTTCTAATTAGTTTTCGGGTTAGAGTTAGAGTTAGGGTTAATGTTTGGGTTAGGCTTTGGTCTTAGGGGTTAGGGTTTGGGTTAGGGTTAGTGTTATCGTTAGGGCTTAGGGGTTTCAGGTTAGTGTTCTGCTTAGGGCTAGGGTTAGCATTAGGGTTAGGGTGGAAGGATACTGTTAGGAGTTAGAGTGAGGGTTACGGTTAGTTTTACAGCTAAGGTGAGGGTTTAGGGTAAGTGTTATGATTAGGGTTAGAGTTAGAGTTAGGTTTAGATTCAGAGTTAGGGTTAGGTGTAGGATAAGAGTTAGCTTTATGTCCAGGTTTAGGATTAGAGTTAGTGTTCTATTTAGGGTCAAGGTTAGAATTAGGGTTAGGATCAGGATTCTGTTTAGGTTTAGTTCCAGAGCTGTTGTAAGGGTTAAATTTAGGGTTAGAGAGGGACTAGCGTTATGGTTAGGGTTAGGTTTAAGGTAAGGGTTTGGGTTGGGTTTAGGTTGCAGGTTAGGGTTAGGGTTTGGATGAAGTTTAGGTTAGGGTTAAGGTTATTTTTATGGTTAGGGCTAGAGTTTGGGTTTGTGTTCAGGTTAGTGTTAAGGTTAGGTTTAGGGTTCGGTTAGGGTTAGGGCTTATGTTTAGGGTTAGCGTTAGGTTTAGGTTCAGGGTTAGTGTGAAGTTTAGGTTAAGGGCGAAAGTTAGAAATAGGTTTAGGAGTATAGATAGTGTTAGACGTTAAGTTTAGGGTGTTAGGGTTAGGTTTATGGTTAGGGTAGGGTTGAGTTTAGGGTTAATATTAGGATTAGGGTTAGATTAGGGTTCCTGTTCGTATTAGGGTTAGGTTTAGGGATAAGTTTGGAGATAACATTATGTTTAGGGTTGGGGATACGGTTAAGGGTTAGGGAGAGGGTTAGGGTTAGGTTTACACTTAAGGTGAGGGTTATGGTAATTGTTATGGTTAGCGTTAGAGTTGGAGTTAGCCTTAGGTTTAGGGTGAAGTTTCCGTTAATAGTCAGGGTTAGGGTTAAGGTTAGATTAGGGTTAAGGTTGGTGTTAGAGTTCGGTAAAGGGTTTAGGTTTAGGATTTGGGCAAGGTTAGGGTTAAGGCTAGGTTTACGGTAAATGGTAGGGCTAGGTTAGGGTTGTTAGGGTTAGGTTTAGAGTAAGAATTAGTGCTAGGAATTAGGCTTAGGGTTAGCATCAGGTTTAGAGTTATTGTTAGGTTTAGGGTTAAGTTTAAGGCAGAGTTAAGGTTAGGGTTAATTTTAGAGTTAGAGGAAGAGTCAGGTTTAGCTAAGTGTTAGGGCTAGGATGAAGGATAGCGTTAGGGTTAGGAAAAGGGTTAGGGGATCGTGTGAGTGTTAGTGTTAGGTTCACAATTAAGCTGATGTTTTACGGTGTTACGGTTAGGGGTAGGGTTAGGGTTAGGTTTAGGGTTAGGCCTAGATTTAGGGGATTGTTTACGGTTTGGTTTAGTTTTAGGTTTAGGGTTCGGCTTAGGTTTTGGGTAAAAATAGGTCAAGGATGAGGGTTAGGGTAAGGGTTAGGGTTTGGTGTTTGACTTAAGGTTAGGGGTAGCTTTAGGGGTAGGTTTAGTGTTAGGGTTAGGTTTAGGTGTTTGGGTAAATATTAGGGTCAGGTATAGGGTTAGGTTTAGGGTTAGGGTTAGGTTTTGGTTTAGGGTTAGGTTTAGGGTGAAGTTGAAGTTCAGGGTGAGAGTTGAGCTGAGGGTTAGAGTTAGTGGTTAGGGTTAGGGTTAAGTTTAGGATGAAGTTTAGGGTTAAGGTTAGGTTTCGATTTAGGGTTAGGTTAAGTGTTAGGGTTAAGTCTTGTTAAGTTTAGGACTAGGTGAAGGTTAGGGATAGGGTTAGGTTAAGGTTTGGGGTTAGGTTTTGATTTTAGGGTGAGGGTTATTGCTGGGTTTCCATTGAAGCTGAGTGTGTAGGGTAAGTTTTAGCGTTAGGAATAGGGTTAGAGTTAGATTTGGGGTCAGGGTTAGAGTTAAGTTTCGGGTTAGGTTTATGGTTAGGTTTAGGGCTAGGGTCAGGGTTGGGGGAGATTTAGTGTTACGTTTAGTTTTAGGGTTAGTGTTAGGGTGAAGTTTATGTTAAGCATGAGGTTTAGGGTTGCGGTTAGGGTTCAGGTTCGGGTCAGGGTTAGGTTAGGTTCAGGTTGAGGTTTAGGGTTATGTTTAGTATCAGTGTTAATTTTGGTTAGGGTTAGGGTTTGAATGAAGTTAGGGTAGGTTTAGGGTTATGGTTAGTGTGAAATTTTGGTTAAGGGTGAGGGTTCGGCTTAGGGTAAGGGTTTGAGTTATATTTACTGGTTAAGGTTATGTTAAGGGTTTCGATTAGGTTTAGGCTAAGGATTTGGGTTAGAGTTAGGGTTAGGGGTTAGTGTTTCAGTTAGGTTTAGGATAGGGTTGTACTTAGGGTCAAGTTTAGGGTTACGGTTAGATTTAGAGTTACGATTACAGTTAAGGTGAGGGTTTTGGGTAAGTGTTAGGATTAGGGTTAGGGTTAGGGCTAGGGTTAGGGTTAGAGTTAGGGTTAGGGGTTAGGGTTAGGTTTAAGTTTATGATAGGCTTCAAGTTAGGTTAAGGTAAGGTTAGTGTTAGGGTCAGTGTTAGGATTAGGATTAGGTTTAGGGCGAGGGTTAGGGTCAGAGATATACTAAGGGTTATGTTTAGGGTCACAAGTGGGCCAAGGTTAAGGTTAGGGTTAAAGTTAGGGTTAGCTTTAGGTTAGGGATAGGGTGAAGTTTAAGAGAGGTTGAGGGTTAGGGTTATGGCTAAGGTTTGGGTTTGTTTTTAGGTTAGTGTTAAGGTTGTGTTTAGGGTTAGAGCTAAGTTTCCGGGTTTTGTTTGGCTTTAGGGTTAGGGTTAGATTTTAGGTTAGACTTACGTATAAGAGTTAGGGTTACGATTTGTGTTAGGCATTGTGGTTGGATTGAGGGTTAGATTTAGGGTTAGGGTTGGGTAGGTTTAGGATTATGGATATGGTAAGGTGTCAGAGGTTAGAGGTGTAGTTTAGGGTTAGGGTTTGAGTGAGGGTACAGGTTAGGCATTGTGGTTCCGGTCATGGTTAGGTTTAGTTTAGGGTTAGGGTTAGGCTTAGGGTTAGGTTTCTAATTAGTTTTCGGGTTAGAGTTAGAGTTAGGGTTAATGTTTGGGTTAGGCTTTGGTCTTAGGGGTTAGGGTTTGGGTTAGGGTTAGTGTTATCGTTAGGGCTTAGGGGTTTCAGGTTAGTGTTCTGCTTAGGGCTAGGGTTAGCATTAGGGTTAGGGTGGAAGGATACTGTTAGGAGTTAGAGTGAGGGTTACGGTTAGTTTTACAGCTAAGGTGAGGGTTTAGGGTAAGTGTTATGATTAGGGTTAGAGTTAGAGTTAGGTTTAGATTCAGAGTTAGGGTTAGGTGTAGGATAAGAGTTAGCTTTATGTCCAGGTTTAGGATTAGAGTTAGTGTTCTATTTAGGGTCAAGGTTAGAATTAGGGTTAGGATCAGGATTCTGTTTAGGTTTAGTTCCAGAGCTGTTGTAAGGGTTAAATTTAGGGTTAGAGAGGGACTAGCGTTATGGTTAGGGTTAGGTTTAAGGTAAGGGTTTGGGTTGGGTTTAGGTTGAAGGTTAGGGTTAGGGTTTGGATGAAGTTTAGGTTAGGGTTAAGGTTATTTTTATGGTTAGGGCTAGAGTTTGGGTTTGTGTTCAGGTTAGTGTTAAGGTTAGGTTTAGGGTTCGGTTAGGGTTAGGGCTTATGTTTAGGGTTAGCGTTAGGTTTAGGTTCAGGGTTAGTGTGAAGTTTAGGTTAAGGGCGAAAGTTAGAAATAGGTTTAGGAGTATAGATAGTGTTAGACGTTAAGTTTAGGGTGTTAGGGTTAGGTTTATGGTTAGGGTAGGGTTGAGTTTAGGGTTAATATTAGGATTAGGGTTAGATTAGGGTTACTGTTCGTATTAGGGTTAGGTTTAGGGATAAGTTCGGAGATAACATTATGTTTAGGGTTGGGGATACGGTTAAGGGTTAGGGAGAGGGTTAGGGTTAGGTTTACACTTAAGGTGAGGGTTATGGTAATTGTTATGGTTAGCGTTAGAGTTGGAGTTAGCCTTAGGTTTAGGGTGAAGTTTCCGTTAATAGTCAGGGTTAGGGTTAAGGTTAGATTAGGGTTAAGGTTGGTGTTAGAGTTCGGTAAAGGGTTTAGGTTTAGGATTTGGGCAAGGTTAGGGTTAAGGCTAGGTTTACGGTAAATGGTAGGGCTAGGTTAGGGTTGTTAGGGTTAGGTTTAGAGTAAGAATTAGTGCTAGGAATTAGGCTTAGGGTTAGCATCAGGTTTAGAGTTATTGTTAGGTTTAGGGTTAAGTTTAAGGCAGAGTTAAGGTTAGGGTTAATTTTAGAGTTAGAGGAAGAGTCAGGTTTAGCTAAGTGTTAGGGCTAGGATGAAGGATAGCGTTAGGGTTAGGAAAAGGGTTAGGGGATCGTGTGAGTGTTAGTGTTAGGTTCACAATTAAGCTGATGTTTTACGGTGTTACGGTTAGGGGTAGGGTTAGGGTTAGGTTTAGGGTTAGGCCTAGATTTAGGGGATTGTTTACGGTTTGGTTTAGTTTTAGGTTTAGGGTTCGGCTTAGGTTTTGGGTAAAAATAGGTCAAGGATGAGGGTTAGGGTAAGGGTTAGGGTTTGGTGTTTGACTTAAGGTTAGGGGTAGCTTTAGGGGTAGGGTTAGGTTTAGGTGTTGGGTAAATATTAGGGTCAGGTATAGGGTTAGGTTTAGGGTTAGGGTTAGGTTTTGGTTTAGAGTTAGGTTTAGGGTGAAGTTGAAGTTCAGGGTGAGAGTTGAGCTGAGGGTTAGAGTTAGTGGTTAGGGTTAGGGTTAAGTTTAGGATGAAGTTTAGGGTTAAGGTTAGGTTTCGATTTAGGGTTAGGTTAAGTGTTAGGGTTAAGTCTTGTTAAGTTTAGGACTAGGTGAAGGTTAGGGATAGGGTTAGGTTAAGGTTTGGGGTTAGGTTTTGATTTTAGGGTGAGGGTTATTGCTGGGTTTCCATTGAAGCTGAGTGTGTAGGGTAAGTTTTAGCGTTAGGAATAGGGTTAGAGTTAGATTTGGGGTCAGGGTTAGAGTTAAGTTTCGGGTTAGGTTTATGGTTAGGTTTAGGGCTAGGGTCAGGGTTGGGGGAGATTTAGTGTTACGTTTAGTTTTAGGGTTAGTGTTAGGGTGAAGTTTATGTTAAGCATGAGGTTTAGGGTTGCGGTTAGGGTTCAGGTTCGGGTCAGGGTTAGGTTAGGTTCAGGTTGAGGTTTAGGGTTATGTTTAGTATCAGTGTTAATTTTGGTTAGGGTTAGGGTTTGAATGAAGTTAGGGTAGGTTTAGGGTTATGGTTAGTGTGAAATTTTGGTTAAGGGTGAGGGTTCGGCTTAGGGTAAGGGTTTGAGTTATATTTACTGGTTAAGGTTATGTTAAGGGTTTCGATTAGGTTTAGGCTAAGGATTTGGGTTAGAGTTAGGGTTAGGGGTTAGTGTTTCAGTTAGGTTTAGGATAGGGTTGTACTTAGGGTCAAGTTTAGGGTTACGGTTAGATTTAGAGTTACGATTACAGTTAAGGTGAGGGTTTTGGGTAAGTGTTAGGATTAGGGTTAGGGTTAGGGCTAGGGTTAGGGTTAGAGTTAGGGTTAGGGGTTAGGGTTAGGTTTAAGTTTATGAAAGGCTTCAAGTTAGGTTAAGGTAAGGTTAGTGTTAGGGTCAGTGTTAGGATTAGGATTAGGTTTAGGGCGAGGGTTAGGGTCAGAGATATACTAAGGGTTATGTTTAGGGTCACAAGTGGGCCAAGGTTAAGGTTAGGGTTAAAGTTAGGGTTAACTTTAGGTTAGGGATAGGGTGAAGTTTAAGAGAGGTTGAGGGTTAGGGTTATGGCTAAGGTTTGGGTTTGTTTTTAGGTTAGTGTTAAGGTTGTGTTTAGGGTTAGAGCTAAGTTTACGGATTTTGTTTAGCTTTAGGGTTAGGGTTAGATTTTAGGTTAGACTTAGGTATAACAGTTAGGGTTACGATTTGTGTTAGGCATTGTGGTTGGGGTGAGGGTTAGATTTAGGGTTAGGGTTGGGTAGGTTTAGGATTATGGATATGGTAAGGTGTCAGAGGTTAGAGGTGTAGTTTAGGGTTAGGGTTTGAGTGAGGGTACAGGTTAGGCATTGTGGTTCCGGTCATGGTTAGGTTTAGTTTAGGGTTAGGGTTAGGCTTAGGGTTAGGTTTCTAATTAGTTTTCGGGTTAGAGTTAGAGTTAGGGTTAATGTTTGGGTTAGGCTTTGGTCTTAGGGGTTAGGGTTTGGGTTAGGGTTAGTGTTATCGTTAGGGCTTAGGGGTTTCAGGTTAGTGTTCTGCTTAGGGCTAGGGTTAGCATTAGGGTTAGGGTGGAAGGATACTGTTAGGAGTTAGAGTGAGGGTTACGGTTAGTTTTACAGCTAAGGTGAGGGTTTAGGGTAAGTGTTATGATTAGGGTTAGAGTTAGAGTTAGGTTTAGATTCAGAGTTAGGGTTAGGTGTAGGATAAGAGTTAGCTTTATGTCCAGGTTTAGGATTAGAGTTAGTGTTCTATTTAGGGTCAAGGTTAGAATTAGGGTTAGGATCAGGATTCTGTTTAGGTTTAGTTCCAGAGCTGTTGTAAGGGTTAAATTTAGGGTTAGAGAGGGACTAGCGTTATGGTTAGGGTTAGGTTGAAGGGAAGGGTTTGGGTTGGGTTTAGGTTGAAGGTTAGGGTTAGGGTTTGGATGAAGTTTAGGTTAGGGTTAAGGTTATTTTTATGGTTAGGGCTAGAGTTTGGGTTTGTGTTCAGGTTAGTGTTAAGGTTAGGTTTAGGGTTCGGTTAGGGTTAGGGCTTATGTTTAGGGTTAGCGTTAGGTTTAGGTTCAGGGTTAGTGTGAAGTTTAGGTTAAGGGCGAAAGTTAGAAATAGGTTTAGGAGTATAGATAGTGTTAGACGTTAAGTTTAGGGTGTTAGGGTTAGGTTTATGGTTAGGGTAGGGTTGAGTTTAGGGTTAATATTAGGATTAGGGTTAGATTAGGGTTCCTGTTCGTATTTGGGTTAGGTTTAGGGATAAGTTCGGAGATAACATTATGTTTAGGGTTGGGGATACGGTTAAGGGTTAGGGAGAGGGTTAGGGTTAGGTTTACACTTAAGGTGAGGGTTATGGTAATTGTTATGGTTAGCGTTAGAGTTGGAGTTAGCCTTAGGTTTAGGGTGAAGTTTCCGTTAATAGTCAGGGTTAGGGTTAAGGTTAGATTAGGGTTAAGGTTGGTGTTAGAGTTCGGTAAAGGGTTTAGGTTTAGGATTTGGGCAAGGTTAGGGTTAAGGCTAGGTTTACGGTAAATGGTAGGGCTAGGTTAGGGTTGTTAGGGTTAGGTTTAGAGTAAGAATTAGTGCTAGGAATTAGGCTTAGGGTTAGCATCAGGTTTAGAGTTATTGTTAGGTTTAGGGTTAAGTTTAAGGCAGAGTTAAGGTTAGGGTTAATTTTAGAGTTAGAGGAAGAGTCAGGTTTAGCTAAGTGTTAGGGCTAGGATGAAGGATAGCGTTAGGGTTAGGAAAAGGGTTAGGGGATCGTGTGAGTGTTAGTGTTAGGTTCACAATTAAGCTGATGTTTTACGGTGTTACGGTTAGGGGTAGGGTTAGGGTTAGGTTTAGGGTTAGGCCTAGATTTAGGGGATTGTTTACGGTTTGGTTTAGTTTTAGGTTTAGGGTTCGGCTTAGGTTTTGGGTAAAAATAGGTCAAGGATGAGGGTTAGGGTAAGGGTTAGGGTTTGGTGTTTGACTTAAGGTTAGGGGTAGCTTTAGGGGTAGGGTTAGGTTTAGGTGTTGGGTAAATATTAGGGTCAGGTATAGGGTTAGGTTTAGGGTTAGGGTTAGGTTTTGGTTTAGGGTTAGGTTTAGGGTGAAGTTGAAGTTCAGGGTGAGAGTTGAGCTGAGGGTTAGAGTTAGTGGTTAGGGTTAGGGTTAAGTTTAGGATGAAGTTTAGGGTTAAGGTTAGGTTTCGATTTAGGGTTAGGTTAAGTGTTAGGGTTAAGTCTTGTTAAGTTTAGGACTAGGTGAAGGTTAGGGATAGGGTTAGGTTAAGGTTTGGGGTTAGGTTTTGATTTTAGGGTGAGGGTTATTGCTGGGTTTCCATTGAAGCTGAGTGTGTAGGGTAAGTTTTAGCGTTAGGAATAGGGTTAGAGTTAGATTTGGGGTCAGGGTTAGAGTTAAGTTTCGGGTTAGGTTTATGGTTAGGTTTAGGGCTAGGGTCAGGGTTGGGGGAGATTTAGTGTTACGTTTAGTTTTAGGGTTAGTGTTAGGGTGAAGTTTATGTTAAGCATGAGGTTTAGGGTTGCGGTTAGGGTTCAGGTTCGGGTCAGGGTTAGGTTAGGTTCAGGTTGAGGTTTAGGGTTATGTTTAGTATCAGTGTTAATTTTGGTTAGGGTTAGGGTTTGAATGAAGTTAGGGTAGGTTTAGGGTTATGGTTAGTGTGAAATTTTGGTTAAGGGTGAGGGTTCGGCTTAGGGTAAGGGTTTGAGTTATATTTACTGGTTAAGGTTATGTTAAGGGTTTCGATTAGGTTTAGGCTAAGGATTTGGGTTAGAGTTAGGGTTAGGGGTTAGTGTTTCAGTTAGGTTTAGGATAGGGTTGTACTTAGGGTCAAGTTTAGGGTTACGGTTAGATTTAGAGTTACGATTACAGTTAAGGTGAGGGTTTTGGGTAAGTGTTAGGATTAGGGTTAGGGTTAGGGCTAGGGTTAGGGTTAGAGTTAGGGTTAGGGGTTAGGGTTAGGTTTAAGTTTATGAAAGGCTTCAAGTTAGGTTAAGGTAAGGTTAGTGTTAGGGTCAGTGTTAGGATTAGGATTAGGTTTAGGGCGAGGGTTAGGGTCAGAGATATACTAAGGGTTATGTTTAGGGTCACAAGTGGGCCAAGGTTAAGGTTAGGGTTAAAGTTAGGGTTAACTTTAGGTTAGTGATAGGGTGAAGTTTAAGAGAGGTTGAGGGTTAGGGTTATGGCTAAGGTTTGGGTTTGTTTTTAGGTTAGTGTTAAGGTTGTGTTTAGGGTTAGAGCTAAGTTTACGGATTTTGTTTAGCTTTAGGGTTAGGGTTAGATTTTAGGTTAGACTTAGGTATAACAGTTAGGGTTACGATTTGTGTTAGGCATTGTGGTTGGGGTGAGGGTTAGATTTAGGGTTAGGGTTGGGTAGGTTTAGGATTATGGATATGGTAAGGTGTCAGAGGTTAGAGGTGTAGTTTAGGGTTAGGGTTTGAGTGAGGGTACAGGTTAGGCATTGTGGTTCCGGTCATGGTTAGGTTTAGTTTAGGGTTAGGGTTAGGGTTAGGGTTAGGTTTCTAATTAGTTTTCGGGTTAGAGTTAGAGTTAGGGTTAATGTTTGGGTTAGGCTTTGGTCTTAGGGGTTAGGGTTTGGGTTAGGGTTAGTGTTATCGTTAGGGCTTAGGGGTTTCAGGTTAGTGTTCTGCTTAGGGCTAGGGTTAGCATTAGGGTTAGGGAGGAAGGATACTGTTAGGAGTTAGAGTGAGGGTTACGGTTAGTTTTACAGCTAAGGTGAGGGTTTAGGGTAAGTGTTATGATTAGGGTTAGAGTTAGAGTTAGGTTTAGATTCAGAGTTAGGGTTAGGTGTAGGATAAGAGTTAGCTTTATGTCCAGGTTTAGGATTAGAGTTAGTGTTCTATTTAGGGTCAAGGTTAGAATTAGGGTTAGGATCAGGATTCTGTTTAGGTTTAGTTCCAGAGCTGTTGTAAGGGTTAAATTTAGGGTTAGAGAGGGACTAGCGTTATGGTTAGGGTTAGGTTGAAGGGAAGGGTTTGGGTTGGGTTTAGGTTGAAGGTTAGGGTTAGGGTTTGGATGAAGTTTAGGTTAGGGTTAAGGTTATTTTTATGGTTAGGGCTAGAGTTTGGGTTTGTGTTCAGGTTAGTGTTAAGGTTAGGTTTAGGGTTCGGTTAGGGTTAGGGCTTATGTTTAGGGTTAGCGTTAGGTTTAGGTTCAGGGTTAGTGTGAAGTTTAGGTTAAGGGCGAAAGTTAGAAATAGGTTTAGGAGCATAGATAGTGTTAGACGTTAAGTTTAGGGTGTTAGGGTTAGGTTTATGGTTAGGGTAGGGTTGAGTTTAGGGTTAATATTAGGATTAGGGTTAGATTAGGGTTCCTGTTCGTATTAGGGTTAGGTTTAGGGATAAGTTTGGAGATAACATTATGTTTAGGGTTGGGGATACGGTTAAGGGTTAGGGAGAGGGTTAGGGTTAGGTTTACACTTAAGGTGAGGGTTATGGTAATTGTTATGGTTAGCGTTAGAGTTGGAGTTAGCCTTAGGTTTAGGGTGAAGTTTCCGTTAATAGTCAGGGTTAGGGTTAAGGTTAGATTAGGGTTAAGGTTGGTGTTAGAGTTCGGTAAAGGGTTTAGGTTTAGGATTTGGGCAAGGTTAGGGTTAAGGCTAGGTTTACGGTAAATGGTAGGGCTAGGTTAGGGTTGTTAGGGTTAGGTTTAGAGTAAGAATTAGTGCTAGGAATTAGGCTTAGGGTTAGCATCAGGTTTAGAGTTATTGTTAGGTTTAGGGTTAAGTTTAAGGCAGAGTTAAGGTTAGGGTTAATTTTAGAGTTAGAGGAAGAGTCAGGTTTAGCTAAGTGTTAGGGCTAGGATGAAGGATAGCGTTAGGGTTAGGAAAAGGGTTAGGGGATCGTGTGAGTGTTAGTGTTAGGTTCACAATTAAGCTGATGTTTTACGGTGTTACGGTTAGGGGTAGGGTTAGGGTTAGGTTTAGGGTTAGGCCTAGATTTAGGGGATTGTTTACGGTTTGGTTTAGTTTTAGGTTTAGGGTTCGGCTTAGGTTTTGGGTAAAAATAGGTCAAGGATGAGGGTTAGGGTAAGGGTTAGGGTTTGGTGTTTGACTTAAGGTTAGGGGTAGGTTTAGTGTTAGGGTTAGGTTTAGGTGTTTGGGTAAATATTAGGGTCAGGTATAGGGTTAGGTTTAGGGTTAGGGTTAGGTTTTGGTTTAGGGTTAGGTTTAGGGTGAAGTTGAAGTTAAGGGTGAGAGTTGAGCTGAGGGTTAGAGTTAGTGGTTAGGGTTAGGGTTAAGTTTAGGATGAAGTTTAGGGTTAAGGTTAGGTTTCGATTTAGGGTTAGGTTAAGTGTTAGGGTTAAGTCTTGTTAAGTTTAGGACTAGGTGAAGGTTAGGGATAGGGTTAGGTTAAGGTTTGGGGTTAGGTTTTGATTTTAGGGTGAGGGTTATTGCTGGGTTTCCATTGAAGCTGAGTGTGTAGGGTAAGTTTTAGCGTTAGGAATAGAGTTAGAGTTAGATTTGGGGTCAGGGTTAGAGTTAAGTTTCGGGTTAGGTTTATGGTTAGGTTTAGGGCTAGGGTCAGGGTTGGGGGAGATTTAGTGTTACGTTTAGTTTTAGGGTTAGTGTTAGGGTGAAGTTTATGTTAAGCATGAGGTTTAGGGTTGCGGTTAGGGTTCAGGTTCGGGTCAGGGTTAGGTTAGGTTCAGGTTGAGGTTTAGGGTTATGTTTAGTATCAGTGTTAATTTTGGTTAGGGTTAGGGTTTGAATGAAGTTAGGGTAGGTTTAGGGTTATGGTTAGTGTGAAATTTTGGTTAAGGGTGAGGGTTCGGCTTAGGGTAAGGGTTTGAGTTATATTTACTGGTTAAGGTTATGTTAAGGGTTTCGATTAGGTTTAGGCTAAGGATTTGGGTTAGAGTTAGGGTTAGGGGTTAGTGTTTCAGTTAGGTTTAGGATAGGGTTGTACTTAGGGTCAAGTTTAGGGTTACGGTTAGATTTAGAGTTACGATTACAGTTAAGGTGAGGGTTTTGGGTAAGTGTTAGGATTAGGGTTAGGGTTAGGGCTAGGGTTAGGGTTAGAGTTAGGGTTAGGGGTTAGGGTTAGGTTTAAGTTTATGAAAGGCTTCAAGTTAGGTTAAGGTAAGGTTAGTGTTAGGGTCAGTGTTAGGATTAGGATTAGGTTTAGGGCGAGGGTTAGGGTCAGAGATATACTAAGGGTTATGTTTAGGGTCACAAGTGGGCCAAGGTTAAGGTTAGGGTTAAAGTTAGGGTTAGCTTTAGGTTAGGGATAGGGTGAAGTCTAAGAGAGGTTGAGGGTTAGGGTTCTGGCTAAGGTTTGGGTTTGTTTTTAGGTTAGTGTTAAGGTTGTGTTTAGGGTTAGAGCTAAGTTTACGGGTTTTGTTTAGCTTTAGGGTTAGGGTTAGATTTTAGGTTAGACTTAGGTATAAGAGTTAGGGTTACGATTTGTGTTAGGCATTGTGGTTGGGGTGAGGGTTAGATTTAGGGTTAGGGTTGGGTAGGTTTAGGATTATGGATATGGTAAGGTGTCAGAGGTTAGAGGTGTAGTTTAGGGTTAGGGTTTGAGTGAGGGTACAGGTTAGGCATTGTGGTTCCGGTCATGGTTAGGTTTAGTTTAGGGTTAGGGTTAGGGTTAGGGTTAGATTTCTAATTAGTTTTCGGGTTAGAGTTAGAGTTAGGGTTAATGTTTGGGTTAGGCTTTGGTCTTAGGGGTTAGGGTTTGGGTTAGGGTTAGTGTTATCGTTAGGGCTTAGGGGTTTCAGGTTAGTGTTCTGCTTAGGGCTAGGGTTAGCATTAGGGTTAGGGTGGAAGGATACTGTTAGGAGTTAGAGTGAGGGTTACGGTTAGTTTTACAGCTAAGGTGAGGGTTTAGGGTAAGTGTTATGATTAGGGTTAGAGTTAGAGTTAGGTTTAGATTCAGAGTTAGGGTTAGGTGTAGGATAAGAGTTAGCTTTATGTCCAGGTTTAGGATTAGAGTTAGTGTTCTATTTAGGGTCAAGGTTAGAATTAGGGTTAGGATCAGGATTCTGTTTAGGTTTAGTTCCAGAGCTGTTGTAAGGGTTAAATTTAGGGTTAGAGAGGGACTAGCGTTATGGTTAGGGTTAGGTTTAAGGGAAGGGTTTGGGTTGGGTTTAGGTTGAAGGTTAGGGTTAGGGTTTGGATGAAGTTTAGGTTAGGGTTAAGGTTATTTTTATGGTTAGGGCTAGAGTTTGGGTTTGTGTTCAGGTTAGTGTTAAGGTTAGGTTTAGGGTTCGGTTAGGGTTAGGGCTTATGTTTAGGGTTAGCGTTAGGTTTAGGTTCAGGGTTAGTGTGAAGTTTAGGTTAAGGGCGAAAGTTAGAAATAGGTTTAGGAGTATAGATAGTGTTAGACGTTAAGTTTAGGGTGTTAGGGTTAGGTTTATGGTTAGGGTAGGGTTGAGTTTAGGGTTAATATTAGGATTAGGGTTAGATTAGGGTTACTGTTCATATTAGGGTTAGGTTTAGGGATAAGTTTGGAGATAACATTATGTTTAGGGTTGGGGATACGGTTCAGGGTTAGGGAGAGGGTTAGGGTTAGGTTTCCACTTAAGGTGAGGGTTATGGTAATTGTTATGGTTAGCGTTAGAGTTGGAGTTAGCCTTAGGTTTAGGGTGAAGTTTCCCTTAATAGTCAGGGTTAGGGTTAAGGTTAGATTAGGGTTAAGGTTGGTGTTAGAGTTCGGTAAAGGGTTTAGGTTTAGGATTTGGGCAAGGTTAGGGTTAAGGCTAGGTTTACGGTAAATGGTAGGGCTAGGTTAGGGTTGTTAGGGTTAGGTTTAGAGTAAGAATTAGTGCTAGGAATTAGGCTTAGGGTTAGCATCAGGTTTAGAGTTATTGTTAGGTTTAGGGTTAAGTTTAAGGCAGAGTTAAGGTTAGGGTTAATTTTAGAGTTAGAGGAAGAGTCAGGTTTAGCTAAGTGTTAGGGCTAGGATGAAGGATAGCGTTAGGGTTAGGAAAAGGGTTAGGGGATCGTGTGAGTGTTAGTGTTAGGTTCACAATTAAGCTGATGTTTTACGGTGTTACGGTTAGGGGTAGGGTTAGGGTTAGGTTTAGGGTTAGGCCTAGATTTAGGGGATTGTTTACGGTTTGGTTTAGTTTTAGGTTTAGGGTTCGGCTTAGGTTTTGGGTAAAAATAGGTCAAGGATGAGGGTTAGGGTAAGGGTTAGGGTTTGGTGTTTGACTTAAGGTTAGGGGTAGGTTTAGTGTTAGGGTTAGGTTTAGGTGTTTGGGTAAATATTAGGGTGAGGTATAGGGTTAGGTTTAGGGTTAGGGTTAGGTTTTGGTTTAGGGTTAGGTTTAGGGTGAAGTTGAAGTTCAGGGTGAGAGTTGAGCTGAGGGTTAGAGTTAGTGGTTAGGGTTAGGGTTAAGTTTAGGATGAAGTTTAGGGTTAAGGTTAGGTTTCGATTTAGGGTTAGGTTAAGTGTTAGGGTTAAGTCTTGTTAAGTTTAGGACTAGGTGAAGGTTAGGGATAGGGTTAGGTTAAGGTTTGGGGTTAGGTTTTGATTTTAGGGTGAGGGTTATTGCTGGGTTTCCATTGAAGCTGAGTGTGTAGGGTAAGTTTTAGCGTTAGGAATAGGGTTAGAGTTAGATTTGGGGTCAGGGTTAGAGTTAAGTTTCGGGTTAGGTTTATGGTTAGGTTTAGGGCTAGGGTCAGGGTTGGGGGAGATTTAGTGTTACGTTTAGTTTTAGGGTTAGTGTTAGGGTGAAGTTTATGTTAAGCATGAGGTTTAGGGTTGCGGTTAGGGTTCAGGTTCGGGTCAGGGTTAGGTTAGGTTCAGGTTGAGGTTTAGGGTTATGTTTAGTATCAGTGTTAATTTTGGTTAGGGTTAGGGTTTGAATGAAGTTAGGGTAGGTTTAGGGTTATGGTTAGTGTGAAATTTTGGTTAAGGGTGAGGGTTCGGCTTAGGGTAAGGGTTTGAGTTATATTTACTGGTTAAGGTTATGTTAAGGGTTTCGATTAGGTTTAGGCTAAGGATTTGGGTTAGAGTTAGGGTTAGGAGTTAGTGTTTCAGTTAGGTTTAGGATAGGGTTGTACTTAGGGTCAAGTTTAGGGTTACGGTTAGATTTAGAGTTACGATTACAGTTAAGGTGAGGGTTTTGGGTAAGTGTTAGGATTAGGGTTAGGGTTAGGGCTAGGGTTAGGGTTAGAGTTAGGGTTAGGGGTTAGGGTTAGGTTTAAGTTTATGATAGGCTTCAAGTTAGGTTAAGGTAAGGTTAGTGTTAGGGTCAGTGTTAGGATTAGGATTAGGTTTAGGGCGAGGGTTAGGGTCAGAGATATACTAAGGGTTATGTTTAGGGTCACAAGTGGGCCAAGGTTAAGGTTAGGGTTAAAGTTAGGGTTAGCTTTAGGGTAGGGATAGGGTGAAGTTTAAGAGAGGTTGAGGGTTAGGGTTATGGCTAAGGTTTGGGTTTGTTTTTAGGTTAGTGTTAAGGTTGTGTTTAGGGTTAGAGCTAAGTTTCCGGGTTTTGTTTAGCTTTAGGGTTAGGGTTAGATTTTAGGTTAGACTTAGGTATAAGAGTTAGGGTTACGATTTGTGTTAGGCATTGTGGTTGGGGTGAGGGTTAGATTTAGGGTTAGGGTTGGGTAGGTTTAGGATTATGGATATGGTAAGGTGTCAGAGGTTAGAGGTGTAGTTTAGGGTTAGGGTTTGAGTGAGGGTACAGGTTAGGCATTGTGGTTCCGGTCATGGTTAGGTTTAGTTTAGGGTTAGGGTTAGGGTTAGGGTTAGATTTCTAATTAGTTTTCGGGTTAGAGTTAGAGTTAGGGTTAATGTTTGGGTTAGGCTTTGGTCTTAGGGGTTAGGGTTTGGGTTAGGGTTAGTGTTATCGTTAGGGCTTAGGGGTTTCAGGTTAGTGTTCTGCTTAGGGCTAGGGTTAGCATTAGGGTTAGGGTGGAAGGATACTGTTAGGAGTTAGAGTGAGGGTTACGGTTAGTTTTACAGCTAAGGTGAGGGTTTAGGGTAAGTGTTATGATTAGGGTTAAAGTTAGAGTTAGGTTTAGATTCAGAGTTAGGGTTAGGTGTAGGATAAGAGTTAGCTTTATGTCCAGGTTTAGGATTAGAGTTAGTGTTCTATTTAGGGTCAAGGTTAGAATTAGGGTTAGGATCAGGATTATGTTTAGGTTTAGTTTCAGAGCTGTTGTAAGGGTTAAATTTAGGGTTAGAGAGGGACTAGCGTTATGGTTAGGGTTAGGTTTAAGGGAAGGGTTTGGGTTGGGTTTAGGTTGAAGGTTAGGGTTAGGGTTTGGATAAAGTTTAGGTTAGGGTTAAGGTTATTTTTATGGTTAGGGCTAGAGTTTGGGTTTGTGTTCAGGTTAGTGTTAAGGTTAGGTTTAGGGTTCGGTTAGGGTTAGGGCTTATGTTTAGGGTTAGCGTTAGGTTTAGGTTCAGGGTTAGTGTGAAGTTTAGGTTAAGGGCGAAAGTTAGAAATAGGTTTAGGAGTATAGATAGTGTTAGACGTTAAGTTTAGCGTGTTAGGGTTAGGTTTATGGTTAGGGTAGGGTTGAGTTTAGGGTTAATATTAGGATTAGGGTTAGATTAGGGTTACTGTTCGTATTAGGGTTAGGTTTAGGGATAAGTTTGGAGATAACATTATGTTTAGGGTTGGGGATACGGTTCAGGGTTTGGGAGAGGGTTAGGGTTAGGTTTACACTTAAGGTGAGGGTTATGGTAATTGTTATGGTTAGCGTTAGAGTTGGAGTTAGCCTTAGGTTTAGGGTGAAGTTTCCCTTAATAGTCAGGGTTAGGGTTAAGGTTAGATTAGGGTTAAGGTTGGTGTTAGAGTTCGGTAAAGGGTTTAGGTTTAGGATTTGGGCAAGGTTAGGGTTAAGGCTAGGTTTACGGTAAATGGTAGGGCTAGGTTAGGGTTGTTAGGGTTAGGTTTAGAGTAAGAATTAGTGCTAGGAATTAGGCTTAGGGTTAGCATCAGGTTTAGAGTTATTGTTAGGTTTAGGGTTAAGTTTAAGGCAGAGTTAAGGTTAGGGTTAATTTTAGAGTTAGAGGAAGAGTCAGGTTTAGCTAAGTGTTAGGGCTAGGATGAAGGATAGCGTTAGGGTTAGGAAAAGGGTTAGGGGATCGTGTGAGTGTTAGTGTTAGGTTCACAATTAAGCTGATGTTTTACGGTGTTACGGTTAGGGGTAGGGTTAGGGTTAGGTTTAGGGTTAGGCCTAGATTTAGGGGATTGTTTACGGTTTGGTTTAGTTTTAGGTTTAGGGTTCGGCTTAGGTTTTGGGTAAAAATAGGTCAAGGATGAGGGTTAGGGTAAGGGTTAGGGTTTGGTGTTTGACTTAAGGTTAGGGGTAGCTTTAGTGTTAGGGTTAGGTTTAGGTGTTTGGGTAAATATTAGGGTCAGGTATAGGGTTAGGTTTAGGGTTAGGGTTAGGTTTTGGTTTAGGGTTAGGTTTAGGGTGAAGTTGAAGTTCAGGGTGAGAGTTGAGCTGAGGGTTAGAGTTAGTGGTTAGGGTTAGGGTTAAGTTTAGGATGAAGTTTAGGGTTAAGGTTAGGTTTCGATTTAGGGTTAGGTTAAGTGTTAGGGTTAAGTCTTGTTAAGTTTAGGACTAGGTGAAGGTTAGGGATAGGGTTAGGTTAAGGTTTGGGGTTAGGTTTTGATTTTAGGGTGAGGGTTATTGCTGGGTTTCCATTGAAGCTGAGTGTGTAGGGTAAGTTTTAGCGTTAGGAATAGGGTTAGAGTTAGATTTGGGGTCAGGGTTAGAGTTAAGTTTCGGGTTAGGTTTATGGTTAGGTTTAGGGCTAGGGTCAGGGTTGGGGGAGATTTAGTGTTACGTTTAGTTTTAGGGTTAGTGTTAGGGTGAAGTTTATGTTAAGCATGAGGTTTAGGGTTGCGGTTAGGGTTCAGGTTCGGGTCAGGGTTAGGTTAGGTTCAGGTTGAGGTTTAGGGTTATGTTTAGTATCAGTGTTAATTTTGGTTAGGGTTAGGGTTTGAATGAAGTTAGGGTAGGTTTAGGGTTATGGTTAGTGTGAAATTTTGGTTAAGGGTGAGGGTTCGGCTTAGGGTAAGGGTTTGAGTTATATTTACTGGTTAAGGTTATGTTAAGGGTTTCGATTAGGTTTAGGCTAAGGATTTGGGTTAGAGTTAGGGTTAGGGGTTAGTGTTTCAGTTAGGTTTAGGATAGGGTTGTACTTAGGGTCAAGTTTAGGGTTACGGTTAGATTTAGAGTTACGATGACAGTTAAGGTGAGGGTTTTGGGTAAGTGTTAGGATTAGGGTTAGGGTTAGGGCTAGGGTTAGGGTTAGAGTTAGGGTTAGGGGTTAGGGTTAGGTTTAAGTTTATGATAGGCTTCAAGTTAGGTTAAGGTAAGGTTAGTGTTAGGGTCAGTGTTAGGATTAGGATTAGGTTTAGGGCGAGGGTTAGGGTCAGAGATATACTAAGGGTTATGTTTAGGGTCACAAGTGGGCCAAGGTTAAGGTTAGGGTTAAAGTTAGGGTTAGCTTTAGGGTAGGGATAGGGTGAAGTTTAAGAGAGGTTGAGGGTTAGGGTTATGGCTAAGGTTTGGGTTTGTTTTTAGGTTAGTGTTAAGGTTGTGTTTAGGGTTAGAGCTAAGTTTACGGGTTTTGTTTAGCTTTAGGGTTAGGGTTAGATTTTAGGTTAGACTTAGGTATAAGAGTTAGGGTTAGGATTTGTGTTAGGCATTGTGGTTGGGGTGAGGGTTAGATTTAGGGTTAGGGTTGGGTAGGTTTAGGATTATGGATATGGTAAGATGTCAGAGGTTAGAGGTGTAGTTTAGGGTTAGGGTTTGAGTGAGGGTACAGGTTAGGCATTGTGGTTCCGGTCATGGTTAGGTTTAGTTTAGGGTTAGGGTTAGGGTTAGGGTTAGGTTTCTAATTAGTTTTCGGGTTAGAGTTAGAGTTAGGGTTAATGTTTGGGTTAGGCTTTGGTCTTAGGGGTTAGGGTTTGGGTTAGGGTTAGTGTTATCGTTAGGGCTTAGGGGTTTCAGGTTAGTGTTCTGCTTAGGGCTAGGGTTAGAATTAGGGTTAGGGTGGAAGGATACTGTTAGGAGTTAGAGTGAGGGTTACGGTTAGTTTTACAGCTAAGGTGAGGGTTTAGGGTAAGTGTTATGATTAGGGTTAAAGTTAGAGTTAGGTTTAGATTCAGAGTTAGGGTTAGGTGTAGGATAAGAGTTAGCTTTATGTCCAGGTTTAGGATTAGAGTTAGTGTTCTATTTAGGGTCAAGGTTAGAATTAGGGTTAGGATCAGGAATATGTTTAGGTTTAGTTTCAGAGCTGTTGTAAGGGTTAAATTTAGGGTTAGAGAGGGACTAGCGTTATGGTTAGGGTTAGGTTTAAGGGAAGGGTTTGGGTTGGGTTTAGGTTGAAGGTTAGGGTTAGGGTTTGGATGAAGTTTAGGTTAGGGTTAAGGTTATTTTTATGGTTAGGGCTAGAGTTTGGGTTTGTGTTCAGGTTAGTGTTAAGGTTAGGTTTAGGGTTCGGTTAGGGTTAGGGCTTATGTTTAGGGTTAGCGTTAGGTTTAGGTTCAGGGTTAGTGTGAAGTTTAGGTTAAGGGCGAAAGTTAGCAATAGGTTTAGGAGTATAGATAGTGTTAGACGTTAAGTTTAGGGTGTTAGGGTTAGGTTTGTGGTTAGGGTAGGGTTGAGTTTAGGGTTAATATTAGGATTAGGGTTAGATTAGGGTTACTGTTCGTATTAGGGTTAGGTTTAGGGATAAGTTTGGAGATAACATTATGTTTAGGGTTGGGGATACGGTTCAGGGTTTGGGAGAGGGTTAGGGTTAGGTTTACACTTAAGGTGAGGGTTATGGTAATTGTTATGGTTAGCGTTAGAGTTGGAGTTAGCCTTAGGTTTAGGGTGAAGTTTCCGTTAATAGTCAGGGTTAGGGTTAAGGTTAGATTAGGGTTAAGGTTGGTGTTAGAGTTCGGTAAAGGGTTTAGGTTTAGGATTTGGGCAAGGTTAGGGTTAAGGCTAGGTTTACGGTAAATGGTAGGGCTAGGTTAGGGTTGTTAGGGTTAGGTTTAGAGTAAGAATTAGTGCTAGGAATTAGGCTTAGGGTTAGCATCAGGTTTAGAGTTATTGTTAGGTTTAGGGTTAAGTTTAAGGCAGAGTTAAGGTTAGGGTTAATTTTAGAGTTAGAGGAAGAGTCAGGTTTAGCTAAGTGTTAGGGCTAGGATGAAGGATAGCGTTAGGGTTAGGAAAAGGGTTAGGGGATCGTGTGAGTGTTAGTGTTAGGTTCACAATTAAGCTGATGTTTTACGGTGTTACGGTTAGGGGTAGGGTTAGGGTTAGGTTTAGGGTTAGGCCTAGATTTAGGGGATTGTTTACGGTTTGGTTTAGTTTTAGGTTTAGGGTTCGGCTTAGGTTTTGGGTAAAAATAGGTCAAGGATGAGGGTTAGGGTAAGGGTTAGGGTTTGGTGTTTGAGTTAAGGTTAGGGGTAGCTTTAGGGGTAGGTTTAGTGTTAGGGTTAGGTTTAGGTGTTTGGGTAAATATTAGGGTCAGGTATAGGGTTAGGTTTAGGGTTAGGGTTAGGTTTTGGTTTAGGGTTAGGTTTAGGGTGAAGTTGAAGTTCAGGGTGAGAGTTGAGCTGAGGGTTAGAGTTAGTGGTTAGGGTTAGGGTTAAGTTTAGGATGAAGTTTAGGGTTAAGGTTAGGTTTCGATTTAGGGTTAGGTTAAGTGTTAGGGTTAAGTCTTGTTAAGTTTAGGACTAGGTGAAGGTTAGTTATAGGGTTAGGTTAAGGTTTGGGGTTAGGTTTTGATTTTAGGGTGAGGGTTATTGCTGGGTTTCCATTGAAGCTGAGTGTGTAGGGTAAGTTTTAGCGTTAGGAATAGGGTTAGAGTTAGATTTGGGGTCAGGGTTAGAGTTAAGTTTCGGGTTAGGTTTATGGTTAGGTTTAGGGCTAGGGTCAGGGTTGGGGGAGATTTAGTGTTACGTTTAGTTTTAGGGTTAGTGTTAGGGTGAAGTTTATGTTAAGCATGAGGTTTAGGGTTGCGGTTAGGGTTCAGGTTCAGGTCAGGGTTAGGTTAGGTTCAGGTTGAGGTTTAGGGTTATGTTTAGTATCAGTGTTAATTTTGGTTAGGGTTAGGGTTTGAATGAAGTTAGGGTAGGTTTAGGGTTATGGTTAGTGTGAAATTTTGGTTAAGGGTGAGGGTTCGGCTTAGGGTAAGGGTTTGAGTTATATTTACTGGTTAAGGTTATGTTAAGGGTTTCGATTAGGTTTAGGCTAAGGATTTGGGTTAGAGTTAGGGTTAGGGGTTAGTGTTTCAGTTAGGTTTAGGATAGGGTTGTACTTAGGGTCAAGTTTAGGGTTACGGTTAGATTTAGAGTTACGATTACAGTTAAGGTGAGGGTTTTGGGTAAGTGTTAGGATTAGGGTTAGGGTTAGGGCTAGGGTTAGGGTTAGAGTTAGGGTTAGGGGTTAGGGTTAGGTTTAAGTTTATGATAGGCTTCAAGTTAGGTTAAGGTAAGGTTAGTGTTAGGGTCAGTGTTAGGATTAGGATTAGGTTTAGGGCGAGGGTTAGGGTCAGAGATATACTAAGGGTTATGTTTAGGGTCACAAGTGGGCCAAGGTTAAGGTTAGGGTTAAAGTTAGGGTTAGCTTTAGGGTAGGGATAGGGTGAAGTTTAAGAGAGGTTGAGGGTTAGGGTTATGGCTAAGGTTTGGGTTTGTTTTTAGGTTAGTGTTAAGGTTGTGTTTAGGGTTAGAGCTAAGTTTCCGGGTTTTGTTTAGCTTTAGGGTTAGGGTTAGATTTTAGGTTAGACTTAGGTATAACAGTTAGGGTTACGATTTGTGTTAGGCATTGTGGTTGGGGTGAGGGTTAGATTTAGGGTTAGGGTTGGGTAGGTTTAGGATTATGGATATGGTAAGGTGTCAGAGGTTAGAGGTGTAGTTTAGGGTTAGGGTTTGAGTGAGGGTACAGGTTAGGCATTGTGGTTCCGGTCATGGTTAGGTTTAGTTTAGGGTTAGGGTTAGGGTTAGGGTTAGGTTTCTAATTAGTTTTCGGGTTAGAGTTAGAGTTAGGGTTAATGTTTGGGTTAGGCTTTGGTCTTAGGGGTTAGGGTTTGGGTTAGGGTTAGTGTTATCGTTAGGGCTTAGGGGTTTCAGGTTAGTGTTCTGCTTAGGGCTAGGGTTAGAATTAGGGTTAGGGTGGAAGGATACTGTTAGGAGTTAGAGTGAGGGTTACGGTTAGTTTTACAGCTAAGGTGAGGGTTTAGGGTAAGTGTTATGATTAGGGTTAAAGTTAGAGTTAGGTTTAGATTCAGAGTTAGGGTTAGGTGTAGGATAAGAGTTAGCTTTATGTCCAGGTTTAGGATTAGAGTTAGTGTTCTATTTAGGGTCAAGGTTAGAATTAGGGTTAGGATCAGGATTATGTTTAGGTTTAGTTCCAGAGCTGTTGTAAGGGTTAAATTTAGGGTTAGAGAGGGACTAGCGTTATGGTTAGGGTTAGGTTTAAGGGAAGGGTTTGGGTTGGGTTTAGGTTGAAGGTTAGGGTTAGGGTTTGGATGAAGTTTAGGTTAGGGTTAAGGTTATTTTTATGGTTAGGGCTAGAGTTTGGGTTTGTGTTCAGGTTAGTGTTAAGGTTAGGTTTAGGGTTCGGTTAGGGTTAGGGCTTATGTTTAGGGTTAGCGTTAGGTTTAGGTTCAGGGTTAGTGTGAAGTTTAGGTTAAGGGCGAAAGTTAGAAATAGGTTTAGGAGTATAGATAGTGTTAGACGTTAAGTTTAGGGTGTTAGGGTTAGGTTTATGGTTAGGGTAGGGTTGAGTTTAGGGTTAATATTAGGATTAGGGTTAGATTAGGGTTACTGTTCGTATTAGGGTTAGGTTTAGGGATAAGTTTGGAGATAACATTATGTTTAGGGTTGGGGATACGGTTAAGGGTTAGGGAGAGGGTTAGGGTTAGGTTTACACTTAAGGTGAGGGTTATGGTAATTGTTATGGTTAGCGTTAGAGTTGGAGTTAGCCTTAGGTTTAGGGTGAAGTTTCCGTTAATAGTCAGGGTTAGGGTTAAGGTTAGATTAGGGTTAAGGTTGGTGTTAGAGTTCGGTAAAGGGTTTAGGTTTAGGATTTGGGCAAGGTTAGGGTTAAGGCTAGGTTTACGGTAAATGGTAGGGCTAGGTTAGGGTTGTTAGGGTTAGGTTTAGAGTAAGAATTAGTGCTAGGAATTAGGCTTAGGGTTAGCATCAGGTTTAGAGTTATTGTTAGGTTTAGGGTTAAGTTTAAGGCAGAGTTAAGGTTAGGGTTAATTTTAGAGTTAGAGGAAGAGTCAGGTTTAGCTAAGTGTTAGGGCTAGGATGAAGGATAGCGTTAGGGTTAGGAAAAGGGTTAGGGGATCGTGTGAGTGTTAGTGTTAGGTTCACAATTAAGCTGATGTTTTACGGTGTTACGGTTAGGGGTAGGGTTAGGGTTAGGTTTAGGGTTAGGCCTAGATTTAGGGGATTGTTTACGGTTTGGTTTAGTTTTAGGTTTAGGGTTCGGCTTAGGTTTTGGGTAAAAATAGGTCAAGGATGAGGGTTAGGGTAAGGGTTAGGGTTTGGTGTTTGACTTAAGGTTAGGGGTAGGTTTAGTGTTAGGGTTAGGTTTAGGTGTTTGGGTAAATATTAGGGTCAGGTATAGGGTTAGGTTTAGGGTTAGGGTTAGGTTTTGGTTTAGGGTTAGGTTTAGGGTGAAGTTGAAGTTCAGGGTGAGAGTTGAGCTGAGGGTTAGAGTTAGTGGTTAGGGTTAGGGTTAAGTTTAGGATGAAGTTTAGGGTTAAGGTTAGGTTTCGATTTAGGGTTAGGTTAAGTGTTAGGGTTAAGTCTTGTTAAGTTTAGGACTAGGTGAAGGTTAGGGATAGGGTTAGGTTAAGGTTTGGGGTTAGGTTTTGATTTTAGGGTGAGGGTTATTGCTGGGTTTCCATTGAAGCTGAGTGTGTAGGGTAAGTTTTAGCGTTAGGAATAGGGTTAGAGTTAGATTTGGGGTCAGGGTTAGAGTTAAGTTTCGGGTTAGGTTTATGGTTAGGTTTAGGGCTAGGGTCAGGGTTGGGGGAGATTTAGTGTTACGTTTAGTTTTAGGGTTAGTGTTAGGGTGAAGTTTATGTTAAGCATGAGGTTTAGGGTTGCGGTTAGGGTTCAGGTTCGGGTCAGGGTTAGGTTAGGTTCAGGTTGAGGTTTAGGGTTATGTTTAGTATCAGTGTTAATTTTGGTTAGGGTTAGGGTTTGAATGAAGTTAGGGTAGGTTTAGGGTTATGGTTAGTGTGAAATTTTGGTTAAGGGTGAGGGTTCGGCTTAGGGTAAGGGTTTGAGTTATATTTACTGGTTAAGGTTATGTTAAGGGTTTCGATTAGGTTTAGGCTAAGGATTTGGGTTAGAGTTAGGGTTAGGGGTTAGTGTTTCAGTTAGGTTTAGGATAGGGTTGTACTTAGGGTCAAGTTTAGGGTTACGGTTAGATTTAGAGTTACGATTACAGTTAAGGTGAGGGTTTTGGGTAAGTGTTAGGATTAGGGTTAGGGTTAGGGCTAGGGTTAGGGTTAGAGTTAGGGTTAGGGGTTAGGGTTAGGTTTAAGTTTATGATAGGCTTCAAGTTAGGTTAAGGTAAGGTTAGTGTTAGGGTCAGTGTTAGGATTAGGATTAGGTTTAGGGCGAGGGTTAGGGTCAGAGATATACTAAGGGTTATGTTTAGGGTCACAAGTGGGCCAAGGTTAAGGTTAGGGTTAAAGTTAGGGTTAGCTTTAGGGTAGGGATAGGGTGAAGTTTAAGAGAGGTTGAGGGTTAGGGTTATGGCTAAGGTTTGGGTTTGTTTTTAGGTTAGTGTTAAGGTTGTGTTTAGGGTTAGAGCTAAGTTTACGGGTTTTGTTTAGCTTTAGGGTTAGGGTTAGATTTTAGGTTAGACTTAGGTATAAGAGTTAGGGTTACGATTTGTGTTAGGCATTGTGGTTGGGGTGAGGGTTGGATTTAGGGTTAGGGTTGGGTAGGTTTAGGATTATGGATATGGTAAGGTGTCAGAGGTTAGAGGTGTAGTTTAGGGTTAGGGTTTGAGTGAGGGTACAGGTTAGGCATTGTGGTTCCGGTCATGGTTAGGTTTAGTTTAGGGTTAGGGTTAGGGTTAGGGTTAGATTTCTAATTAGTTTTCGGGTTAGAGTTAGAGTTAGGGTTAATGTTTGGGTTAGGCTTTGGTCTTAGGGGTTAGGGTTTGGGTTAGGGTTAGTGTTATCGTTAGGGCTTAGGGGTTTCAGGTTAGTGTTCTGCTTAGGGCTAGGGTTAGCATTAGGGTTAGGGTGGAAGGATACTGTTAGGAGTTAGAGTGAGGGTTACGGTTAGTTTTACAGCTAAGGTGAGGGTTTAGGGTAAGTGTTATGATTAGGGTTAAAGTTAGAGTTAGGTTTAGATTCAGAGTTAGGGTTAGGTGTAGGATAAGAGTTAGCTTTATGTCCAGGTTTAGGATTAGAGTTAGTGTTCTATTTAGGGTCAAGGTTAGAATTAGGGTTAGGATCAGGATTATGTTTAGGTTTAGTTCCAGAGCTGTTGTAAGGGTTAAATTTAGGGTTAGAGAGGGACTAGCGTTATGGTTAGGGTTAGGTTTAAGGGAAGGGTTTGGGTTGGGTTTAGGTTGAAGGTTAGGGTTAGGGTTTGGATGAAGTTTAGGTTAGGGTTAAGGTTATTTTTATGGTTAGGGCTAGAGTTTGGGTTTGTGTTCAGGTTAGTGTTAAGGTTAGGTTTAGGGTTCGGTTAGGGTTAGGGCTTATGTTTAGGGTTAGCGTTAGGTTTAGGTTCAGGGTTAGTGTGAAGTTTAGGTTAAGGGCGAAAGTTAGAAATAGGTTTAGGAGTATAGATAGTGTTAGACGTTAAGTTTAGCGTGTTAGGGTTAGGTTTATGGTTAGGGTAGGGTTGAGTTTAGGGTTAATATTAGGATTAAGGTTAGATTTGGGTTACTGTTCGTATTAGGGTTAGGTTTAGGGATAAGTTTGGAGATAACATTATGTTTAGGGTTGGGGATACGGTTCAGGGTTTGGGAGAGGGTTAGGGTTAGGTTTACACTTAAGGTGAGGGTTATGGTAATTGTTATGGTTAGCGTTAGAGTTGGAGTTAGCCTTAGGTTTAGGGTGAAGTTTCCCTTAATAGTCAGGGTTAGGGTTAAGGTTAGATTAGGGTTAAGGTTGGTGTTAGAGTTCGGTAAAGGGTTTAGGTTTAGGATTTGGGCAAGGTTAGGGTTAAGGCTAGGTTTACGGTAAATGGTAGGGCTAGGTTAGGGTTGTTAGGGTTAGGTTTAGAGTAAGAATTAGTGCTAGGAATTAGGCTTAGGGTTAGCATCAGGTTTAGAGTTATTGTTAGGTTTAGGGTTAAGTTTAAGGCAGAGTTAAGGTTAGGGTTAATTTTAGAGTTAGAGGAAGAGTCAGGTTTAGCTAAGTGTTAGGGCTAGGATGAAGGATAGCGTTAGGGTTAGGAAAAGGGTTAGGGGATCGTGTGAGTGTTAGTGTTAGGTTCACAATTAAGCTGATGTTTTACGGTGTTACGGTTAGGGGTAGGGTTAGGGTTAGGTTTAGGGTTAGGCCTAGATTTAGGGGATTGTTTACGGTTTGGTTTAGTTTTAGGTTTAGGGTTCGGCTTAGGTTTTGGGTAAAAATAGGTCAAGGATGAGGGTTAGGGTAAGGGTTAGGGTTTGGTGTTTGACTTAAGGTTAGGGGTAGGTTTAGTGTTAGGGTTAGGTTTAGGTGTTTGGGTAAATATTAGGGTCAGGTATAGGGTTAGGTTTAGGGTTAGGGTTAGGTTTTGGTTTAGGGTTAGGTTTAGGGTGAAGTTGAAGTTCAGGGTGAGAGTTGAGCTGAGGGTTAGAGTTAGTGGTTAGGGTTAGGGTTAAGTTTAGGATGAAGTTTAGGGTTAAGGTTAGGTTTCGATTTAGGGTTAGGTTAAGTGTTAGGGTTAAGTCTTGTTAAGTTTAGGACTAGGTGAAGGTTAGGGATAGGGTTAGGTTAAGGTTTGGGGTTAGGTTTTGATTTTAGGGTGAGGGTTATTGCTGGGTTTCCATTGAAGCTGAGTGTGTAGGGTAAGTTTTAGCGTTAGGAATAGGGTTAGAGTTAGATTTGGGGTCAGGGTTAGAGTTAAGTTTCGGGTTAGGTTTATGGTTAGGTTTAGGGCTAGGGTCAGGGTTGGGGGAGATTTAGTGTTACGTTTAGTTTTAGGGTTAGTGTTAGGGTGAAGTTTATGTTAAGCATGAGGTTTAGGGTTGCGGTTAGGGTTCAGGTTCGGGTCAGGGTTAGGTTAGGTTCAGGTTGAGGTTTAGGGTTATGTTTAGTATCAGTGTTAATTTTGGTTAGGGTTAGGGTTTGAATGAAGTTAGGGTAGGTTTAGGGTTATGGTTAGTGTGAAATTTTGGTTAAGGGTGAGGGTTCGGCTTAGGGTAAGGGTTTGAGTTATATTTACTGGTTAAGGTTATGTTAAGGGTTTCGATTAGGTTTAGGCTAAGGATTTGGGTTAGAGTTAGGGTTAGGGGTTAGTGTTTCAGTTAGGTTTAGGATAGGGTTGTACTTAGGGTCAAGTTTAGGGTTACGGTTAGATTTAGAGTTACGATTACAGTTAAGGTGAGGGTTTTGGGTAAGTGTTAGGATTAGGGTTAGGGTTAGGGCTAGGGTTAGGGTTAGAGTTAGGGTTAGGGGTTAGGGTTAGGTTTAAGTTTATGATAGGCTTCAAGTTAGGTTAAGGTAAGGTTAGTGTTAGGGTCAGTGTTAGGATTAGGATTAGGTTTAGGGCGAGGGTTAGGGTCAGAGATATACTAAGGGTTATGTTTAGGGTCACAAGTGGGCCAAGGTTAAGGTTAGGGTTAAAGTTAGGGTTAGCTTTAGGGTAGGGATAGGGTGAAGTTTAAGAGAGGTTGAGGGTTAGGGTTATGGCTAAGGTTTGGGTTTGTTTTTAGGTTAGTGTTAAGGTTGTGTTTAGGGTTAGAGCTAAGTTTACGGGTTTTGTTTAGCTTTAGGGTTAGGGTTAGATTTTAGGTTAGACTTAGGTATAAGAGTTAGGGTTAGGATTTGTGTTAGGCATTGTGGTTGGGGTGAGGGTTAGATTTAGGGTTAGGGTTGGGTAGGTTTAGGATTATGGATATGGTAAGGTGTCAGAGGTTAGAGGTGTAGTTTAGGGTTAGGGTTTGAGTGAGGGTACAGGTTAGGCATTGTGGTTCCGGTCATGGTTAGGTTTAGTTTAGGGTTAGGGTTAGGGTTAGGGTTAGGTTTCTAATTAGTTTTCGGGTTAGAGTTAGAGTTAGGGTTAATGTTTGGGTTAGGCTTTTGTCTTAGGGGTTAGGGTTTGGGTTAGGGTTAGTGTTATCGTTAGGGCTTAGGGGTTTCAGGTTAGTGTTCTGCTTAGGGCTAGGGTTAGCATTAGGGTTAGGGTGGAAGGATACTGTTAGGAGTTAGAGTGAGGGTTACGGTTAGTTTTACAGCTAAGGTGAGGGTTTAGGGTAAGTGTTATGATTAGGGTTAAAGTTAGAGTTAGGTTTAGATTCAGAGTTAGGGTTAGGTGTAGGATAAGAGTTAGCTTTATGTCCAGGTTTAGGATTAGAGTTAGTGTTCTATTTAGGGTCAAGGTTAGAATTAGGGTTAGGATCAGGAATATGTTTAGGTTTAGTTTCAGAGCTGTTGTAAGGGTTAAATTTAGGGTTAGAGAGGGACTAGCGTTATGGTTAGGGTTAGGTTTAAGGGAAGGGTTTGGGTTGGGTTTAGGTTGAAGGTTAGGGTTAGGGTTTGGATGAAGTTTAGGTTAGGGTTAAGGTTATTTTTATGGTTAGGGCTAGAGTTTGGGTTTGTGTTCAGGTTAGTGTTAAGGTTAGGTTTAGGGTTCGGTTAGGGTTAGGGCTTATGTTTAGGGTTAGCGTTAGGTTTAGGTTCAGGGTTAGTGTGAAGTTTAGGTTAAGGGCGAAAGTTAGCAATAGGTTTAGGAGTATAGATAGTGTTAGACGTTAAGTTTAGGGTGTTAGGGTTAGGTTTATGGTTAGGGTAGGGTTGAGTTTAGGGTTAATATTAGGATTAGGGTTAGATTAGGGTTACTGTTCGTATTAGGGTTAGGTTTAGGGATAAGTTTGGAGATAACATTATGTTTAGGGTTGGGGATACGGTTCAGGGTTTGGGAGAGGGTTAGGGTTAGGTTTCCACTTAAGGTGAGGGTTATGGTAATTGTTATGGTTAGCGTTAGAGTTGGAGTTAGCCTTAGGTTTAGGGTGAAGTTTCCGTTAATAGTCAGGGTTAGGGTTAAGGTTAGATTAGGGTTAAGGTTGGTGTTAGAGTTCGGTAAAGGGTTTAGGTTTAGGATTTGGGCAAGGTTAGGGTTAAGGCTAGGTTTACGGTAAATGGTAGGGCTAGGTTAGGGTTGTTAGGGTTAGGTTTAGAGTAAGAATTAGTGCTAGGAATTAGGCTTAGGGTTAGCATCAGGTTTAGAGTTATTGTTAGGTTTAGGGTTAAGTTTAAGGCAGAGTTAAGGTTAGGGTTAATTTTAGAGTTAGAGGAAGAGTCAGGTTTAGCTAAGTGTTAGGGCTAGGATGAAGGATAGCGTTAGGGTTAGGAAAAGGGTTAGGGGATCGTGTGAGTGTTAGTGTTAGGTTCACAATTAAGCTGATGTTTTACGGTGTTACGGTTAGGGGTAGGGTTAGGGTTAGGTTTAGGGTTAGGCCTAGATTTAGGGGATTGTTTACGGTTTGGTTTAGTTTTAGGTTTAGGGTTCGGCTTAGGTTTTGGGTAAAAATAGGTCAAGGATGAGGGTTAGGGTAAGGGTTAGGGTTTGGTGTTTGACTTAAGGTTAGGGGTAGGTTTAGTGTTAGGGTTAGGTTTAGGTGTTTGGGTAAATATTAGGGTCAGGTATAGGGTTAGGTTTAGGGTTAGGGTTAGGTTTTGGTTTAGGGTTAGGTTTAGGGTGAAGTTGAAGTTCAGGGTGAGAGTTGAGCTGAGGGTTAGAGTTAGTGGTTAGGGTTAGGGTTAAGTTTAGGATGAAGTTTAGGGTTAAGGTTAGGTTTCGATTTAGGGTTAGGTTAAGTGTTAGGGTTAAGTCTTGTTAAGTTTAGGACTAGGTGAAGGTTAGGGATAGGGTTAGGTTAAGGTTTGGGGTTAGGTTTTGATTTTAGGGTGAGGGTTATTGCTGGGTTTCCATTGAAGCTGAGTGTGTAGGGTAAGTTTTAGCGTTAGGAATAGGGTTGGGGTTAGATTTGGGGTCAGGGTTAGAGTTAAGTTTCGGGTTAGGTTTATGGTTAGGTTTAGGGCTAGGGTCAGGGTTGGGGGAGATTTAGTGTTACGTTTAGTTTTAGGGTTAGTGTTAGGGTGAAGTTTATGTTAAGCATGAGGTTTAGGGTTGCGGTTAGGGTTCAGGTTCGGGTCAGGGTTAGGTTAGGTTCAGGTTGAGGTTTAGGGTTATGTTTAGTATCAGTGTTAATTTTGGTTAGGGTTAGGGTTTGAATGAAGTTAGGGTAGGTTTAGGGTTATGGTTAGTGTGAAATTTTGGTTAAGGGTGAGGGTTCGGCTTAGGGTAAGGGTTTGAGTTATATTTACTGGTTAAGGTTATGTTAAGGGTTTCGATTAGGTTTAGGCTAAGGATTTGGGTTAGAGTTAGGGTTAGGGGTTAGTGTTTCAGTTAGGTTTAGGATAGGGTTGTACTTAGGGTCAAGTTTAGGGTTACGGTTAGATTTAGAGTTACGATTACAGTTAAGGTGAGGGTTTTGGGCAAGTGTTAGGATTAGGGTTAGGGTTAGGGCTAGGGTTAGGGTTAGAGTTAGGGTTAGGGGTTAGGGTTAGGTTTAAGTTTATGATAGGCTTCAAGTTAGGTTAAGGTAAGGTTAGTGTTAGGGTCAGTGTTAGGATTAGGATTAGGTTTAGGGCGAGGGTTAGGGTCAGAGATATACTAAGGGTTATGTTTAGGGTCACAAGTGGGCCAAGGTTAAGGTTAGGGTTAAAGTTAGGGTTAGCTTTAGGGTAGGGATAGGGTGAAGTTTAAGAGAGGTTGAGGGTTAGGGTTATGGCTAAGGTTTGGGTTTGTTTTTAGGTTAGTGTTAAGGTTGTGTTTAGGGTTAGAGCTAAGTTTACGGGTTTTGTTTAGCTTTAGGGTTAGGGTTAGATTTTAGGTTAGACTTAGGTATAACAGTTAGGGTTACGATTTGTGTTAGGCATTGTGGTTGGGGTGAGGGTTAGATTTAGGGTTAGGGTTGGGTAGGTTTAGGATTATGGATATGGTAAGGTGTCAGAGGTTAGAGGTGTAGTTTAGGGTTAGGGTTTGAGTGAGGGTACAGGTTAGGCATTGTGGTTCCGGTCATGGTTAGGTTTAGTTTAGGGTTAGGGTTAGGGTTAGGTTTCTAATTAGTTTTCGGGTTAGAGTTAGAGTTAGGGTTAATGTTTGGGTTAGGCTTTGGTCTTAGGGGTTAGAGTTTGGGTTAGGGTTAGTGTTATCGTTAGGGCTTAGGGGTTTCAGGTTAGTGTTCTGCTTAGGGCTAGGGTTAGCATTAGGGTTAGGGTGGAAGGATACTGTTAGGAGTTAGAGTGAGGGTTACGGTTAGTTTTACAGCTAAGGTGAGGGTTTAGGGTAAGTGTTATGATTAGGGTTAAAGTTAGAGTTAGGTTTAGATTCAGAGTTAGGGTTAGGTGTAGGATAAGAGTTAGCTTTATGTCCAGGATTAGGATTAGAGTTAGTGTTCTATTTAGGGTCAAGGTTAGAATTAGGGTTAGGATCAGGATTATGTTTAGGTTTAGTTTCAGAGCTGTTGTAAGGGTTAAATTTAGGGTTAGAGAGGGACTAGCGTTATGGTTAGGGTTAGGTTTAAGGGAAGGGTTTGGGTTGGGTTTAGGTTGAAGGTTAGGGTTAGGGTTTGGATGAAGTTTAGGTTAGGGTTAAGGTTATTTTCATGGTTAGGGCTAGAGTTTGGGTTTGTGTTCAGGTTAGTGTTAAGGTTAGGTTTAGGGTTCGGTTAGGGTTAGGGCTTATGTTTAGGGTTAGCGTTAGGTTTAGGTTCAGGGTTAGTGTGAAGTTTAGGTTAAGGGCGAAAGTTAGAAATAGGTTTAGGAGTATAGATAGTGTTAGACGTTAAGTTTAGGGTGTTAGGGTTAGGTTTATGGTTAGGGTAGGGTTGAGTTTAGGGTTAATATTAGGATTAGGGTTAGATTAGGGTTACTGTTCGTATTAGGGTTAGGTTTAGGGATAAGTTTGGAGATAACATTATGTTTAGGGTTGGGGATACGGTTAAGGGTTAGGGAGAGGGTTAGGGTTAGGTTTACACTTAAGGTGAGGGTTATGGTAATTGTTATGGTTAGCGTTAGAGTTGGAGTTAGCCTTAGGTTTAGGGTGAAGTTTCCGTTAATAGTCAGGGTTAGGGTTAAGGTTAGATTAGGGTTAAGGTTGGTGTTAGAGTTCGGTAAAGGGTTTAGGTTTAGGATTTGGGCAAGGTTAGGGTTAAGGCTAGGTTTACGGTAAATGGTAGGGCTAGGTTAGGGTTGTTAGGGTTAGGTTTAGAGTAAGAATTAGTGCTAGGAATTAGGCTTAGGGTTAGCATCAGGTTTAGAGTTATTGTTAGGTTTAGGGTTAAGTTTAAGGCAGAGTTAAGGTTAGGGTTAATTTTAGAGTTAGAGGAAGAGTCAGGTTTAGCTAAGTGTTAGGGCTAGGATGAAGGATAGCGTTAGGGTTAGGAAAAGGGTTAGGGGATCGTGTGAGTGTTAGTGTTAGGTTCACAATTAAGCTGATGTTTTACGGTGTTACGGTTAGGGGTAGGGTTAGGGTTAGGTTTAGGGTTAGGCCTAGATTTAGGGGATTGTTTACGGTTTGGTTTAGTTTTAGGTTTAGGGTTCGGCTTAGGTTTTGGGTAAAAATAGGTCAAGGATGAGGGTTAGGGTAAGGGTTAGGGTTTGGTGTTTGACTTAAGGTTAGGGGTAGGTTTAGTGTTAGGGTTAGGTTTAGGTGTTTGGGTAAATATTAGGGTCAGGTATAGGGTTAGGTTTAGGGTTAGGGTTAGGTTTTGGTTTAGGGTTAGGTTTAGGGTGAAGTTGAAGTTCCGGGTGAGAGTTGAGCTGAGGGTTAGAGTTAGTGGTTAGGGTTAGGGTTAAGTTTAGGATGAAGTTTAGGGTTAAGGTTAGGTTTCGATTTAGGGTTAGGTTAAGTGTTAGGGTTAAGTCTTGTTAAGTTTAGGACTAGGTGAAGGTTAGGGATAGGGTTAGGTTAAGGTTTGGGGTTAGGTTTTGATTTTAGGGTGAGGGTTATTGCTGGGTTTCCATTGAAGCTGAGTGTGTAGGGTAAGTTTTAGCGTTAGGAATAGGGTTAGAGTTAGATTTGGGGTCAGGGTTAGAGTTAAGTTTCGGGTTAGGTTTATGGTTAGGTTTAGGGCTAGGGTCAGGGTTGGGGGAGATTTAGTGTTACGTTTAGTTTTAGGGTTAGTGTTAGGGTGAAGTTTATGTTAAGCATGAGGTTTAGGGTTGCGGTTAGGGTTCAGGTTCGGGTCAGGGTTAGGTTAGGTTCAGGTTGAGGTTTAGGGTTATGTTTAGTATCAGTGTTAATTTTGGTTAGGCTTAGGGTTTGAATGAAGTTAGGGTAGGTTTAGGGTTATGGTTAGTGTGAAATTTTGGTTAAGGGTGAGGGTTCGGCTTAGGGTAAGGGTTTGAGTTATATTTACTGGTTAAGGTTATGTTAAGGGTTTCGATTAGGTTTAGGCTAAGGATTTGGGTTAGAGTTAGGGTTAGGGGTTAGTGTTTCAGTTAGGTTTAGGATAGGGTTGTACTTAGGGTCAAGTTTAGGGTTACGGTTAGATTTAGAGTTACGATTACAGTTAAGGTGAGGGTTTTGGGTAAGTGTTAGGATTAGGGTTAGGGTTAGGGCTAGGGTTAGGGTTAGAGTTAGGGTTAGGGGTTAGGGTTAGGTTTAAGTTTATGATAGGCTTCAAGTTAGGTTAAGGTAAGGTTAGTGTTAGGGTCAGTGTTAGGATTAGGATTAGGTTTAGGGCGAGGGTTAGGGTCAGAGATATACTAAGGGTTATGTTTAGGGTCACAAGTGGGCCAAGGTTAAGGTTAGGGTTAAAGTTAGGGTTAGCTTTAGGTTAGGGATAGGGTGAAGTTTAAGAGAGGTTGAGGGTTAGGGTTATGGCTAAGGTTTGGGTTTGTTTTTAGGTTAGTGTTAAGGTTGTGTTTAGGGTTAGAGCTAAGTTTCCGGGTTTTGTTTGGCTTTAGGGTTAGGGTTAGATTTTAGGTTAGACTTGGGTATAACAGTTAGGGTTACGATTTGTGTTAGGCATTGTGGTTGGGGTGAGGGTTAGATTTAGGGTTAGGGTTGGGTAGGTTTAGGATTATGGATATGGTAAGGTGTCAGAGGTTAGAGGTGTAGTTTAGGGTTAGGGTTTGAGTGAGGGTACAGGTTAGGCATTGTGGTTCCGGTCATGGTTAGGTTTAGTTTAGGGTTAGGGTTAGGGTTAGGGTTAGGTTTCTAATTAGTTTTCGGGTTAGAGTTAGAGTTAGGGTTAATGTTTGGGTTAGGCTTTGGTCTTAGGGGTTAGGGTTTGGGTTAGGGTTAGTGTTATCGTTAGGGCTTAGGGGTTTCAGGTTAGTGTTCTGCTTAGGGCTAGGGTTAGCATTAGGGTTAGGGTGGAAGGATACTGTTAGGAGTTAGAGTGAGGGTTACGGTTAGTTTTACAGCTAAGGTGAGGGTTTAGGGTAAGTGTTATGATTAGGGTTAGAGTTAGAGTTAGGTTTAGATTCAGAGTTAGGGTTAGGTGTAGGATAAGAGTTAGCTTTATGTCCAGGTTTAGGATTAGAGTTAGTGTTCTATTTAGGGTCAAGGTTAGAATTAGGGTTAGGATCAGGATTCTGTTTAGGTTTAGTTCCAGAGCTGTTGTAAGGGTTAAATTTAGGGTTAGAGAGGGACTAGCGTTATGGTTAGGGTTAGGTTTAAGGGAAGGGTTTGGGTTGGGTTTAGGTTGAAGGTTAGGGTTAGGGTTTGGATGAAGTTTAGGTTAGGGTTAAGGTTATTTTTATGGTTAGGCCTAGAGTTTGGGTTTGTGTTCAGGTTAGTGTTAAGGTTAGGTTTAGGGTTCGGTTAGGGTTAGGGCTTATGTTTAGGGTTAGCGTTAGGTTTAGGTTCAGGGTTAGTGTGAAGTTTAGGTTAAGGGCGAAAGTTAGAAATAGGTTTAGGAGTATAGATAGTGTTAGACGTTAAGTTTAGGGTGTTAGGGTTAGGTTTATGGTTAGGGTAGGGTTGAGTTTAGGGTTAATATTAGGATTAGGGTTAGATTAGGGTTACTGTTCGTATTAGGGTTAGGTTTAGGGATAAGTTTGGAGATAACATTATGTTTAGGGTTGGGGATACGGTTAAGGGTTAGGGAGAGGGTTAGGGTTAGGTTTCCACTTAAGGTGAGGGTTATGGTAATTGTTATGGTTAGCGTTAGAGTTGGAGTTAGCCTTAGGTTTAGGGTGAAGTTTCCGTTAATAGTCAGGGTTAGGGTTAAGGTTAGATTAGGGTTAAGGTTGGTGTTAGAGTTCGGTAAAGGGTTTAGGTTTAGGATTTGGGCAAGGTTAGGGTTAAGGCTAGGTTTACGGTAAATGGTAGGGCTAGGTTAGGGTTGTTAGGGTTAGGTTTAGAGTAAGAATTAGTGCTAGGAATTAGGCTTAGGGTTAGCATCAGGTTTAGAGTTATTGTTAGGTTTAGGGTTAAGTTTAAGGCAGAGTTAAGGTTAGGGTTAATTTTAGAGTTAGAGGAAGAGTCAGGTTTAGCTAAGTGTTAGGGCTAGGATGAAGGATAGCGTTAGGGTTAGGAAAAGGGTTAGGGGATCGTGTGAGTGTTAGTGTTAGGTTCACAATTAAGCTGATGTTTTACGGTGTTACGGTTAGGGGTAGGGTTAGGGTTAGGTTTAGGGTTAGGCCTAGATTTAGGGGATTGTTTACGGTTTGGTTTAGTTTTAGGTTTAGGGTTTGGCTTAGGTTTTGGGTAAAAATAGGTCAAGGATGAGGGTTAGGGTAAGGGTTAGGGTTTGGTGTTTGAGTTAAGGTTAGGGGTAGGTTTAGTGTTAGGGTTAGGTTTAGGTGTTTGGGTAAATATTAGGGTCAGGTATAGGGTTAGGTTTAGGGTTAGGGTTAGGTTTTGGTTTAGGGTTAGGTTTAGGGTGAAGTTGAAGTTCAGGGTGAGAGTTGAGCTGAGGGTTAGAGTTAGTGGTTAGGGTTAGGGTTAAGTTTAGGATGAAGTTTAGGGTTAAGGTTAGGTTTCGATTTAGGGTTAGGTTAAGTGTTAGGGTTAAGTCTTGTTAAGTTTAGGACTAGGTGAAGGTTAGGGATAGGGTTAGGTTAAGGTTTGGGGTTAGGTTTTGATTTTAGGGTGAGGGTTATTGCTGGGTTTCCATTGAAGCTGAGTGTGTAGGGTAAGTTTTAGCGTTAGGAATAGGGTTAGAGTTAGATTTGGGGTCAGGGTTAGAGTTAAGTTTCGGGTTAGGTTTATGGTTAGGTTTAGGGCTAGGGTCAGGGTTGGGGGAGATTTAGTGTTACGTTTAGTTTTAGGGTTAGTGTTAGGGTGAAGTTTATGTTAAGCATGAGGTTTAGGGTTGCGGTTAGGGTTCAGGTTCGGGTCAGGGTTAGGTTAGGTTCAGGTTGAGGTTTAGGGTTATGTTTAGTATCAGTGTTAATTTTGGTTAGGGTTAGGGTTTGAATGAAGTTAGGGTAGGTTTAGGGTTATGGTTAGTGTGAAATTTTGGTTAAGGGTGAGGGTTCGGCTTAGGGTAAGGGTTTGAGTTATATTTACTGGTTAAGGTTATGTTAAGGGTTTCGATTAGGTTTAGGCTAAGGATTTGGGTTAGAGTTAGGGTTAGGGGTTAGTGTTTCAGTTAGGTTTAGGATAGGGTTGTACTTAGGGTCAAGTTTAGGGTTACGGTTAGATTTAGAGTTACGATTACAGTTAAGGTGAGGGTTTTGGGTAAGTGTTAGGATTAGGGTTAGGGTTAGGGCTAGGGTTAGGGTTAGAGTTAGGGTTAGGGGTTAGGGTTAGGTTTAAGTTTATGATAGGCTTCAAGTTAGGTTAAGGTAAGGTTAGTGTTAGGGTCAGTGTTAGGATTAGGATTAGGTTTAGGGCGAGGGTTAGGGTCAGAGATATACTAAGGGTTATGTTTAGGGTCACAAGTGGGCCAAGGTTAAGGTTAGGGTTAAAGTTAGGGTTAGCTTTAGGTTAGGGATAGGGTGAAGTTTAAGAGAGGTTGAGGGTTAGGGTTATGGCTAAGGTTTGGGTTTGTTTTTAGGTTAGTGTTAAGGTTGTGTTTAGGGTTAGAGCTAAGTTTCCGGGTTTTGTTTGGCTTTAGGGTTAGGGTTAGATTTTAGGTTAGACTTGGGTATAACAGTTAGGGTTACGATTTGTGTTAGGCATTGTGGTTGGGGTGAGGGTTAGATTTAGGGTTAGGGTTGGGTAGGTTTAGGATTATGGATATGGTAAGGTGTCAGAGGTTAGAGGTGTAGTTTAGGGTTAGGGTTTGAGTGAGGGTACAGGTTAGGCATTGTGGTTCCGGTCATGGTTAGGTTTAGTTTAGGGTTAGGGTTAGGGTTAGGGTTAGGTTTCTAATTAGTTTTCGGGTTAGAGTTAGAGTTAGGGTTAATGTTTGGGTTAGGCTTTGGTCTTAGGGGTTAGGGTTTGGGTTAGGGTTAGTGTTATCGTTAGGGCTTAGGGGTTTCAGGTTAGTGTTCTGCTTAGGGCTAGGGTTAGCATTAGGGTTAGGGTGGAAGGATACTGTTAGGAGTTAGAGTGAGGGTTACGGTTAGTTTTACAGCTAAGGTGAGGGTTTAGGGTAAGTGTTATGATTAGGGTTAGAGTTAGAGTTAGGTTTAGATTCAGAGTTAGGGTTAGGTGTAGGATAAGAGTTAGCTTTATGTCCAGGTTTAGGATTAGAGTTAGTGTTCTATTTAGGGTCAAGGTTAGAATTAGGGTTAGGATCAGGATTCTGTTTAGGTTTAGTTCCAGAGCTGTTGTAAGGGTTAAATTTAGGGTTAGAGAGGGACTAGCGTTATGGTTAGGGTTAGGTTTAAGGGAAGGGTTTGGGTTGGGTTTAGGTTGAAGGTTAGGGTTAGGGTTTGGATGAAGTTTAGGTTAGGGTTAAGGTTATTTTTATGGTTAGGCCTAGAGTTTGGGTTTGTGTTCAGGTTAGTGTTAAGGTTAGGTTTAGGGTTCGGTTAGGGTTAGGGCTTATGTTTAGGGTTAGCGTTAGGTTTAGGTTCAGGGTTAGTGTGAAGTTTAGGTTAAGGGCGAAAGTTAGCAATAGGTTTAGGAGTATAGATAGTGTTAGACGTTAAGTTTAGGGTGTTAGGGTTAGGTTTATGGTTAGGGTAGGGTTGAGTTTAGGGTTAATATTAGGATTAGGGTTAGATTAGGGTTACTGTTCGTATTAGGGTTAGGTTTAGGGATAAGTTTGGAGATAACATTATGTTTAGGGTTGGGGATACGGTTCAGGGTTTGGGAGAGGGTTAGGGTTAGGTTTCCACTTAAGGTGAGGGTTATGGTAATTGTTATGGTTAGCGTTAGAGTTGGAGTTAGCCTTAGGTTTAGGGTGAAGTTTCCGTTAATAGTCAGGGTTAGGGTTAAGGTTAGATTAGGGTTAAGGTTGGTGTTAGAGTTCGGTAAAGGGTTTAGGTTTAGGATTTGGGCAAGGTTAGGGTTAAGGCTAGGTTTACGGTAAATGGTAGGGCTAGGTTAGGGTTGTTAGGGTTAGGTTTAGAGTAAGAATTAGTGCTAGGAATTAGGCTTAGGGTTAGCATCAGGTTTAGAGTTATTGTTAGGTTTAGGGTTAAGTTTAAGGCAGAGTTAAGGTTAGGGTTAATTTTAGAGTTAGAGGAAGAGTCAGGTTTAGCTAAGTGTTAGGGCTAGGATGAAGGATAGCGTTAGGGTTAGGAAAAGGGTTAGGGGATCGTGTGAGTGTTAGTGTTAGGTTCACAATTAAGCTGATGTTTTACGGTGTTACGGTTAGGGGTAGGGTTAGGGTTAGGTTTAGGGTTAGGCCTAGATTTAGGGGATTGTTTACGGTTTGGTTTAGTTTTAGGTTTAGGGTTCGGCTTAGGTTTTGGGTAAAAATAGGTCAAGGATGAGGGTTAGGGTAAGGGTTAGGGTTTGGTGTTTGAGTTAAGGTTAGGGGTAGCTTTAGGGGTAGGTTTAGTGTTAGGGTTAGGTTTAGGTGTTTGGGTAAATATTAGGGTCAGGTATAGGGTTAGGTTTAGGGTTAGGGTTAGGTTTTGGTTTAGGGTTAGGTTTAGGGTGAAGTTGAAGTTCAGGGTGAGAGTTGAGCTGAGGGTTAGAGTTAGTGGTTAGGGTTAGGGTTAAGTTTAGGATGAAGTTTAGGGTTAAGGTTAGGTTTCGATTTAGGGTTAGGTTAAGTGTTAGGGTTAAGTCTTGTTAAGTTTAGGACTAGGTGAAGGTTAGGGATAGGGTTAGGTTAAGGTTTGGGGTTAGGTTTTGATTTTAGGGTGAGGGTTATTGCTGGGTTTCCATTGAAGCTGAGTGTGTAGGGTAAGTTTTAGCGTTAGGAATAGGGTTAGAGTTAGATTTGGGGTCAGGGTTAGAGTTAAGTTTCGGGTTAGGTTTATGGTTAGGTTTAGGGCTAGGGTCAGGGTTGGGGGAGATTTAGTGTTACGTTTAGTTTTAGGGTTAGTGTTAGGGTGAAGTTTATGTTAAGCATGAGGTTTAGGGTTGCGGTTAGGGTTCAGGTTCGGGTCAGGGTTAGGTTAGGTTCAGGTTGAGGTTTAGGGTTATGTTTAGTATCAGTGTTAATTTTGGTTAGGCTTAGGGTTTGAATGAAGTTAGGGTAGGTTTAGGGTTATGGTTAGTGTGAAATTTTGGTTAAGGGTGAGGGTTCGGCTTAGGGTAAGGGTTTGAGTTATATTTACTGGTTAAGGTTATGTTAAGGGTTTCGATTAGGTTTAGGCTAAGGATTTGGGTTAGAGTTAGGGTTAGGGGTTAGTGTTTCAGTTAGGTTTAGGATAGGGTTGTACTTAGGGTCAAGTTTAGGGTTACGGTTAGATTTAGAGTTACGATTACAGTTAAGGTGAGGGTTTTGGGTAAGTGTTAGGATTAGGGTTAGGGTTAGGGCTAGGGTTAGGGTTAGAGTTAGGGTTAGGGGTTAGGGTTAGGTTTAAGTTTATGATAGGCTTCAAGTTAGGTTAAGGTAAGGTTAGTGTTAGGGTCAGTGTTAGGATTAGGATTAGGTTTAGGGCGAGGGTTAGGGTCAGAGATATACTAAGGGTTATGTTTAGGGTCACAAGTGGGCCAAGGTTAAGGTTAGGGTTAAAGTTAGGGTTAGCTTTAGGTTAGGGATAGGGTGAAGTTTAAGAGAGGTTGAGGGTTAGGGTTATGGCTAAGGTTTGGGTTTGTTTTTAGGTTAGTGTTAAGGTTGTGTTTAGGGTTAGAGCTAAGTTTCCGGGTTTTGTTTGGCTTTAGGGTTAGGGTTAGATTTTAGGTTAGACTTGGGTATAACAGTTAGGGTTACGATTTGTGTTAGGCATTGTGGTTGGGGTGAGGGTTAGATTTAGGGTTAGGGTTGGGTAGGTTTAGGATTATGGATATGGTAAGGTGTCAGAGGTTAGAGGTGTAGTTTAGGGTTAGGGTTTGAGTGAGGGTACAGGTTAGGCATTGTGGTTCCGGTCATGGTTAGGTTTAGTTTAGGGTTAGGGTTAGGGTTAGGGTTAGGTTTCTAATTAGTTTTCGGGTTAGAGTTAGAGTTAGGGTTAATGTTTGGGTTAGGCTTTGGTCTTAGGGGTTAGGGTTTGGGTTAGGGTTAGTGTTATCGTTAGGGCTTAGGGGTTTCAGGTTAGTGTTCTGCTTAGGGCTAGGGTTAGCATTAGGGTTAGGGTGGAAGGATACTGTTAGGAGTTAGAGTGAGGGTTACGGTTAGTTTTACAGCTAAGGTGAGGGTTTAGGGTAAGTGTTATGATTAGGGTTAGAGTTAGAGTTAGGTTTAGATTCAGAGTTAGGGTTAGGTGTAGGATAAGAGTTAGCTTTATGTCCAGGTTTAGGATTAGAGTTAGTGTTCTATTTAGGGTCAAGGTTAGAATTAGGGTTAGGATCAGGATTCTGTTTAGGTTTAGTTCCAGAGCTGTTGTAAGGGTTAAATTTAGGGTTAGAGAGGGACTAGCGTTATGGTTAGGGTTAGGTTTAAGGGAAGGGTTTGGGTTGGGTTTAGGTTGAAGGTTAGGGTTAGGGTTTGGATGAAGTTTAGGTTAGGGTTAAGGTTATTTTTATGGTTAGGCCTAGAGTTTGGGTTTGTGTTCAGGTTAGTGTTAAGGTTAGGTTTAGGGTTCGGTTAGGGTTAGGGCTTATGTTTAGGGTTAGCGTTAGGTTTAGGTTCAGGGTTAGTGTGAAGTTTAGGTTAAGGGCGAAAGTTAGAAATAGGTTTAGGAGTATAGATAGTGTTAGACGTTAAGTTTAGGGTGTTAGGGTTAGGTTTATGGTTAGGGTAGGGTTGAGTTTAGGGTTAATATTAGGATTAGGGTTAGATTAGGGTTACTGTTCGTATTAGGGTTAGGTTTAGGGATAAGTTTGGAGATAACATTATGTTTAGGGTTGGGGATACGGTTAAGGGTTAGGGAGAGGGTTAGGGTTAGGTTTACACTTAAGGTGAGGGTTATGGTAATTGTTATGGTTAGCGTTAGAGTTGGAGTTAGCCTTAGGTTTAGGGTGAAGTTTCCGTTAATAGTCAGGGTTAGGGTTAAGGTTAGATTAGGGTTAAGGTTGGTGTTAGAGTTCGGTAAAGGGTTTAGGTTTAGGATTTGGGCAAGGTTAGGGTTAAGGCTAGGTTTACGGTAAATGGTAGGGCTAGGTTAGGGTTGTTAGGGTTAGGTTTAGAGTAAGAATTAGTGCTAGGAATTAGGCTTAGGGTTAGCATCAGGTTTAGAGTTATTGTTAGGTTTAGGGTTAAGTTTAAGGCAGAGTTAAGGTTAGGGTTAATTTTAGAGTTAGAGGAAGAGTCAGGTTTAGCTAAGTGTTAGGGCTAGGATGAAGGATAGCGTTAGGGTTAGGAAAAGGGTTAGGGGATCGTGTGAGTGTTAGTGTTAGGTTCACAATTAAGCTGATGTTTTACGGTGTTACGGTTAGGGGTAGGGTTAGGGTTAGGTTTAGGGTTAGGCCTAGATTTAGGGGATTGTTTACGGTTTGGTTTAGTTTTAGGTTTAGGGTTTGGCTTAGGTTTTGGGTAAAAATAGGTCAAGGATGAGGGTTAGGGTAAGGGTTAGGGTTTGGTGTTTGAGTTAAGGTTAGGGGTAGGTTTAGTGTTAGGGTTAGGTTTAGGTGTTTGGGTAAATATTAGGGTCAGGTATAGGGTTAGGTTTAGGGTTAGGGTTAGGTTTTGGTTTAGGGTTAGGTTTAGGGTGAAGTTGAAGTTCAGGGTGAGAGTTGAGCTGAGGGTTAGAGTTAGTGGTTAGGGTTAGGGTTAAGTTTAGGATGAAGTTTAGGGTTAAGGTTAGGTTTCGATTTAGGGTTAGGTTAAGTGTTAGGGTTAAGTCTTGTTAAGTAATACTATCTCTCTATGTTAGGGATAGGGTTAGGTTAAGGTTTGGGGTTAGGTTTTGATTTTAGGGTGAGGGTTATTGCTGGGTTTCCATTGAAGCTGAGTGTGTAGGGTAAGTTTTAGCGTTAGGAATAGGGTTAGAGTTAGATTTGGGGTCAGGGTTAGAGTTAAGTTTCGGGTTAGGTTTATGGTTAGGTTTAGGGCTAGGGTCAGGGTTGGGGGAGATTTAGTGTTACGTTTAGTTTTAGGGTTAGTGTTAGGGTGAAGTTTATGTTAAGCATGAGGTTTAGGGTTGCGGTTAGGGTTCAGGTTCGGGTCAGGGTTAGGTTAGGTTCAGGTTGAGGTTTAGGGTTATGTTTAGTATCAGTGTTAATTTTGGTTAGGGTTAGGGTTTGAATGAAGTTAGGGTAGGTTTAGGGTTATGGTTAGTGTGAAATTTTGGTTAAGGGTGAGGGTTCGGCTTAGGGTAAGGGTTTGAGTTATATTTACTGGTTAAGGTTATGTTAAGGGTTTCGATTAGGTTTAGGCTAAGGATTTGGGTTAGAGTTAGGGTTAGGGGTTAGTGTTTCAGTTAGGTTTAGGATAGGGTTGTACTTAGGGTCAAGTTTAGGGTTACGGTTAGATTTAGAGTTACGATTACAGTTAAGGTGAGGGTTTTGGGTAAGTGTTAGGATTAGGGTTAGGGTTAGGGCTAGGGTTAGGGTTAGAGTTAGGGTTAGGGGTTAGGGTTAGGTTTAAGTTTATGATAGGCTTCAAGTTAGGTTAAGGTAAGGTTAGTGTTAGGGTCAGTGTTAGGATTAGGATTAGGTTTAGGGCGAGGGTTAGGGTCAGAGATATACTAAGGGTTATGTTTAGGGTCACAAGTGGGCCAAGGTTAAGGTTAGGGTTAAAGTTAGGGTTAGCTTTAGGTTAGGGATAGGGTGAAGTTTAAGAGAGGTTGAGGGTTAGGGTTATGGCTAAGGTTTGGGTTTGTTTTTAGGTTAGTGTTAAGGTTGTGTTTAGGGTTAGAGCTAAGTTTCCGGGTTTTGTTTGGCTTTAGGGTTAGGGTTAGATTTTAGGTTAGACTTGGGTATAACAGTTAGGGTTACGATTTGTGTTAGGCATTGTGGTTGGGGTGAGGGTTAGATTTAGGGTTAGGGTTGGGTAGGTTTAGGATTATGGATATGGTAAGGTGTCAGAGGTTAGAGGTGTAGTTTAGGGTTAGGGTTTGAGTGAGGGTACAGGTTAGGCATTGTGGTTCCGGTCATGGTTAGGTTTAGTTTAGGGTTAGGGTTAGGGTTAGGGTTAGGTTTCTAATTAGTTTTCGGGTTAGAGTTAGAGTTAGGGTTAATGTTTGGGTTAGGCTTTGGTCTTAGGGGTTAGGGTTTGGGTTAGGGTTAGTGTTATCGTTAGGGCTTAGGGGTTTCACGTTAGTGTTCTGCTTAGGGCTAGGGTTAGCATTAGGGTTAGGGTGGAAGGATACTGTTAGGAGTTAGAGTGAGGGTTACGGTTAGTTTTACAGCTAAGGTGAGGGTTTAGGGTAAGTGTTATGATTAGGGTTAGAGTTAGAGTTAGGTTTAGATTCAGAGTTAGGGTTAGGTGTAGGATAAGAGTTAGCTTTATGTCCAGGTTTAGGATTAGAGTTAGTGTTCTATTTAGGGTCAAGGTTAGAATTAGGGTTAGGATCAGGATTCTGTTTAGGTTTAGTTCCAGAGCTGTTGTAAGGGTTAAATTTAGGGTTAGAGAGGGACTAGCGTTATGGTTAGGGTTAGGTTTAAGGGAAGGGTTTGGGTTGGGTTTAGGTTGAAGGTTAGGGTTAGGGTTTGGATGAAGTTTAGGTTAGGGTTAAGGTTATTTTTATGGCTAGGCCTAGAGTTTGGGTTTGTGTTCAGGTTAGTGTTAAGGTTAGGTTTAGGGTTCGGTTAGGGTTAGGGCTTATGTTTAGGGTTAGCGTTAGGTTTAGGTTCAGGGTTAGTGTGAAGTTTAGGTTAAGGGCGAAAGTTAGCAATAGGTTTAGGAGTATAGATAGTGTTAGACGTTAAGTTTAGGGTGTTAGGGTTAGGTTTATGGTTAGGGTAGGGTTGAGTTTAGGGTTAATATTAGGATTAGGGTTAGATTAGGGTTACTGTTCGTATTAGGGTTAGGTTTAGGGATAAGTTTGGAGATAACATTATGTTTAGGGTTGGGGATACGGTTCAGGGTTTGGGAGAGGGTTAGGGTTAGGTTTCCACTTAAGGTGAGGGTTATGGTAATTGTTATGGTTAGCGTTAGAGTTGGAGTTAGCCTTAGGTTTAGGGTGAAGTTTCCGTTAATAGTCAGGGTTAGGGTTAAGGTTAGATTAGGGTTAAGGTTGGTGTTAGAGTTCGGTAAAGGGTTTAGGTTTAGGATTTGGGCAAGGTTAGGGTTAAGGCTAGGTTTACGGTAAATGGTAGGGCTAGGTTAGGGTTGTTAGGGTTAGGTTTAGAGTAAGAATTAGTGCTAGGAATTAGGCTTAGGGTTAGCATCAGGTTTAGAGTTATTGTTAGGTTTAGGGTTAAGTTTAAGGCAGAGTTAAGGTTAGGGTTAATTTTAGAGTTAGAGGAAGAGTCAGGTTTAGCTAAGTGTTAGGGCTAGGATGAAGGATAGCGTTAGGGTTAGGAAAAGGGTTAGGGGATCGTGTGAGTGTTAGTGTTAGGTTCACAATTAAGCTGATGTTTTACGGTGTTACGGTTAGGGGTAGGGTTAGGGTTAGGTTTAGGGTTAGGCCTAGATTTAGGGGATTGTTTACGGTTTGGTTTAGTTTTAGGTTTAGGGTTCGGCTTAGGTTTTGGGTAAAAATAGGTCAAGGATGAGGGTTAGGGTAAGGGTTAGGGTTTGGTGTTTGAGTTAAGGTTAGGGGTAGCTTTAGGGGTAGGTTTAGTGTTAGGGTTAGGTTTAGGTGTTTGGGTAAATATTAGGGTCAGGTATAGGGTTAGGTTTAGGGTTAGGGTTAGGTTTTGGTTTAGGGTTAGGTTTAGGGTGAAGTTGAAGTTCAGGGTGAGAGTTGAGCTGAGGGTTAGAGTTAGTGGTTAGGGTTAGGGTTAAGTTTAGGATGAAGTTTAGGGTTAAGGTTAGGTTTCGATTTAGGGTTAGGTTAAGTGTTAGGGTTAAGTCTTGTTAAGTTTAGGACTAGGTGAAGGTTAGTTATAGGGTTAGGTTAAGGTTTGGGGTTAGGTTTTGATTTTAGGGTGAGGGTTATTGCTGGGTTTCCATTGAAGCTGAGTGTGTAGGGTAAGTTTTAGCGTTAGGAATAGGGTTAGAGTTAGATTTGGGGTCAGGGTTAGAGTTAAGTTTCGGGTTAGGTTTATGGTTAGGTTTAGGGCTAGGGTCAGGGTTGGGGGAGATTTAGTGTTACGTTTAGTTTTAGGGTTAGTGTTAGGGTGAAGTTTATGTTAAGCATGAGGTTTAGGGTTGCGGTTAGGGTTCAGGTTCGGGTCAGGGTTAGGTTAGGTTCAGGTTGAGGTTTAGGGTTATGTTTAGTATCAGTGTTAATTTTGGTTAGGGTTAGGGTTTGAATGAAGTTAGGGTAGGTTTAGGGTTATGGTTAGTGTGAAATTTTGGTTAAGGGTGAGGGTTCGGCTTAGGGTAAGGGTTTGAGTTATATTTACTGGTTAAGGTTATGTTAAGGGTTTCGATTAGGTTTAGGCTAAGGATTTGGGTTAGAGTTAGGGTTAGGGGTTAGTGTTTCAGTTAGGTTTAGGATAGGGTTGTACTTAGGGTCAAGTTTAGGGTTACGGTTAGATTTAGAGTTACGATTACAGTTAAGGTGAGGGTTTTGGGTAAGTGTTAGGATTAGGGTTAGGGTTAGGGCTAGGGTTAGGGTTAGAGTTAGGGTTAGGGGTTAGGGTTAGGTTTAAGTTTATGATAGGCTTCAAGTTAGGTTAAGGTAAGGTTAGTGTTAGGGTCAGTGTTAGGATTAGGATTAGGTTTAGGGCGAGGGTTAGGGTCAGAGATATACTAAGGGTTATGTTTAGGGTCACAAGTGGGCCAAGGTTAAGGTTAGGGTTAAAGTTAGGGTTAGCTTTAGGTTAGGGATAGGGTGAAGTTTAAGAGAGGATGAGGGTTAGGGTTATGGCTAAGGTTTGGGTTTGTTTTTAGGTTAGTGTTAAGGTTGTGTTTAGGGTTAGAGCTAAGTTTACGGGTTTTGTTTAGCTTTAGGGTTAGGGTTAGATTTTAGGTTAGACTTAGGTATAAGAGTTAGGGTTACGATTTGTGTTAGGCATTGTGGTTGGGGTGAGGGTTAGATTTAGGGTTAGGGTTGGGTAGGTTTAGGATTATGGATATGGTAAGGTGTCAGAGGTTAGAGGTGTAGTTTAGGGTTAGGGTTTGAGTGAGGGTACAGGTTAGGCATTGTGGTTCCGGTCATGGTTAGGTTTAGTTTAGGGTTAGGGTTAGGGTTAGGGTTAGGTTTCTAATTAGTTTTCGGGTTAGAGTTAGAGTTAGGGTTAATGTTTGGGTTAGGCTTTGGTCTTAGGGGTTAGGGTTTGGGTTAGGGTTAGTGTTATCGTTAGGGCTTAGGGGTTTCAGGTTAGTGTTCTGCTTAGGGCTAGGGTTAGAATTAGGGTTAGGGTGGAAGGATACTGTTAGGAGTTAGAGTGAGGGTTACGGTTAGTTTTACAGCTAAGGTGAGGGTTTAGGGTAAGTGTTATGATTAGGGTTAGAGTTAGAGTTAGGTTTAGATTCAGAGTTAGGGTTAGGTGTAGGATAAGAGTTAGCTTTATGTCCAGGTTTAGGATTAGAGTTAGTGTTCTATTTAGGGTCAAGGTTAGAATTAGGGTTAGGATCAGGATTATGTTTAGGTTTAGTTCCAGAGCTGTTGTAAGGGTTAAATTTAGGGTTAGAGAGGGACTAGCGTTATGGTTAGGGTTAGGTTTAAGGGAAGGGTTTGGGTTGGGTTTAGGTTGAAGGTTAGGGTTAGGGTTTGGATGAAGTTTAGGTTAGGGTTAAGGTTATTTTTATGGTTAGGGCTAGAGTTTGGGTTTGTGTTCAGGTTAGTGTTAAGGTTAGGTTTAGGGTTCGGTTAGGGTTAGGGCTTATGTTTAGGGTTAGCGTTAGGTTTAGGTTCAGGGTTAGTGTGAAGTTTAGGTTAAGGGCGAAAGTTAGAAATAGGTTTAGGAGTATAGATAGTGTTAGACGTTAAGTTTAGGGTGTTAGGGTTAGGTTTATGGTTAGGGTAGGGTTGAGTTTAGGGTTAATATTAGGATTAGGGTTAGATTAGGGTTACTGTTCGTATTAGGGTTAGGTTTAGGGATAAGTTTGGAGATAACATTATGTTTAGGGTTGGGGATACGGTTCAGGGTTAGGGAGAGGGTTAGGGTTAGGTTTACACTTAAGGTGAGGGTTATGGTAATTGTTATGGTTAGCGTTAGAGTTGGAGTTAGCCTTAGGTTTAGGGTGAAGTTTCCGTTAATAGTCAGGGTTAGGGTTAAGGTTAGATTAGGGTTAAGGTTGGTGTTAGAGTTCGGTAAAGGGTTTAGGTTTAGGATTTGGGCAAGGTTAGGGTTAAGGCTAGGTTTACGGTAAATGGTAGGGCTAGGTTAGGGTTGTTAGGGTTAGGTTTAGAGTAAGAATTAGTGCTAGGAATTAGGCTTAGGGTTAGCATCAGGTTTAGAGTTATTGTTAGGTTTAGGGTTAAGTTTAAGGCAGAGTTAAGGTTAGGGTTAATTTTAGAGTTAGAGGAAGAGTCAGGTTTAGCTAAGTGTTAGGGCTAGGATGAAGGATAGCGTTAGGGTTAGGAAAAGGGTTAGGGGATCGTGTGAGTGTTAGTGTTAGGTTCACAATTAAGCTGATGTTTTACGGTGTTACGGTTAGGGGTAGGGTTAGGGTTAGGTTTAGGGTTAGGCCTAGATTTAGGGGATTGTTTACGGTTTGGTTTAGTTTTAGGTTTAGGGTTCGGCTTAGGTTTTGGGTAAAAATAGGTCAAGGATGAGGGTTAGGGTAAGGGTTAGGGTTTGGTGTTTGACTTAAGGTTAGGGGTAGGTTTAGTGTTAGGGTTAGGTTTAGGTGTTTGGGTAAATATTAGGGTCAGGTATAGGGTTAGGTTTAGGGTTAGGGTTAGGTTTTGGTTTAGGGTTAGGTTTAGGGTGAAGTTGAAGTTCAGGGTGAGAGTTGAGCTGAGGGTTAGAGTTAGTGGTTAGGGTTAGGGTTAAGTTTAGGATGAAGTTTAGGGTTAAGGTTAGGTTTCGATTTAGGGTTAGGTTAAGTGTTAGGGTTAAGTCTTGTTAAGTTTAGGACTAGGTGAAGGTTAGGGATAGGGTTAGGTTAAGGTTTGGGGTTAGGTTTTGATTTTAGGGTGAGGGTTATTGCTGGGTTTCCATTGAAGCTGAGTGTGTAGGGTAAGTTTTAGCGTTAGGAATAGGGTTAGAGTTAGATTTGGGGTCAGGGTTAGAGTTAAGTTTCGGGTTAGGTTTATGGTTAGGTTTAGGGCTAGGGTCAGGGTTGGGGGAGATTTAGTGTTACGTTTAGTTTTAGGGTTAGTGTTAGGGTGAAGTTTATGTTAAGCATGAGGTTTAGGGTTGCGGTTAGGGTTCAGGTTCGGGTCAGGGTTAGGTTAGGTTCAGGTTGAGGTTTAGGGTTATGTTTAGTATCAGTGTTAATTTTGGTTAGGGTTAGGGTTTGAATGAAGTTAGGGTAGGTTTAGGGTTATGGTTAGTGTGAAATTTTGGTTAAGGGTGAGGGTTCGGCTTAGGGTAAGGGTTTGAGTTATATTTACTGGTTAAGGTTATGTTAAGGGTTTCGATTAGGTTTAGGCTAAGGATTTGGGTTAGAGTTAGGGTTAGGGGTTAGTGTTTCAGTTAGGTTTAGGATAGGGTTGTACTTAGGGTCAAGTTTAGGGTTACGGTTAGATTTAGAGTTACGATTACAGTTAAGGTGAGGGTTTTGGGTAAGTGTTAGGATTAGGGTTAGGGTTAGGGCTAGGGTTAGGGTTAGAGTTAGGGTTAGGGGTTAGGGTTAGGTTTAAGTTTATGATAGGCTTCAAGTTAGGTTAAGGTAAGGTTAGTGTTAGGGTCAGTGTTAGGAATAGGATTAGGTTTAGGGCGAGGGTTAGGGTCAGAGATATACTAAGGGTTATGTTTAGGGTCACAAGTGGGCCAAGGTTAAGGTTAGGGTTAAAGTTAGGGTTAGCTTTAGGGTAGGGATAGGGTGAAGTTTAAGAGAGGATGAGGGTTAGGGTTATGGCTAAGGTTTGGGTTTGTTTTTAGGTTAGTGTTAAGGTTGTGTTTAGGGTTAGAGCTAAGTTTACGGGTTTTGTTTAGCTTTAGGGTTAGGGTTAGATTTTAGGTTAGACTTAGGTATAAGAGTTAGGGTTACGATTTGTGTTAGGCATTGTGGTTGGGGTGAGGGTTAGATTTAGGGTTAGGGTTGGGTAGGTTTAGGATTATGGATATGGTAAGGTGTCAGAGGTTAGAGGTGTAGTTTAGGGTTAGGGTTTGAGTGAGGGTACAGGTTAGGCATTGTGGTTCCGGTCATGGTTAGGTTTAGTTTAGGGTTAGGGTTAGGGTTAGGGTTAGGTTTCTAATTAGTTTTCGGGTTAGAGTTAGAGTTAGGGTTAATGTTTGGGTTAGGCTTTGGTCTTAGGGGTTAGGGTTTGGGTTAGGGTTAGTGTTATCGTTAGGGCTTAGGGGTTTCAGGTTAGTGTTCTGCTTAGGGCTAGGGTTAGAATTAGGGTTAGGGTGGAAGGATACTGTTAGGAGTTAGAGTGAGGGTTACGGTTAGTTTTACAGCTAAGGTGAGGGTTTAGGGTAAGTGTTATGATTAGGGTTAAAGTTAGAGTTAGGTTTAGATTCAGAGTTAGGGTTAGGTGTAGGATAAGAGTTAGCTTTATGTCCAGGTTTAGGATTAGAGTTAGTGTTCTATTTAGGGTCAAGGTTAGAATTAGGGTTAGGATCAGGATTCTGTTTAGGTTTAGTTCCAGAGCTGTTGTAAGGGTTAAATTTAGGGTTAGAGAGGGACTAGCGTTATGGTTAGGGTTAGGTTTAAGGGAAGGGTTTGGGTTGGGTTTAGGTTGAAGGTTAGGGTTAGGGTTTGGATGAAGTTTAGGTTAGGGTTAAGGTTATTTTTATGGTTAGGGCTAGAGTTTGGGTTTGTGTTCAGGTTAGTGTTAAGGTTAGGTTTAGGGTTCGGTTAGGGTTAGGGCTTATGTTTAGGGTTAGCGTTAGGTTTAGGTTCAGGGTTAGTGTGAAGTTTAGGTTAAGGGCGAAAGTTAGAAATAGGTTTAGGAGTATAGATAGTGTTAGACGTTAAGTTTAGGGTGTTAGGGTTAGGTTTATGGTTAGGGTAGGGTTGAGTTTAGGGTTAATATTAGGATTAGGGTTAGATTAGGGTTACTGTTCGTATTAGGGTTAGGTTTAGGGATAAGTTTGGAGATAACATTATGTTTAGGGTTGGGGATACGGTTCAGGGTTAGGGAGAGGGTTAGGGTTAGGTTTACACTTAAGGTGAGGGTTATGGTAATTGTTATGGTTAGCGTTAGAGTTGGAGTTAGCCTTAGGTTTAGGGTGAAGTTTCCGTTAATAGTCAGGGTTAGGGTTAAGGTTAGATTAGGGTTAAGGTTGGTGTTAGAGTTCGGTAAAGGGTTTAGGTTTAGGATTTGGGCAAGGTTAGGGTTAAGGCTAGGTTTACGGTAAATGGTAGGGCTAGGTTAGGGTTGTTAGGGTTAGGTTAGAGTAAGAATTAGTGCTAGGAATTAGGCTTAGGTTAGCATCAGGTTTAGAGTTATTGTTAGGTTTAGGGTTAAGTTTAAGGCAGAGTTAAGGTTAGGGTTAATTTTAGAGTTAGAGGAAGAGTCAGGTTTAGCTAAGTGTTAGGGCTAGGATGAAGGATAGCGTTAGGTTAGGAAAAGGGTTAGGGGATCGTGTGAGTGTTAGTGTTAGGTTCACAATTAAGCTGATGTTTTACGGTGTTACGGTTAGGGGTAGGGTTAGGGTTAGGTTTAGGGTTAGGCCTAGATTTAGGGGATTGTTTACGGTTTGGTTTAGTTTTAGGTTTAGGGTTCGGCTTAGGTTTTGGGTAAAAATAGGTCAAGGATGAAGGGTTAGGGTAAGGGTTAGGGTTTGGTGTTTGACTTAAGGTTAGGGGTAGGTTTAGTGTTAGGGTTAGGTTTAGGTGTTTGGGTAAATATTAGGGTCAGGTATAGGGTTAGGTTTAGGGTTAGGGTTAGGTTTTGGTTTAGGGTTAGGTTTAGGGTGAAGTTGAAGTTCAGGGTGAGAGTTGAGCTGAGGGTTAGAGTTAGTGGTTAGGGTTAGGGTTAAGTTTAGGATGAAGTTTAGGGTTAAGGTTAGGTTTCGATTTAGAGTTAGGTTAAGTGTTAGGGTTAAGTCTTGTTAAGTTTAGGACTAGGTGAAGGTTAGGGATAGGGTTAGGTTAAGGTTTGGGGTTAGGTTTTGATTTTAGGGTGAGGGTTATTGCTGGGTTTCCATTGAAGCTGAGTGTGTAGGGTAAGTTTTAGCGTTAGGAATAGGGTTAGAGTTAGATTTGGGGTCAGGGTTAGAGTTAAGTTTCGGGTTAGGTTTATGGTTAGGTTTAGGGCTAGGGTCAGGGTTGGGGGAGATTTAGTGTTACGTTTAGTTTTAGGGTTAGTGTTAGGGTGAAGTTTATGTTAAGCATGAGGTTTAGGGTTGCGGTTAGGGTTCAGGTTCGGGTCAGGGTTAGGTTAGGTTCAGGTTGAGGTTTAGGGTTATGTTTAGTATCAGTGTTAATTTTGGTTAGGGTTAGGGTTTGAATGAAGTTAGGGTAGGTTTAGGGTTATGGTTAGTGTGAAATTTTGGTTAAGGGTGAGGGTTCGGCTTAGGGTAAGGGTTTGAGTTATATTTACTGGTTAAGGTTATGTTAAGGGTTTCGATTAGGTTTAGGCTAAGGATTTGGGTTAGAGTTAGGGTTAGGGGTTAGTGTTTCAGTTAGGTTTAGGATAGGGTTGTACTTAGGGTCAAGTTTAGGGTTACGGTTAGATTTAGAGTTACGATTACAGTTAAGGTGAGGGTTTTGGGTAAGTGTTAGGATTAGGGTTAGGGTTAGGGCTAGGGTTAGGGTTAGAGTTAGGGTTAGGGTTAGGGTTAGGTTTAAGTTTATGATAGGCTTCAGTTAGGTTAAGGTAGGGTTAGTGTTAGGGTCAGTGTTAGGATTAGGATTAGGTTTAGGGCGAGGGTTAGGGTCAGAGATATACTAAGGGTTATGTTAGGGTCACAAGTGGGCCAAGGTTAAGGTTAGGGTTAAAGTTAGGGTTAGCTTTAGGGTAGGGATAGGGTGAAGTTTAAGAGAGGTTGAGGGTTAGGGTTATGGCTAAGGTTTGGGTTTGTTTTTAGGTTAGTGTTAAGGTTGTGTTTACGGTTAGAGCTAAGTTTACGGGTTTTGTTTAGCTTTAGGGTTAGGGTTAGATTTTAGGTTAGACTTAGGTATAAGAGTTAGGGTTACGATTTGTGTTAGGCATTGTGGTTGGGGTGAGGGTTAGATTTAGGGTTAGGGTTGGGTAGGTTTAGGATTATGGATATGGTAAGGTGTCAGAGGTTAGAGGTGTAGTTTAGGGTTAGGGTTTGAGTGAGGGTACAGGTTAGGCATTGTGGTTCCGGTCATGGTTAGGTTTAGTTTAGGGTTAGGGTTAGGGTTAGGGTTAGGTTTCTAATTAGTTTTCGGGTTAGAGTTAGAGTTAGGGTTAATGTTTGGGTTAGGCTTTGGTCTTAGGGGTTAGGGTTTGGGTTAGGGTTAGTGTTATCGTTAGGGCTTAGGGGTTTCAGGTTAGTGTTCTGCTTAGGGCTAGGGTTAGCATTAGGGTTAGGGTGGAAGGATACTGTTAGGAGTTAGAGTGAGGGTTACGGTTAGTTTTACAGCTAAGGTGAGGGTTTAGGGTAAGTGTTATGATTAGGGTTAAAGTTAGAGTTAGGTTTAGATTCAGAGTTAGGGTTAGGTGTAGGATAAGAGTTAGCTTTATGTCCAGGTTTAGGATTAGAGTTAGTGTTCTATTTAGGGTCAAGGTTAGAATTAGGGTTAGGATCAGGATTATGTTTAGGTTTAGTTTCAGAGCTGTTGTAAGGGTTAAATTTAGGGTTAGAGAGGGACTAGCGTTATGGTTAGGGTTAGGTTTAAGGGAAGGGTTTGGGTTGGGTTTAGGTTGAAGGTTAGGGTTAGGGTTTGGATGAAGTTTAGGTTAGGGTTAAGGTTATTTTTATGGTTAGGGCTAGAGTTTGGGTTTGTTTTCAGGTTAGTGTTAAGGTTAGGTTAGGGTTCGGTTAGGGTTAGGGCTTATGTTTAGGGTTAGCGTTAGGTTTAGGTTCAGGGTTAGTGTGAAGTTTAGGTTAAGGGCGAAAGTTAGAAATAGGTTTAGGAGTATAGATAGTGTTAGACGTTAAGTTTAGGGTGTTAGGGTTAGGTTTATGGTTAGGGTAGGGTTGAGTTTAGGGTTAATATTAGGATTAGGGTTAGATTAGGGTTACTGTTCGTATTAGGGTTAGGTTTAGGGATAAGTTTGGAGATAACATTATGTTTAGGGTTGGGGATACGGTTCAGGGTTAGGGAGAGGGTTAGGGTTAGGTTTACACTTAAGGTGAGGGTTATGGTAATTGTTATGGTTAGCGTTAGAGTTGTAGTTAGCCTTAGGTTTAGGGTGAAGTTTCCGTTAATAGTCAGGGTTAGGGTTAAGGTTAGATTAGGGTTAAGGTTGGTGTTAGAGTTCGGTAAAGGGTTTAGGTTTAGGATTTGGGCAAGGTTAGGGTTAAGGCTAGGTTTACGGTAAATGGTAGGGCTAGGTTAGGGTTGTTAGGGTTAGGTTTAGAGTAAGAATTAGTGCTAGGAATTAGGCTTAGGGTTAGCATCAGGTTTAGAGTTATTGTTAGGTTTAGGGTTAAGTTTAAGGCAGAGTTAAGGTTAGGGTTAATTTTAGAGTTAGAGGAAGAGTCAGGTTTAGCTAAGTGTTAGGGCTAGGATGAAGGATAGCGTTAGGGTTAGGAAAAGGGTTAGGGGATCGTGTGAGTGTTAGTGTTAGGTTCACAATTAAGCTGATGTTTTACGGTGTTACGGTTAGGGGTAGGGTTAGGGTTAGGTTTAGGGTTAGGCCTAGATTTAGGGGATTGTTTACGGTTTGGTTTAGTTTTAGGTTTAGGGTTCGGCTTAGGTTTTGGGTAAAAATAGGTCAAGGATGAGGGTTAGGGTAAGGGTTAGGGTTTGGTGTTTGACTTAAGGTTAGGGGTAGGTTTAGTGTTAGGGTTAGGTTTAGGTGTTTGGGTAAATATTAGGGTCAGGTATAGGGTTAGGTTTAGGGTTAGGGTTAGGTTTTGGTTTAGGGTTAGGTTTAGGGTGAAGTTGAAGTTCAGGGTGAGAGTTGAGCTGAGGGTTAGAGTTAGTGGTTAGGGTTAGGGTTAAGTTTAGGATGAAGTTTAGGGTTAAGGTTAGGTTTCGATTTAGGGTTAGGTTAAGTGTTAGGGTTAAGTCTTGTTAAGTTTAGGACTAGGTGAAGGTTAGGGATAGGGTTAGGTTAAGGTTTGGGTTAGGTTTTGATTTTAGGGTGAGGGTTATTGCTGGGTTTCCATTGAAGCTGAGTGTGTAGGGTAAGTTTTAGCGTTAGGAATAGGGTTAGAGTTAGATTTGGGGTCAGGGTTAGAGTTAAGTTTCGGGTTAGGTTTATGGTTAGGTTTAGGGCTAGGGTCAGGGTTGGGGGAGATTTAGTGTTACGTTTAGTTTTAGGGTTAGTGTTAGGGGTGAAGTTTATGTTAAGCATGAGGTTTAGGGTTGCGGTTAGGGTTCAGGTTCGGGTCAGGGTTAGGTTAGGTTCAGGTTGAGGTTTAGGGTTATGTTTAGTATCAGTGTTAATTTTGGTTAGGCTTAGGGTTTGAATGAAGTTAGGGTAGGTTTAGGGTTATGGTTAGTGTGAAATTTTGGTTAAGGGTGAGGGTTCGGCTTAGGGTAAGGGTTTGAGTTATATTTACTGGTTAAGGTTATGTTAAATACTATCTCTCTATGTAGGCTAAGGATTTGGGTTAGAGTTAGGGTTAGGGGTTAGTGTTTCAGTTAGGTTTAGGATAGGGTTGTACTTAGGGTCAAGTTTAGGGTTACGGTTAGATTTAGAGTTACGATTACAGTTAAGGTGAGGGTTTTGGGCAAGTGTTAGGATTAGGGTTAGGGTTAGGGCTAGGGTTAGGGTTAGAGTTAGGGTTAGGGGTTAGGGTTAGGTTTAAGTTTATGATAGGCTTCAAGTTAGGTTAAGGTAAGGTTAGTGTTAGGGTCAGTGTTAGGATTAGGATTAGGTTTAGGGCGAGGGTTAGGGTCAGAGATATACTAAGGGTTATGTTTAGGGTCACAAGTGGGCCAAGGTTAAGGTTAGGGTTAAAGTTAGGGTTAGCTTTAGGGTAGGGATAGGGTGAAGTTTAAGAGAGGTTGAGGGTTAGGGTTATGGCTAAGGTTTGGGTTTGTTTTTAGGTTAGTGTTAAGGTTGTGTTTACGGTTAGAGCTAAGTTTACGGGTTTTGTTTAGCTTTAGGGTTAGGGTTAGATTTTAGGTTAGACTTAGGTATAACAGTTAGGGTTACGATTTGTGTTAGGCATTGTGGTTGGGGTGAGGGTTAGATTTAGGGTTAGGGTTGGGTAGGTTTAGGATTATGGATATGGTAAGGTGTCAGAGGTTAGAGGTGTAGTTTAGGGTTAGGGTTTGAGTGAGGGTACAGGTTAGGCATTGTGGTTCCGGTCATGGTTAGGTTTAGTTTAGGGTTAGGGTTAGGGTTAGGGTTAGGTTTCTAATTAGTTTTCGGGTTAGAGTTAGAGTTAGGGTTAATGTTTGGGTTAGGCTTTGGTCTTAGGGGTTAGGGTTTGGGTTAGGGTTAGTGTTATCGTTAGGGCTTAGGGGTTTCAGGTTAGTGTTCTGCTTAGGGCTAGGGTTAGCATTAGGGTTAGGGTGGAAGGATACTGTTAGGAGTTAGAGTGAGGGTTACGGTTAGTTTTACAGCTAAGGTGAGGGTTTAGGGTAAGTGTTATGATTAGGGTTAAAGTTAGAGTTAGGTTTAGATTCAGAGTTAGGGTTAGGTGTAGGATAAGAGTTAGCTTTATGTCCAGGTTTAGGATTAGAGTTAGTGTTCTATTTAGGGTCAAGGTTAGAATTAGGGTTAGGATCAGGATTATGTTTAGGTTTAGTTTCAGAGCTGTTGTAAGGGTTAAATTTAGGGTTAGAGAGGGACTAGCGTTATGGTTAGGGTTAGGTTTAAGGGAAGGGTTTGGGTTGGGTTTAGGTTGAAGGTTAGGGTTAGGGTTTGGATGAAGTTTAGGTTAGGGTTAAGGTTATTTTTATGGTTAGGGCTAGAGTTTGGGTTTGTGTTCAGGTTAGTGTTAAGGTTAGGTTTAGGGTTCGGTTAGGGTTAGGGCTTATGTTTAGGGTTAGCGTTAGGTTTAGGTTCAGGGTTAGTGTGAAGTTTAGGTTAAGGGCGAAAGTTAGAAATAGGTTTAGGAGTATAGATAGTGTTAGACGTTAAGTTTAGGGTGTTAGGGTTAGGTTTATGGTTAGGGTAGGGTTGAGTTTAGGGTTAATATTAGGATTAGGGTTAGATTAGGGTTACTGTTCGTATTAGGGTTAGGTTTAGGGATAAGTTTGGAGATAACATTATGTTTAGGGTTGGGGATACGGTTCAGGGTTAGGGAGAGGGTTAGGGTTAGGTTTACACTTAAGGTGAGGGTTATGGTAATTGTTATGGTTAGCGTTAGAGTTGGAGTTAGCCTTAGGTTTAGGGTGAAGTTTCCGTTAATAGTCAGGGTTAGGGTTAAGGTTAGATTAGGGTTAAGGTTGGTGTTAGAGTTCGGTAAAGGGTTTAGGTTTAGGATTTGGGCAAGGTTAGGGTTAAGGCTAGGTTTACGGTAAATGGTAGGGCTAGGTTAGGGTTGTTAGGGTTAGGTTTAGAGTAAGAATTAGTGCTAGGAATTAGGCTTAGGGTTAGCATCAGGTTTAGAGTTATTGTTAGGTTTAGGGTTAAGTTTAAGGCAGAGTTAAGGTTAGGGTTAATTTTAGAGTTAGAGGAAGAGTCAGGTTTAGCTAAGTGTTAGGGCTAGGATGAAGGATAGTGTTAGGGTTAGGAAAAGGGTTAGGGGATCGTGTGAGTGTTAGTGTTAGGTTCACAATTAAGCTGATGTTTTACGGTGTTACGGTTAGGGGTAGGGTTAGGGTTAGGTTTAGGGATAGGCCTAGATTTAGGGGATTGTTTACGGTTTGGTTTAGTTTTAGGTTTAGGGTTCGGCTTAGGTTTTGGGTAAAAATAGGTCAAGGATGAGGGTTAGGGTAAGGGTTAGGTTTTGGTGTTTGACTTAAGGTTAGGGGTAGGTTTAGTGTTAGGGTTAGGTTTAGGTGTTTGGGTAAATATTAGGGTCAGGTATAGGGTTAGGTTTAGGGTTAGGGTTAGGTTTTGGTTTAGGGTTAGGTTTAGGGTGAAGTTGAAGTTCAGGGTGAGAGTTGAGCTGAGGGTTAGAGTTAGTGGTTAGGGTTAGGGTTAAGTTTAGGATGAAGTTTAGGGTTAAGGTTAGGTTTCGATTTAGGGTTAGGTTAAGTGTTAGGGTTAAGTCTTGTTAAGTTTAGGACTAGGTGAAGGTTAGGGATAGGGTTAGGTTAAGGTTTGGGGTTAGGTTTTGATTTTAGGGTGAGGGTTATTGCTGGGTTTCCATTGAAGCTGAGTGTGTAGGGTAAGTTTTAACGTTAGGAATAGGGTTAGAGTTAGATTTGGAGTCAGGGTTAGAGTTAAGTTTCGGGTTAGGTTTATGGTTAGGTTTAGGGCTAGGGTCAGGGTTGGGGGAGATTTAGTGTTACGTTTAGTTTTAGGGTTAGTGTTAGGGTGAAGTTTATGTTAAGCATGAGGTTTAGGGTTGCGGTTAGGGTTCAGGTTCGGGTCAGGGTTAGGTTAGGTCAGGTTGAGGTTTAGGGTTATGTTTAGTATCAGTGTTAATTTTGGTTAGGGTTAGGGTTTGAATGAAGTTAGGGTAGGTTTAGGGTTATGGTTAGTGTGAAATTTTGGTTAAGGGTGAGGGTTCGGCTTAGGGTAAGGGTTTGAGTTATATTTACTGGTTAAGGTTATGTTAAGGGTTTCGATTAGGTTTAGGCTAAGGATTTGGGTTAGAGTTAGGGTTAGGGGTTAGTGTTTCAGTTAGGTTTAGGATAGGGTTGTACTTAGGGTCAAGTTTAGGGTTACGGTTAGATTTAGAGTTACGATGACAGTTAAGGTGAGGGTTTTGGGTAAGTGTTAGGATTAGGGTTAGGGTTAGGGCTAGGGTTAGGGTTAGAGTTAGGGTTAGGGGTTAGGGTTAGGTTTAAGTTTATGATAGGCTTCAAGTTAGGTTAAGGTAAGGTTAGTGTTAGGGTCAGTGTTAGGATTAGGATTAGGTTTAGGGCGAGGGTTAGGGTCAGAGATATACTAAGGGTTATGTTTAGGGTCACAAGTGGGCCAAGGTTAAGGTTAGGGTTAAAGTTAGGGTTAGCTTTAGGGTAGGGATAGGGTGAAGTTTAAGAGAGGTTGAGGGTTAGGGTTATGGCTAAGGTTTGGGTTTGTTTTTAGGTTAGTGTTAAGGTTGTGTTTAGGGTTAGAGCTAAGTTTACGGGTTTTGTTTAGCTTTAGGGTTAGGGTTAGATTTTAGGTTAGACTTAGGTATAACAGTTAGGGTTACGATTTGTGTTAGGCATTGTGGTTGGGGTGAGGGTTAGATTTAGGGTTAGGGTTGGGTAGGTTTAGGATTATGGATATGGTAAGGTGTCAGAGGTTAGAGGTGTAGTTTAGGGTTAGGGTTTGAGTGAGGGTACAGGTTAGGCATTGTGGTTCCGGTCATGGTTAGGTTTAGTTTAGGGTTAGGGTTAGGGTTAGGGTTAGGTTTCTAATTAGTTTTCGGGTTAGAGTTAGAGTTAGGGTTAATGTTTGGGTTAGGCTTTGGTCTTAGGGGTTAGGGTTTGGGTTAGGGTTAGTGTTATCGTTAGGGCTTAGGGGTTTCAGGTTAGTGTTCTGCTTAGGGCTAGGGTTAGCATTAGGGTTAGGGTGGAAGGATACTGTTAGGAGTTAGAGTGAGGGTTACGGTTAGTTTTACAGCTAAGGTGAGGGTTTAGGGTAAGTGTTATGATTAGGGTTAAAGTTAGAGTTAGGTTTAGATTCAGAGTTAGGGTTAGGTGTAGGATAAGAGTTAGCTTTATGTCCAGGTTTAGGATTAGAGTTAGTGTTCTATTTAGGGTCAAGGTTAGAATTAGGGTTAGGATCAGGATTATGTTTAGGTTTAGTTTCAGAGCTGTTGTAAGGGTTAAATTTAGGGTTAGAGAGGGACTAGCGTTATGGTTAGGGTTAGGTTTAAGGGAAGGGTTTGGGTTGGGTTTAGGTTGAAGGTTAGGGTTAGGGTTTGGATGAAGTTTAGGTTAGGGTTAAGGTTATTTTTATGGTTAGGGCTAGAGTTTGGGTTTGTTTTCAGGTTAGTGTTAAGGTTAGGTTTAGGGTTCGGTTAGGGTTAGGGCTTATGTTTAGGGTTAGCGTTAGGTTTAGGTTCAGGGTTAGTGTGAAGTTTAGGTTAAGGGCGAAAGTTAGAAATAGGTTTAGGAGTATAGATAGTGTTAGACGTTAAGTTTAGGGTGTTAGGGTTAGGTTTATGGTTAGGGTAGGGTTGAGTTTAGGGTTAATATTAGGATTAGGGTTAGATTAGGGTTCCTGTTCGTATTAGGGTTAGGTTTAGGGATAAGTTTGGAGATAACATTATGTTTAGGGTTGGGGATACGGTTCAGGGTTAGGGAGAGGGTTAGGGTTAGGTTTACACTTAAGGTGAGGGTTATGGTAATTGTTATGGTTAGCGTTAGAGTTGGAGTTAGCCTTAGGTTTAGGGTGAAGTTTCCGTTAATAGTCAGGGTTAGGGTTAAGGTTAGATTAGGGTTAAGGTTGGTGTTAGAGTTCGGTAAAGGGTTTAGGTTTAGGATTTGGGCAAGGTTAGGGTTAAGGCTAGGTTTACGGTAAATGGTAGGGCTAGGTTAGGGTTGTTAGGGTTAGGTTTAGAGTAAGAATTAGTGCTAGGAATTAGGCTTAGGGTTAGCATCAGGTTTAGAGTTATTGTTAGGTTTAGGGTTAAGTTTAAGGCAGAGTTAAGGTTAGGGTTAATTTTAGAGTTAGAGGAAGAGTCAGGTTTAGCTAAGTGTTAGGGCTAGGATGAAGGATAGCGTTAGGGTTAGGAAAAGGGTTAGGGGATCGTGTGAGTGTTAGTGTTAGGTTCACAATTAAGCTGATGTTTTACGGTGTTACGGTTAGGGGTAGGGTTAGGGTTAGGTTTAGGGTTAGGCCTAGATTTAGGGGATTGTTTACGGTTTGGTTTAGTTTTAGGTTTAGGGTTCGGCTTAGGTTTTGGGTAAAAATAGGTCAAGGATGAGGGTTAGGGTAAGGGTTAGGGTTTGGTGTTTGAGTTAAGGTTAGGGGTAGCGTTAGGGGTAGGTTTAGTGTTAGGGTTAGGTTTAGGTGTTTGGGTAAATATTAGGGTCAGGTATAGGGTTAGGTTTAGGGTTAGGGTTAGGTTTTGGTTTAGGGTTAGGTTTAGGGTGAAGTTGAAGTTCAGGGTGAGAGTTGAGCTGAGGGTTAGAGTTAGTGGTTAGGGTTAGGGTTAAGTTTAGGATGAAGTTTAGGGTTAAGGTTAGGTTTCGATTTAGGGTTAGGTTAAGTGTTAGGGTTAAGTCTTGTTAAGTTTAGGACTAGGTGAAGGTTAGGGATAGGGTTAGGTTAAGGTTTGGGGTTAGGTTTTGATTTTAGGGTGAGGGTTATTGCTGGGTTTCCATTGAAGCTGAGTGTGTAGGGTAAGTTTTAGCGTTAGGAATAGGGTTAGAGTTAGATTTGGAGTCAGGGTTAGAGTTAAGTTTCGGGTTAGGTTTATGGTTAGGTTTAGGGCTAGGGTCAGGGTTGGGGGAGATTTAGTGTTACGTTTAGTTTTAGGGTTAGTGTTAGGGTGAAGTTTATGTTAAGCATGAGGTTTAGGGTTGCGGTTAGGGTTCAGGTTCGGGTCAGGGTTAGGTTAGGTCAGGTTGAGGTTTAGGGTTATGTTTAGTATCAGTGTTAATTTTGGTTAGGGTTAGGGTTTGAATGAAGTTAGGGTAGGTTTAGGGTTATGGTTAGTGTGAAATTTTGGTTAAGGGTGAGGGTTCGGCTTAGGGTAAGGGTTTGAGTTATATTTACTGGTTAAGGTTATGTTAAGGGTTTCGATTAGGTTTAGGCTAAGGATTTGGGTTAGAGTTAGGGTTAGGGGTTAGTGTTTCAGTTAGGTTTAGGATAGGGTTGTACTTAGGGTCAAGTTTAGGGTTACGGTTAGATTTAGAGTTACGATTACAGTTAAGGTGAGGGTTTTGGGTAAGTGTTAGGATTAGGGTTAGGGTTAGGGCTAGGGTTAGGGTTAGAGTTAGGGTTAGGGGTTAGGGTTAGGTTTAAGTTTATGATAGGCTTCAAGTTAGGTTAAGGTAAGGTTAGTGTTAGGGTCAGTGTTAGGATTAGGATTAGGTTTAGGGCGAGGGTTAGGGTCAGAGATATACTAAGGGTTATGTTTAGGGTCACAAGTGGGCCAAGGTTAAGGTTAGGGTTAAAGTTAGGGTTAGCTTTAGGGTAGGGATAGGGTGAAGTTTAAGAGAGGTTGAGGGTTAGGGTTATGGCTAAGGTTTGGGTTTGTTTTTAGGTTAGTGTTAAGGTTGTGTTTAGGGTTAGAGCTAAGTTTACGGGTTTTGTTTAGCTTTAGGGTTAGGGTTAGATTTTAGGTTAGACTTAGGTATAAGAGTTAGGGTTACGATTTGTGTTAGGCATTGTGGTTGGGGTGAGGGTTAGATTTAGGGTTAGGGTTGGGTAGGTTTAGGATTATGGATATGGTAAGGTGTCAGAGGTTAGAGGTGTAGTTTAGGGTTAGGGTTTGAGTGAGGGTACAGGTTAGGCATTGTGGTTCCGGTCATGGTTAGGTTTAGTTTAGGGTTAGGGTTAGGGTTAGGGTTAGGTTTCTAATTAGTTTTCGGGTTAGAGTTAGAGTTAGGGTTAATGTTTGGGTTAGGCTTTGGTCTTAGGGGTTAGGGTTTGGGTTAGGGTTAGTGTTATCGTTAGGGCTTAGGGGTTTCAGGTTAGTGTTCTGCTTAGGGCTAGGGTTAGCATTAGGGTTAGGGTGGAAGGATACTGTTAGGAGTTAGAGTGAGGGTTACGGTTAGTTTTACAGCTAAGGTGAGGGTTTAGGGTAAGTGTCATGATTAGGGTTAAAGTTAGAGTTAGGTTTAGATTCAGAGTTAGGGTTAGGTGTAGGATAAGAGTTAGCTTTATGTCCAGGTTTAGGATTAGAGTTAGTGTTCTATTTAGGGTCAAGGTTAGAATTAGGGTTAGGATCAGGATTATGTTTAGGTTTAGTTTCAGAGCTGTTGTAAGGGTTAAATTTAGGGTTAGAGAGGGACTAGCGTTATGGTTAGGGTTAGGTTTAAGGGAAGGGTTTGGGTTGGGTTTAGGTTGAAGGTTAGGGTTAGGGTTTGGATGAAGTTTAGGTTAGGGTTAAGGTTATTTTTATGGTTAGGGCTAGAGTTTGGGTTTGTTTTCAGGTTAGTGTTAAGGTTAGGTTTAGGGTTCGGTTAGGGTTAGGGCTTATGTTTAGGGTTAGCGTTAGGTTTAGGTTCAGGGTTAGTGTGAAGTTTAGGTTAAGGGCGAAAGCTAGAAATAGGTTTAGGAGTATAGATAGTGTTAGACGTTAAGTTTAGGGTGTTAGGGTTAGGTTTATGGTTAGGGTAGGGTTGAGTTTAGGGTTAATATTAGGATTAGGGTTAGATTAGGGTTCCTGTTCGTATTAGGGTTAGGTTTAGGGATAAGTTTGGAGATAACATTATGTTTAGGGTTGGGGATACGGTTCAGGGTTAGGGAGAGGGTTAGGGTTAGGTTTACACTTAAGGTGAGGGTTATGGTAATTGTTATGGTTAGCGTTAGAGTTGGAGTTAGCCTTAGGTTTAGGGTGAAGTTTCCGTTAATAGTCAGGGTTAGGGTTAAGGTTAGATTAGGGTTAAGGTTGGTGTTAGAGTTCGGTAAAGGGTTTAGGTTTAGGATTTGGGCAAGGTTAGGGTTAAGGCTAGGTTTACGGTAAATGGTAGGGCTAGGTTAGGGTTGTTAGGGTTAGGTTTAGAGTAAGAATTAGTGCTAGGAATTAGGCTTAGGGTTAGCATCAGGTTTAGAGTTATTGTTAGGTTTAGGGTTAAGTTTAAGGCAGAGTTAAGGTTAGGGTTAATTTTAGAGTTAGAGGAAGAGTCAGGTTTAGCTAAGTGTTAGGGCTAGGATGAAGGATAGCGTTAGGGTTAGGAAAAGGGTTAGGGGATCGTGTGAGTGTTAGTGTTAGGTTCACAATTAAGCTGATGTTTTACGGTGTTACGGTTAGGGGTAGGGTTAGGGTTAGGTTTAGGGTTAGGCCTAGATTTAGGGGATTGTTTACGGTTTGGTTTAGTTTTAGGTTTAGGGTTCGGCTTAGGTTTTGGGTAAAAATAGGTCAAGGATGAGGGTTAGGGTAAGGGTTAGGGTTTGGTGTTTGACTTAAGGTTAGGGGTAGCGTTAGGGGTAGGTTTAGTGTTAGGGTTAGGTTTAGGTGTTTGGGTAAATATTAGGGTCAGGTATAGGGTTAGGTTTAGGGTTAGGGTTAGGTTTTGGTTTAGGGTTAGGTTTAGGGTGAAGTTGAAGTTCAGGGTGAGAGTTGAGCTGAGGGTTAGAGTTAGTGGTTAGGGTTAGGGTTAAGTTTAGGATGAAGTTTAGGGTTAAGGTTAGGTTTCGATTTAGGGTTAGGTTAAGTGTTAGGGTTAAGTCTTGTTAAGTTTAGGACTAGGTGAAGGTTAGGGATAGGGTTAGGTTAAGGTTTGGGGTTAGGTTTTGATTTTAGGGTGAGGGTTATTGCTGGGTTTCCATTGAAGCTGAGTGTGTAGGGTAAGTTTTAGCGTTAGGAATAGGGTTAGAGTTAGATTTGGGGTCAGGGTTAGAGTTAAGTTTCGGGTTAGGTTTATGGTTAGGTTTAGGGCTAGGGTCAGGGTTGGGGGAGATTTAGTGTTACGTTTAGTTTTAGGGTTAGTGTTAGGGTGAAGTTTATGTTAAGCATGAGGTTTAGGGTTGCGGTTAGGGTTCAGGTTCGGGTCAGGGTTAGGTTAGGTTCAGGTTGAGGTTTAGGGTTATGTTTAGTATCAGTGTTAATTTTGGTTAGGCTTAGGGTTTGAATGAAGTTAGGGTAGGTTTAGGGTTATGGTTAGTGTGAAATTTTGGTTAAGGGTGAGGGTTCGGCTTAGGGTAAGGGTTTGAGTTATATTTACTGGTTAAGGTTATGTTAAGGGTTTCGATTAGGTTTAGGCTAAGGATTTGGGTTAGAGTTAGGGTTAGGGGTTAGTGTTTCAGTTAGGTTTAGGATAGGGTTGTACTTAGGGTCAAGTTTAGGGTTACGGTTAGATTTAGAGTTACGATTACAGTTAAGGTGAGGGTTTTGGGTAAGTGTTAGGATTAGGGTTAGGGTTAGGGCTAGGGTTAGGGTTAGAGTTAGGGTTAGGGGTTAGGGTTAGGTTTAAGTTTATGATAGGCTTCAAGTTAGGTTAAGGTAAGGTTAGTGTTAGGGTCAGTGTTAGGATTAGGATTAGGTTTAGGGCGAGGGTTAGGGTCAGAGATATACTAAGGGTTATGTTTAGGGTCACAAGTGGGCCAAGGTTAAGGTTAGGGTTAAAGTTAGGGTTAGCTTTAGGTTAGGGATAGGGTGAAGTTTAAGAGAGGTTGAGGGTTAGGGTTATGGCTAAGGTTTGGGTTTGTTTTTAGGTTAGTGTTAAGGTTGTGTTTAGGGTTAGAGCTAAGTTTCCGGGTTTTGTTTGGCTTTAGGGTTAGGGTTAGATTTTAGGTTAGACTTAGGTATAAGAGTTAGGGTTACGATTTGTGTTAGGCATTGTGGTTGGGGTGAGGGTTAGATTTAGGGTTAGGGTTGGGTAGGTTTAGGATTATGGATATGGTAAGGTGTCAGAGGTTAGAGGTGTAGTTTAGGGTTAGGGTTTGAGTGAGGGTACAGGTTAGGCATTGTGGTTCCGGTCATGGTTAGGTTTAGTTTAGGGTTAGGGTTAGGGTTAGGGTTAGGTTTCTAATTAGTTTTCGGGTTAGAGTTAGAGTTAGGGTTAATGTTTGGGTTAGGCTTTGGTCTTAGGGGTTAGGGTTTGGGTTAGGGTTAGTGTTATCGTTAGGGCTTAGGGGTTTCAGGTTAGTGTTCTGCTTAGGGCTAGGGTTAGCATTAGGGTTAGGGTGGAAGGATACTGTTAGGAGTTAGAGTGAGGGTTACGGTTAGTTTTACAGCTAAGGTGAGGGTTTAGGGTAAGTGTCATGATTAGGGTTAAAGTTAGAGTTAGGTTTAGATTCAGAGTTAGGGTTAGGTGTAGGATAAGAGTTAGCTTTATGTCCAGGTTTAGGATTAGAGTTAGTGTTCTATTTAGGGTCAAGGTTAGAATTAGGGTTAGGATCAGGATTATGTTTAGGTTTAGTTTCAGAGCTGTTGTAAGGGTTAAATTTAGGGTTAGAGAGGGACTAGCGTTATGGTTAGGGTTAGGTTTAAGGGAAGGGTTTGGGTTGGGTTTAGGTTGAAGGTTAGGGTTAGGGTTTGGATGAAGTTTAGGTTAGGGTTAAGGTTATTTTTATGGTTAGGGCTAGAGTTTGGGTTTGTTTTCAGGTTAGTGTTAAGGTTAGGTTTAGGGTTCGGTTAGGGTTAGGGCTTATGTTTAGGGTTAGCGTTAGGTTTAGGTTCAGGGTTAGTGTGAAGTTTAGGTTAAGGGCGAAAGTTAGAAATAGGTTTAGGAGTATAGATAGTGTTAGACGTTAAGTTTAGGGTGTTAGGGTTAGGTTTATGGTTAGGGTAGGGTTGAGTTTAGGGTTAATATTAGGATTAGGGTTAGATTAGGGTTCCTGTTCGTATTAGGGTTAGGTTTAGGGATAAGTTTGGAGATAACATTATGTTTAGGGTTGGGGATACGGTTCAGGGTTAGGGAGAGGGTTAGGGTTAGGTTTCCACTTAAGGTGAGGGTTATGGTAATTGTTATGGTTAGCGTTAGAGTTGGAGTTAGCCTTAGGTTTAGGGTGAAGTTTCCGTTAATAGTCAGGGTTAGGGTTAAGGTTAGATTAGGGTTAAGGTTGGTGTTAGAGTTCGGTAAAGGGTTTAGGTTTAGGATTTGGGCAAGGTTAGGGTTAAGGCTAGGTTTACGGTAAATGGTAGGGCTAGGTTAGGGTTGTTAGGGTTAGGTTTAGAGTAAGAATTAGTGCTAGGAATTAGGCTTAGGGTTAGCATCAGGTTTAGAGTTATTGTTAGGTTTAGGGTTAAGTTTAAGGCAGAGTTAAGGTTAGGGTTAATTTTAGAGTTAGAGGAAGAGTCAGGTTTAGCTAAGTGTTAGGGCTAGGATGAAGGATAGCGTTAGGGTTAGGAAAAGGGTTAGGGGATCGTGTGAGTGTTAGTGTTAGGTTCACAATTAAGCTGATGTTTTACGGTGTTACGGTTAGGGGTAGGGTTAGGGTTAGGTTTAGGGTTAGGCCTAGATTTAGGGGATTGTTTACGGTTTGGTTTAGTTTTAGGTTTAGGGTTCGGCTTAGGTTTTGGGTAAAAATAGGTCAAGGATGAGGGTTAGGGTAAGGGTTAGGGTTTGGTGTTTGAGTTAAGGTTAGGGGTAGCGTTAGGGGTAGGTTTAGTGTTAGGGTTAGGTTTAGGTGTTTGGGTAAATATTAGGGTCAGGTATAGGGTTAGGTTTAGGGTTAGGGTTAGGTTTTGGTTTAGGGTTAGGTTTAGGGTGAAGTTGAAGTTCAGGGTGAGAGTTGAGCTGAGGGTTAGAGTTAGTGGTTAGGGTTAGGGTTAAGTTTAGGATGAAGTTTAGGGTTAAGGTTAGGTTTCGATTTAGGGTTAGGTTAAGTGTTAGGGTTAAGTCTTGTTAAGTTTAGGACTAGGTGAAGGTTAGGGATAGGGTTAGGTTAAGGTTTGGGGTTAGGTTTTGATTTTAGGGTGAGGGTTATTGCTGGGTTTCCATTGAAGCTGAGTGTGTAGGGTAAGTTTTAGCGTTAGGAATAGGGTTAGAGTTAGATTTGGGGTCAGGGTTAGAGTTAAGTTTCGGGTTAGGTTTATGGTTAGGTTTAGGGCTAGGGTCAGGGTTGGGGGAGATTTAGTGTTACGTTTAGTTTTAGGGTTAGTGTTAGGGTGAAGTTTATGTTAAGCATGAGGTTTAGGGTTGCGGTTAGGGTTCAGGTTCGGGTCAGGGTTAGGTTAGGTTCAGGTTGAGGTTTAGGGTTATGTTTAGTATCAGTGTTAATTTTGGTTAGGCTTAGGGTTTGAATGAAGTTAGGGTAGGTTTAGGGTTATGGTTAGTGTGAAATTTTGGTTAAGGGTGAGGGTTCGGCTTAGGGTAAGGGTTTGAGTTATATTTACTGGTTAAGGTTATGTTAAGGGTTTCGATTAGGTTTAGGCTAAGGATTTGGGTTAGAGTTAGGGTTAGGGGTTAGTGTTTCAGTTAGGTTTAGGATAGGGTTGTACTTAGGGTCAAGTTTAGGGTTACGGTTAGATTTAGAGTTACGATTACAGTTAAGGTGAGGGTTTTGGGTAAGTGTTAGGATTAGGGTTAGGGTTAGGGCTAGGGTTAGGGTTAGAGTTAGGGTGAGGGGTTAGGGTTAGGTTTAAGTTTATGATAGGCTTCAAGTTAGGTTAAGGTAAGGTTAGTGTTAGGGTCAGTGTTAGGATTAGGATTAGGTTTAGGGCGAGGGTTAGGGTCAGAGATATACTAAGGGTTATGTTTAGGGTCACAAGTGGGCCAAGGTTAAGGTTAGGGTTAAAGTTAGGGTTAGCTTTAGGTTAGGGATAGGGTGAAGTTTAAGAGAGGTTGAGGGTTAGGGTTATGGCTAAGGTTTGGGTTTGTTTTTAGGTTAGTGTTAAGGTTGTGTTTAGGGTTAGAGCTAAGTTTCCGGGTTTTGTTTGGCTTTAGGGTTAGGGTTAGATTTTAGGTTAGACTTAGGTATAAGAGTTAGGGTTACGATTTGTGTTAGGCATTGTGGTTGGGGTGAGGGTTAGATTTAGGGTTAGGGTTGGGTAGGTTTAGGATTATGGATATGGTAAGGTGTCAGAGGTTAGAGGTGTAGTTTAGGGTTAGGGTTTGAGTGAGGGTACAGGTTAGGCATTGTGGTTCCGGTCATGGTTAGGTTTAGTTTAGGGTTAGGGTTAGGGTTAGGGTTAGGTTTCTAATTAGTTTTCGGGTTAGAGTTAGAGTTAGGGTTAATGTTTGGGTTAGGCTTTGGTCTTAGGGGTTAGGGTTTGGGTTAGGGTTAGTGTTATCGTTAGGGCTTAGGGGTTTCAGGTTAGTGTTCTGCTTAGGGCTAGGGTTAGCATTAGGGTTAGGGTGGAAGGATACTGTTAGGAGTTAGAGTGAGGGTTACGGTTAGTTTTACAGCTAAGGTGAGGGTTTAGGGTAAGTGTTATGATTAGGGTTAGAGTTAGAGTTAGGTTTAGATTCAGAGTTAGGGTTAGGTGTAGGATAAGAGTTAGCTTTATGTCCAGGTTTAGGATTAGAGTTAGTGTTCTATTTAGGGTCAAGGTTAGAATTAGGGTTAGGATCAGGATTCTGTTTAGGTTTAGTTCCAGAGCTGTTGTAAGGGTTAAATTTAGGGTTAGAGAGGGACTAGCGTTATGGTTAGGGTTAGGTTTAAGGGAAGGGTTTGGGTTGGGTTTAGGTTGAAGGTTAGGGTTAGGGTTTGGATGAAGTTTAGGTTAGGGTTAAGGTTATTTTTATGGTTAGGGCTAGAGTTTGGGTTTGTGTTCAGGTTAGTGTTAAGGTTAGGTTTAGGGTTCGGTTAGGGTTAGGGCTTATGTTTAGGGTTAGCGTTAGGTTTAGGTTCAGGGTTAGTGTGAAGTTTAGGTTAAGGGCGAAAGTTAGAAATAGGTTTAGGAGTATAGATAGTGTTAGACGTTAAGTTTAGGGTGTTAGGGTTAGGTTTATGGTTAGGGTAGGGTTGAGTTTAGGGTTAATATTAGGATTAGGGTTAGATTAGGGTTACTGTTCGTATTAGGGTTAGGTTTAGGGATAAGTTTGGAGATAACATTATGTTTAGGGTTGGGGATACGGTTAAGGGTTAGGGAGAGGGTTAGGGTTAGGTTTACACTTAAGGTGAGGGTTATGGTAATTGTTATGGTTAGCGTTAGAGTTGGAGTTAGCCTTAGGTTTAGGGTGAAGTTTCCGTTAATAGTCAGGGTTAGGGTTAAGGTTAGATTAGGGTTAAGGTTGGTGTTAGAGTTCGGTAAAGGGTTTAGGTTTAGGATTTGGGCAAGGTTAGGGTTAAGGCTAGGTTTACGGTAAATGGTAGGGCTAGGTTAGGGTTGTTAGGGTTAGGTTTAGAGTAAGAATTAGTGCTAGGAATTAGGCTTAGGGTTAGCATCAGGTTTAGAGTTATTGTTAGGTTTAGGGTTAAGTTTAAGGCAGAGTTAAGGTTAGGGTTAATTTTAGAGTTAGAGGAAGAGTCAGGTTTAGCTAAGTGTTAGGGCTAGGATGAAGGATAGCGTTAGGGTTAGAAAAAGGGTTAGGGGATCGTGTGAGTGTTAGTGTTAGGTTCACAATTAAGCTGATGTTTTACGGTGTTACGGTTAGGGGTAGGGTTAGGGTTAGGTTTAGGGTTAGGCCTAGATTTAGGGGATTGTTTACGGTTTGGTTTAGTTTTAGGTTTAGGGTTCGGCTTAGGTTGTGGGTAAAAATAGGTCAAGGATGAGGGTTAGGGTAAGGGTTAGGGTTTGGTGTTTGAGTTAAGGTTAGGGGTAGCTTTAGGGGTAGGTTTAGTGTTAGGGTTAGGTTTAGGTGTTTGGGTAAATATTAGGGTCAGGTATAGGGTTAGGTTTAGGGTTAGGGTTAGGTTTTGGTTTAGGGTTAGGTTTAGGGTGAAGTTGAAGTTCAGGGTGAGAGTTGAGCTGAGGGTTAGAGTTAGTGGTTAGGGTTAGGGTTAAGTTTAGGATGAAGTTTAGGGTTAAGGTTAGGTTTCGATTTAGAGTTAGGTTAAGTGTTAGGGTTAAGTCTTGTTAAGTTTAGGACTAGGTGAAGGTTAGGGATAGGGTTAGGTTAAGGTTTGGGGTTAGGTTTTGATTTTAGGGTGAGGGTTATTGCTGGGTTTCCATTGAAGCTGAGTGTGTAGGGTAAGTTTTAGCGTTAGGAATAGGGTTAGAGTTAGATTTGGGGCCAGGGTTAGAGTTAAGTTTCGGGTTAGGTTTATGGTTAGGTTTAGGGCTAGGGTCAGGGTTGGGGGAGATTTAGTGTTACGTTTAGTTTTAGGGTTAGTGTTAGGGTGAAGTTTATGTTAAGCATGAGGTTTAGGGTTGCGGTTAGGGTTCAGGTTCGGGTCAGGGTTAGGTTAGGTTCAGGTTGAGGTTTAGGGTTATGTTTAGTATCAGTGTTAATTTTGGTTAGGGTTAGGGTTTGAATGAAGTTAGGGTAGGTTTAGGGTTATGGTTAGTGTGAAATTTTGGTTAAGGGTGAGGGTTCGGCTTAGGGTAAGGGTTTGAGTTATATTTACTGGTTAAGGTTATGTTAAGGGTTTCGATTAGGTTTAGGCTAAGGATTTGGGTTAGAGTTAGGGTTAGGGGTTAGTGTTTCAGTTAGGTTTAGGATAGGGTTGTACTTAGGGTCAAGTTTAGGGTTACGGTTAGATTTAGAGTTACGATTACAGTTAAGGTGAGGGTTTTGGGTAAGTGTTAGGATTAGGGTTAGGGTTAGGGCTAGGGTTAGGGTTAGAGTTAGGGTTAGGGGTTAGGGTTAGGTTTAAGTTTATGAAAGGCTTCAAGTTAGGTTAAGGTAAGGTTAGTGTTAGGGTCAGTGTTAGGATTAGGATTAGGTTTAGGGCGAGGGTTAGGGTCAGAGATATACTAAGGGTTATGTTTAGGGTCACAAGTGGGCCAAGGTTAAGGTTAGGGTTAAAGTTAGGGTTAGCTTTAGGTTAGGGATAGGGTGAAGTTTAAGAGAGGTTGAGGGTTAGGGTTATGGCTAAGGTTTGGGTTTGTTTTTAGGTTAGTGTTAAGGTTGTGTTTAGGGTTAGAGCTAAGTTTCCGGGTTTTGTTTGGCTTTAGGGTTAGGGTTAGATTTTAGGTTAGACTTAGGTATAAGAGTTAGGGTTACGATTTGTGTTAGGCATTGTGGTTGGGGTGAGGGTTAGATTTAGGGTTAGGGTTGGGTAGGTTTAGGATTATGGATATGGTAAGGTGTCAGAGGTTAGAGGTGTAGTTTAGGGTTAGGGTTTGAGTGAGGGTACAGGTTAGGCATTGTGGTTCCGGTCATGGTTAGGTTTAGTTTAGGGTTAGGGTTAGGGTTAGGGTTAGGTTTCTAATTAGTTTTCGGGTTAGAGTTAGAGTTAGGGTTAATGTTTGGGTTAGGCTTTGGTCTTAGGGGTTAGGGTTTGGGTTAGGGTTAGTGTTATCGTTAGGGCTTAGGGGTTTCAGGTTAGTGTTCTGCTTAGGGCTAGGGTTAGCATTAGGGTTAGGGTGGAAGGATACTGTTAGGAGTTAGAGTGAGGGTTACGGTTAGTTTTACAGCTAAGGTGAGGGTTTAGGGTAAGTGTTATGATTAGGGTTAGAGTTAGAGTTAGGTTTAGATTCAGAGTTAGGGTTAGGTGTAGGATAAGAGTTAGCTTTATGTCCAGGTTTAGGATTAGAGTTAGTGTTCTATTTAGGGTCAAGGTTAGAATTAGGGTTAGGATCAGGATTCTGTTTAGGTTTAGTTCCAGAGCTGTTGTAAGGGTTAAATTTAGGGTTAGAGAGGGACTAGCGTTATGGTTAGGGTTAGGTTTAAGGGAAGGGTTTGGGTTGGGTTTAGGTTGAAGGTTAGGGTTAGGGTTTGGATGAAGTTTAGGTTAGGGTTAAGGTTATTTTTATGGTTAGGGCTAGAGTTTGGGTTTGTGTTCAGGTTAGTGTTAAGGTTAGGTTTAGGGTTCGGTTAGGGTTAGGGCTTATGTTTAGGGTTAGCGTTAGGTTTAGGTTCAGGGTTAGTGTGAAGTTTAGGTTAAGGGCGAAAGTTAGAAATAGGTTTAGGAGTATAGATAGTGTTAGACGTTAAGTTTAGGGTGTTAGGGTTAGGTTTATGGTTAGGGTAGGGTTGAGTTTAGGGTTAATATTAGGATTAGGGTTAGATTAGGGTTACTGTTCGTATTAGGGTTAGGTTTAGGGATAAGTTTGGAGATAACATTATGTTTAGGGTTGGGGATACGGTTAAGGGTTAGGGAGAGGGTTAGGGTTAGGTTTACACTTAAGGTGAGGGTTATGGTAATTGTTATGGTTAGCGTTAGAGTTGGAGTTAGCCTTAGGTTTAGGGTGAAGTTTCCGTTAATAGTCAGGGTTAGGGTTAAGGTTAGATTAGGGTTAAGGTTGGTGTTAGAGTTCGGTAAAGGGTTTAGGTTTAGGATTTGGGCAAGGTTAGGGTTAAGGCTAGGTTTACGGTAAATGGTAGGGCTAGGTTAGGGTTGTTAGGGTTAGGTTTAGAGTAAGAATTAGTGCTAGGAATTAGGCTTAGGGTTAGCATCAGGTTTAGAGTTATTGTTAGGTTTAGGGTTAAGTTTAAGGCAGAGTTAAGGTTAGGGTTAATTTTAGAGTTAGAGGAAGAGTCAGGTTTAGCTAAGTGTTAGGGCTAGGATGAAGGATAGCGTTAGGGTTAGAAAAAGGGTTAGGGGATCGTGTGAGTGTTAGTGTTAGGTTCACAATTAAGCTGATGTTTTACGGTGTTACGGTTAGGGGTAGGGTTAGGGTTAGGTTTAGGGTTAGGCCTAGATTTAGGGGATTGTTTACGGTTTGGTTTAGTTTTAGGTTTAGGGTTCGGCTTAGGTTGTGGGTAAAAATAGGTCAAGGATGAGGGTTAGGGTAAGGGTTAGGGTTTGGTGTTTGAGTTAAGGTTAGGGGTAGCTTTAGGGGTAGGTTTAGTGTTAGGGTTAGGTTTAGGTGTTTGGGTAAATATTAGGGTCAGGTATAGGGTTAGGTTTAGGGTTAGGGTTAGGTTTTGGTTTAGGGTTAGGTTTAGGGTGAAGTTGAAGTTCAGGGTGAGAGTTGAGCTGAGGGTTAGAGTTAGTGGTTAGGGTTAGGGTTAAGTTTAGGATGAAGTTTAGGGTTAAGGTTAGGTTTCGATTTAGAGTTAGGTTAAGTGTTAGGGTTAAGTCTTGTTAAGTTTAGGACTAGGTGAAGGTTAGGGATAGGGTTAGGTTAAGGTTTGGGGTTAGGTTTTGATTTTAGGGTGAGGGTTATTGCTGGGTTTCCATTGAAGCTGAGTGTGTAGGGTAAGTTTTAGCGTTAGGAATAGGGTTAGAGTTAGATTTGGGGCCAGGGTTAGAGTTAAGTTTCGGGTTAGGTTTATGGTTAGGTTTAGGGCTAGGGTCAGGGTTGGGGGAGATTTAGTGTTACGTTTAGTTTTAGGGTTAGTGTTAGGGTGAAGTTTATGTTAAGCATGAGGTTTAGGGTTGCGGTTAGGGTTCAGGTTCGGGTCAGGGTTAGGTTAGGTTCAGGTTGAGGTTTAGGGTTATGTTTAGTATCAGTGTTAATTTTGGTTAGGGTTAGGGTTTGAATGAAGTTAGGGTAGGTTTAGGGTTATGGTTAGTGTGAAATTTTGGTTAAGGGTGAGGGTTCGGCTTAGGGTAAGGGTTTGAGTTATATTTACTGGTTAAGGTTATGTTAAGGGTTTCGATTAGGTTTAGGCTAAGGATTTGGGTTAGAGTTAGGGTTAGGGGTTAGTGTTTCAGTTAGGTTTAGGATAGGGTTGTACTTAGGGTCAAGTTTAGGGTTACGGTTAGATTTAGAGTTACGATTACAGTTAAGGTGAGGGTTTTGGGTAAGTGTTAGGATTAGGGTTAGGGTTAGGGCTAGGGTTAGGGTTAGAGTTAGGGTTAGGGGTTAGGGTTAGGTTTAAGTTTATGATAGGCTTCAAGTTAGGTTAAGGTAAGGTTAGTGTTAGGGTCAGTGTTAGGATTAGGATTAGGTTTAGGGCGAGGGTTAGGGTCAGAGATATACTAAGGGTTATGTTTAGGGTCACAAGTGGGCCAAGGTTAAGGTTAGGGTTAAAGTTAGGGTTAGCTTTAGGTTAGGGATAGGGTGAAGTTTAAGAGAGGTTGAGGGTTAGGGTTATGGCTAAGGTTTGGGTTTGTTTTTAGGTTAGTGTTAAGGTTGTGTTTAGGGTTAGAGCTAAGTTTCCGGGTTTTGTTTGGCTTTAGGGTTAGGGTTAGATTTTAGGTTAGACTTGGGTATAACAGTTAGGGTTACGATTTGTGTTAGGCATTGTGGTTTTGGTGAGGGTTAGATTTAGGGTTAGGGTTGGGTAGGTTTAGGATTATGGATATGGTAAGGTGTCAGAGGTTAGAGGTGTAGTTTAGGGTTAGGGTTTGAGTGAGGGTACAGGTTAGGCATTGTGGTTCCGGTCATGGTTAGGTTTAGTTTAGGGTTAGGGTTAGGGTTAGGTTTCTAATTAGTTTTCGGGTTAGAGTTAGAGTTAGGGTTAATGTTTGGGTTAGGCTTTGGTCTTAGGGGTTAGGGTTTGGGTTAGGGTTAGTGTTATCGTTAGGGCTTAGGGGTTTCAGGTTAGTGTTCTGCTTAGGGCTAGGGTTAGCATTAGGGTTAGGGTGGAAGGATACTGTTAGGAGTTAGAGTGAGGGTTACGGTTAGTTTTACAGCTAAGGTGAGGGTTTAGGGTAAGTGTTATGATTAGGGTTAGAGTTAGAGTTAGGTTTAGATTCAGAGTTAGGGTTAGGTGTAGGATAAGAGTTAGCTTTATGTCCAGGTTTAGGATTAGAGTTAGTGTTCTATTTAGGGTCAAGGTTAGAATTAGGGTTAGGATCAGGATTCTGTTTAGGTTTAGTTCCAGAGCTGTTGTAAGGGTTAAATTTAGGGTTAGAGAGGGACTAGCGTTATGGTTAGGGTTAGGTTTAAGGGAAGGGTTTGGGTTGGGTTTAGGTTGAAGGTTAGGGTTAGGGTTTGGATGAAGTTTAGGTTAGGGTTAAGGTTATTTTTATGGTTAGAGCTAGAGTTTGGGTTTGTGTTCAGGTTAGTGTTAAGGTTAGGTTTAGGGTTCGGTTAGGGTTAGGGCTTATGTTTAGGGTTAGCGTTAGGTTTAGGTTCAGGGTTAGTGTGAAGTTTAGGTTAAGGGCGAAAGTTAGAAATAGGTTTAGGAGTATAGATAGTGTTAGACGTTAAGTTTAGGGTGTTAGGGTTAGGTTTATGGTTAGGGTAGGGTTGAGTTTAGGGTTAATATTAGGATTAGGGTTAGATTAGGGTTCCTGTTCGTATTAGGGTTAGGTTTAGGGATAAGTTTGGAGATAACATTATGTTTAGGGTTGGGGATACGGTTCAGGGTTAGGGAGAGGGTTAGGGTTAGGTTTACACTTAAGGTGAGGGTTATGGTAATTGTTATGGTTAGCGTTAGAGTTGGAGTTAGCCTTAGGTTTAGGGTGAAGTTTCCGTTAATAGTCAGGGTTAGGGTTAAGGTTAGATTAGGGTTAAGGTTGGTGTTAGAGTTCGGTAAAGGGTTTAGGTTTAGGATTTGGGCAAGGTTAGGGTTAAGGCTAGGTTTACGGTAAATGGTAGGGCTAGGTTAGGGTTGTTAGGGTTAGGTTTAGAGTAAGAATTAGTGCTAGGAATTAGGCTTAGGGTTAGCATCAGGTTTAGAGTTATTGTTAGGTTTAGGGTTAAGTTTAAGGCAGAGTTAAGGTTAGGGTTAATTTTAGAGTTAGAGGAAGAGTCAGGTTTAGCTAAGTGTTAGGGCTAGGATGAAGGATAGCGTTAGGGTTAGAAAAAGGGTTAGGGGATCGTGTGAGTGTTAGTGTTAGGTTCACAATTAAGCTGATGTTTTACGGTGTTACGGTTAGGGGTAGGGTTAGGGTTAGGTTTAGGGTTAGGCCTAGATTTAGGGGATTGTTTACGGTTTGGTTTAGTTTTAGGTTTAGGGTTCGGCTTAGGTTTTGGGTAAAAATAGGTCAAGGATGAGGGTTAGGGTAAGGGTTAGGGTTTGGTGTTTGAGTTAAGGTTAGGGGTAGCTTTAGGGGTAGGTTTAGTGTTAGGGTTAGGTTTAGGTGTTTGGGTAAATATTAGGGTCAGGTATAGGGTTAGGTTTAGGGTTAGAGTTAGGTTTTGGTTTAGGGTTAGGTTTAGGGTGAAGTTGAAGTTCAGGGTGAGAGTTGAGCTGAGGGTTAGAGTTAGTGGTTAGGGTTAGGGTTAAGTTTAGGATGAAGTTTAGGGTTAAGGTTAGGTTTCGATTTAGAGTTAGGTTAAGTGTTAGGGTTAAGTCTTGTTAAGTTTAGGACTAGGTGAAGGTTAGGGATAGGGTTAGGTTAAGGTTTGGGGTTAGGTTTTGATTTTAGGGTGAGGGTTATTGCTGGGTTTCCATTGAAGCTGAGTGTGTAGGGTAAGTTTTAGCGTTAGGAATAGGGTTAGAGTTAGATTTGGGGTCAGGGTTAGAGTTAAGTTTCGGGTTAGGTTTATGGTTAGGTTTAGGGCTAGGGTCAGGGTTGGGGGAGATTTAGTGTTACGTTTAGTTTTAGGGTTAGTGTTAGGGTGAAGTTTATGTTAAGCATGAGGTTTAGGGTTGCGGTTAGGGTTCAGGTTCGGGTCAGGGTTAGGTTAGGTTCAGGTTGAGGTTTAGGGTTATGTTTAGTATCAGTGTTAATTTTGGTTAGGGTTAGGGTTTGAATGAAGTTAGGGTAGGTTTAGGGTTATGGTTAGTGTGAAATTTTGGTTAAGGGTGAGGGTTCGGCTTAGGGTAAGGGTTTGAGTTATATTTACTGGTTAAGGTTATGTTAAGGGTTTCGATTAGGTTTAGGCTAAGGATTTGGGTTAGAGTTAGGGTTAGGGGTTAGTGTTTCAGTTAGGTTTAGGATAGGGTTGTACTTAGGGTCAAGTTTAGGGTTACGGTTAGATTTAGAGTTACGATTACAGTTAAGGTGAGGGTTTTGGGTAAGTGTTAGGATTAGGGTTAGGGTTAGGGCTAGGGTTAGGGTTAGAGTTAGGGTTAGGGGTTAGGGTTAGGTTTAAGTTTATGATAGGCTTCAAGTTAGGTTAAGGTAAGGTTAGTGTTAGGGTCAGTGTTAGGATTAGGATTAGGTTTAGGGCGAGGGTTAGGGTCAGAGATATACTAAGGGTTATGTTTAGGGTCACAAGTGGGCCAAGGTTAAGGTTAGGGTTAAAGTTAGGGTTAGCTTTAGGTTAGGGATAGGGTGAAGTTTAAGAGAGGTTGAGGGTTAGGGTTATGGCTAAGGTTTGGGTTTGTTTTTAGGTTAGTGTTAAGGTTGTGTTTAGGGTTAGAGCTAAGTTTACGGGTTTTGTTTGGCTTTAGGGTTAGGGTTAGATTTTAGGTTAGACTTAGGTATAACAGTTAGGGTTACGATTTGTGTTAGGCATTGTGGTTGGGGTGAGGGTTAGATTTAGGGTTAGGGTTGGGTAGGTTTAGGATTATGGATATGGTAAGGTGTCAGAGGTTAGAGGTGTAGTTTAGGGTTAGGGTTAAGTGAGGGTACAGGTTAGGCATTGTGGTTCCGGTCATGGTTAGGTTTAGTTTAGGGTTAGGGTTAGGGTTAGGTTTCTAATTAGTTTTCGGGTTAGAGTTAGAGTTAGGGTTAATGTTTGGGTTAGGCTTTGGTCTTAGGGGTTAGGGTTTGGGTTAGGGTTAGTGTTATCGTTAGGGCTTAGGGGTTTCAGGTTAGTGTTCTGCTTAGGGCTAGGGTTAGCATTAGGGTTAGGGTGGAAGGATACTGTTAGGAGTTAGAGTGAGGGTTACGGTTAGTTTTACAGCTAAGGTGAGGGTTTAGGGTAAGTGTTATGATTAGGGTTAGAGTTAGAGTTAGGTTTAGATTCAGAGTTAGGGTTAGGTGTAGGATAAGAGTTAGCTTTATGTCCAGGTTTAGGATTAGAGTTAGTGTTCTATTTAGGGTCAAGGTTAGAATTAGGGTTAGGATCAGGATTCTGTTTAGGTTTAGTTCCAGAGCTGTTGTAAGGGTTAAATTTAGGGTTAGAGAGGGACTAGCGTTATGGTTAGGGTTAGGTTTAAGGTAAGGGTTTGGGTTGGGTTTAGGTTGCAGGTTAGGGTTAGGGTTTGGATGAAGTTTAGGTTAGGGTTAAGGTTATTTTTATGGTTAGGGCTAGAGTTTGGGTTTGTGTTCAGGTTAGTGTTAAGGTTAGGTTTAGGGTTCGGTTAGGGTTAGGGCTTATGTTTAGGGTTAGCGTTAGGTTTAGGTTCAGGGTTAGTGTGAAGTTTAGGTTAAGGGCGAAAGTTAGAAATAGGTTTAGGAGTATAGATAGTGTTAGACGTTAAGTTTAGGGTGTTAGGGTTAGGTTTATGGTTAGGGTAGGGTTGAGTTTAGGGTTAATATTAGGATTAGGGTTAGATTAGGGTTCCTGTTCGTATTAGGGTTAGGTTTAGGGATAAGTTTGGAGATAACATTATGTTTAGGGTTGGGGATACGGTTAAGGGTTAGGGAGAGGGTTAGGTTTAGGTTTACACTTAAGGTGAGGGTTATGGTAATTGTTATGGTTAGCGTTAGAGTTGGAGTTAGCCTTAGGTTTAGGGTGAAGTTTCCGTTAATAGTCAGGGTTAGGGTTAAGGTTAGATTAGGGTTAAGGTTGGTGTTAGAGTTCGGTAAAGGGTTTAGGTTTAGGATTTGGGCAAGGTTAGGGTTAAGGCTAGGTTTACGGTAAATGGTAGGGCTAGGTTAGGGTTGTTAGGGTTAGGTTTAGAGTAAGAATTAGTGCTAGGAATTAGGCTTAGGGTTAGCATCAGGTTTAGAGTTATTGTTAGGTTTAGGGTTAAGTTTAAGGCAGAGTTAAGGTTAGGGTTAATTTTAGAGTTAGAGGAAGAGTCAGGTTTAGCTAAGTGTTAGGGCTAGGATGAAGGATAGCGTTAGGGTTAGGAAAAGGGTTAGGGGATCGTGTGAGTGTTAGTGTTAGGTTCACAATTAAGCTGATGTTTTACGGTGTTACGGTTAGGGGTAGGGTTAGGGTTAGGTTTAGGGTTAGGCCTAGATTTAGGGGATTGTTTACGGTTTGGTTTAGTTTTAGGTTTAGAGTTCGGCTTAGGTTTTGGGTAAAAATAGGTCAAGGATGAGGGTTAGGGTAAGGGTTAGGGTTTGGTGTTTGACTTAAGGTTAGGGGTAGGTTTAGTGTTAGGGTTAGGTTTAGGTGTTTGGGTAAATATTAGGGTCAGGTATAGGGTTAGGTTTAGGGTTAGGGTTAGGTTTTGGTTTAGGGTTAGGTTTAGGGTGAAGTTGAAGTTAAGGGTGAGAGTTGAGCTGAGGGTTAGAGTTAGTGGTTAGGGTTAGGGTTAAGTTTAGGATGAAGTTTAGGGTTAAGGTTAGGTTTCGATTTAGGGTTAGGTTAAGTGTTAGGGTTAAGTCTTGTTAAGTTTAGGACTAGGTGAAGGTTAGGGATAGGGTTAGGTTAAGGTTTGGGGTTAGGTTTTGATTTTAGGGTGAGGGTTATTGCTGGGTTTCCATTGAAGCTGAGTGTGTAGGGTAAGTTTTAGCGTTAGGAATAGGGTTAGAGTTAGATTTGGGGTCAGGGTTAGAGTTAAGTTTCGGGTTAGGTTTATGGTTAGGTTTAGGGCTAGGGTCAGGGTTGGGGGAGATTTAGTGTTACGTTTAGTTTTAGGGTTAGTGTTAGGGTGAAGTTTATGTTAAGCATGAGGTTTAGGGTTGCGGTTAGGGTTCAGGTTCGGGTCAGGGTTAGGTTAGGTTCAGGTTGAGGTTTAGGGTTATGTTTAGTATCAGTGTTAATTTTGGTTAGGGTTAGGGTTTGAATGAAGTTAGGGTAGGTTTAGGGTTATGGTTAGTGTGAAATTTTGGTTAAGGGTGAGGGTTCGGCTTAGGGTAAGGGTTTGAGTTATATTTACTGGTTAAGGTTATGTTAAGGGTTTCGATTAGGTTTAGGCTAAGGATTTGGGTTAGAGTTAGGGTTAGGGGTTAGTGTTTCAGTTAGGTTTAGGATAGGGTTGTACTTAGGGTCAAGTTTAGGGTTACGGTTAGATTTAGAGTTACGATTACAGTTAAGGTGAGGGTTTTGGGTAAGTGTTAGGATTAGGGTTAGGGTTAGGGCTAGGGTTAGGGTTAGAGTTAGGGTTAGGGGTTAGGGTTAGGTTTAAGTTTATGATAGGCTTCAAGTTAGGTTAAGGTAAGGTTAGTGTTAGGGTCAGTGTTAGGATTAGGATTAGGTTTAGGGCGAGGGTTAGGGTCAGAGATATACTAAGGGTTATGTTTAGGGTCACAAGTGGGCCAAGGTTAAGGTTAGGGTTAAAGTTAGGGTTAGCTTTAGGTTAGGGATAGGGTGAAGTTTAAGAGAGGTTGAGGGTTAGGGTTATGGCTAAGGTTTGGGTTTGTTTTTAGGTTAGTGTTAAGGTTGTGTTTAGGGTTAGAGCTAAGTTTACGGGTTTTGTTTGGCTTTAGGGTTAGGGTTAGATTTTAGGTTAGACTTAGGTATAACAGTTAGGGTTACGATTTGTGTTAGGCATTGTGGTTGGGGTGAGGGTTAGATTTAGGGTTAGGGTTGGGTAGGTTTAGGATTATGGTTATGGTAAGGTGTCAGAGGTTAGAGGTGTAGTTTAGGGTTAGGGTTTGAGTGAGGGTACAGGTTAGGCATTGTGGTTCCGGTCATGGTTAGGTTTAGTTTAGGGTTAGGGTTAGGGTTAGGGTTAGGTTTCTAATTAGTTTTCGGGTTAGAGTTAGAGTTAGGGTTAATGTTTGGGTTAGGCTTTGGTCTTAGGGGTTAGGGTTTGGGTTAGGGTTAGTGTTATCGTTAGGGCTTAGGGGTTTCAGGTTAGTGTTCTGCTTAGGGCTAGGGTTAGCATTAGGGTTAGGGTGGAAGGATACTGTTAGGAGTTAGAGTGAGGGTTACGGTTAGTTTTACAGCTAAGGTGAGGGTTTAGGGTAAGTGTTATGATTAGGGTTAGAGTTAGAGTTAGGTTTAGATTCAGAGTTAGGGTTAGGTGTAGGATAAGAGTTAGCTTTATGTCCAGGTTTAGGATTAGAGTTAGTGTTCTATTTAGGGTCAAGGTTAGAATTAGGGTTAGGATCAGGATTATGTTTAGGTTTAGTTCCAGAGCTGTTGTAAGGGTTAAATTTAGGGTTAGAGAGGGACTAGCGTTATGGTTAGGGTTAGGTTTAAGGTAAGGGTTTGGGTTGGGTTTAGGTTGAAGGTTAGGGTTAGGGTTTGGATGAAGTTTAGGTTAGGGTTAAGGTTATTTTTATGGTTAGGGCTAGAGTTTGGGTTTGTGTTCAGGTTAGTGTTAAGGTTAGGTTTAGGGTTCGGTTAGGGTTAGGGCTTATGTTTAGGGTTAGCGTTAGGTTTAGGTTCAGGGTTAGTGTGAAGTTTAGGTTAAGGGCGAAAGTTAGAAATAGGTTTAGGAGTATAGATAGTGTTAGACGTTAAGTTTAGGGTGTTAGGGTTAGGTTTATGGTTAGGGTAGGGTTGAGTTTAGGGTTAATATTAGGATTAGGGTTAGATTAGGGTTACTGTTCGTATTAGGGTTAGGTTTAGGGATAAGTTTGGAGATAACATTATGTTTAGGGTTGAGGATACGGTTAAGGGTTAGGGAGAGGGTTAGGGTTAGGTTTACACTTAAGGTGAGGGTTATGGTAATTGTTATGGTTAGCGTTAGAGTTGTAGTTAGCCTTAGGTTTAGGGTGAAGTTTCCGTTAATAGTCAGGGTTAGGGTTAAGGTTAGATTAGGGTTAAGGTTGGTGTTAGAGTTCGGTAAAGGGTTTAGGTTTAGGATTTGGGCAAGGTTAGGGTTAAGGCTAGGTTTACGGTAAATGGTAGGGCTAGGTTAGGGTTGTTAGGGTTAGGTTTAGAGTAAGAATTAGTGCTAGGAATTAGGCTTAGGGTTAGCATCAGGTTTAGAGTTATTGTTAGGTTTAGGGTTAAGTTTAAGGCAGAGTTAAGGTTAGGGTTAATTTTAGAGTTAGAGGAAGAGTCAGGTTTAGCTAAGTGTTAGGGCTAGGATGAAGGATAGCGTTAGGGTTAGGAAAAGGGTTAGGGGATCGTGTGAGTGTTAGTGTTAGGTTCACAATTAAGCTGATGTTTTACGGTGTTACGGTTAGGGGTAGGGTTAGGGTTAGGTTTAGGGTTAGGCCTAGATTTAGGGGATTGTTTACGGTTTGGTTTAGTTTTAGGTTTAGGGTTCGGCTTAGGTTTTGGGTAAAAATAGGTCAAGGATGAGGGTTAGGGTAAGGGTTAGGGTTTGGTGTTTGACTTAAGGTTAGGGGTAGCTTTAGGGGTAGGTTTAGTGTTAGGGTTAGGTTTAGGTGTTTGGGTAAATATTAGGGTCAGGTATAGGGTTAGGTTTAGGGTTAGAGTTAGGTTTTGGTTTAGGGTTAGGTTTAGGGTGAAGTTGAAGTTCAGGGTGAGAGTTGAGCTGAGGGTTAGAGTTAGTGGTTAGGGTTAGGGTTAAGTTTAGGATGAAGTTTAGGGTTAAGGTTAGGTTTCGATTTAGGGTTAGGTTAAGTGTTAGGGTTAAGTCTTGTTAAGTTTAGGACTAGGTGAAGGTTAGGGATAGGGTTAGGTTAAGGTTTGGGGTTAGGTTTTGATTTTAGGGTGAGGGTTATTGCTGGGTTTCCATTGAAGCTGAGTGTGTAGGGTAAGTTTTAGCGTTAGGAATAGGGTTAGAGTTAGATTTGGGGTCAGGGTTAGAGTTAAGTTTCGGGTTAGGTTTATGGTTAGGTTTAGGGCTAGGGTCAGGGTTGGGGGAGATTTAGTGTTACGTTTAGTTTTAGGGTTAGTGTTAGGGTGAAGTTTATGTTAAGCATGAGGTTTAGGGTTGCGGTTAGGGTTCAGGTTCGGGTCAGGGTTAGGTTAGGTTCAGGTTGAGGTTTAGGGTTATGTTTAGTATCAGTGTTAATTTTGGTTAGGGTTAGGGTTTGAATGAAGTTAGGGTAGGTTTAGGGTTATGGTTAGTGTGAAATTTTGGTTAAGGGTGAGGGTTCGGCTTAGGGTAAGGGTTTGAGTTATATTTACTGGTTAAGGTTATGTTAAGGGTTTCGATTAGGTTTAGGCTAAGGATTTGGGTTAGAGTTAGGGTTAGGGGTTAGTGTTTCAGTTAGGTTTAGGATAGGGTTGTACTTAGGGTCAAGTTTAGGGTTACGGTTAGATTTAGAGTTACGATTACAGTTAAGGTGAGGGTTTTGGGTAAGTGTTAGGATTAGGGTTAGGGTTAGGGCTAGGGTTAGGGTTAGAGTTAGGGTTAGGGGTTAGGGTTAGGTTTAAGTTTATGATAGGCTTCAAGTTAGGTTAAGGTAAGGTTAGTGTTAGGGTCAGTGTTAGGATTAGGATTAGGTTTAGGGCGAGGGTTAGGGTCAGAGATATACTAAGGGTTATGTTTAGGGTCACAAGTGGGCCAAGGTTAAGGTTAGGGTTAAAGTTAGGGTTAGCTTTAGGTTAGGGATAGGGTGAAGTTTAAGAGAGGTTGAGGGTTAGGGTTATGGCTAAGGTTTGGGTTTGTTTTTAGGTTAGTGTTAAGGTTGTGTTTAGGGTTAGAGCTAAGTTTCCGGGTTTTGTTTAGCTTTAGGGTTAGGGTTAGATTTTAGGTTAGACTTAGGTATAAGAGTTAGGGTTACGATTTGTGTTAGGCATTGTGGTTGGGGTGAGGGTTAGATTTAGGGTTAGGGTTGGGTAGGTTTAGGATTATGGTTATGGTAAGGTGTCAGAGGTTAGAGGTGTAGTTTAGGGTTAGGGTTTGAGTGAGGGTACAGGTTAGGCATTGTGGTTCCGGTCATGGTTAGGTTTAGTTTAGGGTTAGGGTTAGGGTTAGGGTTAGGTTTCTAATTAGTTTTCGGGTTAGAGTTAGAGTTAGGGTTAATGTTTGGGTTAGGCTTTGGTCTTAGGGGTTAGGGTTTGGGTTAGGGTTAGTGTTATCGTTAGGGCTTAGGGGTTTCAGGTTAGTGTTCTGCTTTGCTAGGGTTAGAATTAGGGTTAGGGTGGAAGGATACTGTTAGGAGTTAGAGTGAGGGTTACGGTTAGTTTTACAGCTAAGGTGAGGGTTTAGGGTAAGTGTTATGATTAGGGTTAGAGTTAGAGTTAGGTTTAGATTCAGAGTTAGGGTTAGGTGTAGGATAAGAGTTAGCTTTATGTCCAGGTTTAGGATTAGAGTTAGTGTTCTATTTAGGGTCAAGGTTAGAATTAGGGTTAGGATCAGGATTATGTTTAGGTTTAGTTCCAGAGCTGTTGTAAGGGTTAAATTTAGGGTTAGAGAGGGACTAGCGTTATGGTTAGGGTTAGGTTTAAGGTAAGGGTTTGGGTTGGGTTTAGGTTGAAGGTTAGGGTTAGGGTTTGGATGAAGTTTAGGTTAGGGTTAAGGTTATTTTTATGGTTAGGGCTAGAGTTTGGGTTTGTGTTCAGGTTAGTGTTAAGGTTAGGTTTAGGGTTCGGTTAGGGTTAGGGCTTATGTTTAGGGTTAGCGTTAGGTTTAGGTTCAGGGTTAGTGTGAAGTTTAGGTTAAGGGCGAAAGTTAGAAATAGGTTTAGGAGTATAGATAGTGTTAGACGTTAAGTTTAGGGTGTTAGGGTTAGGTTTATGGTTAGGGTAGGGTTGAGTTTAGGGTTAATATTAGGATTAGGGTTAGATTAGGGTTACTGTTCGTATTAGGGTTAGGTTTAGGGATAAGTTTGGAGATAACATTATGTTTAGGGTTGAGGATACGGTTAAGGGTTAGGGAGAGGGTTAGGGTTAGGTTTACACTTAAGGTGAGGGTTATGGTAATTGTTATGGTTAGCGTTAGAGTTGTAGTTAGCCTTAGGTTTAGGGTGAAGTTTCCGTTAATAGTCAGGGTTAGGGTTAAGGTTAGATTAGGGTTAAGGTTGGTGTTAGAGTTCGGTAAAGGGTTTAGGTTGAGGATTTGGGCAAGGTTAGGGTTAAGGCTAGGTTTACGGTAAATGGTAGGGCTAGGTTAGGGTTGTTAGGGTTAGGTTTAGAGTAAGAATTAGTGCTAGGAATTAGGCTTAGGGTTAGCATCAGGTTTAGAGTTATTGTTAGGTTTAGGGTTAAGTTTAAGGCAGAGTTAAGGTTAGGGTTAATTTTAGAGTTAGAGGAAGAGTCAGGTTTAGCTAAGTGTTAGGGCTAGGATGAAGGATAGCGTTAGGGTTAGGAAAAGGGTTAGGGGATCGTGTGAGTGTTAGTGTTAGGTTCACAATTAAGCTGATGTTTTACGGTGTTACGGTTAGGGGTAGGGTTAGGGTTAGGTTTAGGGTTAGGCCTAGATTTAGGGGATTGTTTACGGTTTGGTTTAGTTTTAGGTTTAGGGTTCGGCTTAGGTTTTGGGTAAAAATAGGTCAAGGATGAGGGTTAGGGTAAGGGTTAGGGTTTGGTGTTTGACTTAAGGTTAGGGGTAGCTTTAGGGGTAGGTTTAGTGTTAGGGTTAGGTTTAGGTGTTTGGGTAAATATTAGGGTCAGGTATAGGGTTAGGTTTAGGGTTAGAGTTAGGTTTTGGTTTAGGGTTAGGTTTAGGGTGAAGTTGAAGTTCAGGGTGAGAGTTGAGCTGAGGGTTAGAGTTAGTGGTTAGGGTTAGGGTTAAGTTTAGGATGAAGTTTAGGGTTAAGGTTAGGTTTCGATTTAGGGTTAGGTTAAGTGTTAGGGTTAAGTCTTGTTAAGTTTAGGACTAGGTGAAGGTTAGGGATAGGGTTAGGTTAAGGTTTGGGGTTAGGTTTTGATTTTAGGGTGAGGGTTATTGCTGGGTTTCCATTGAAGCTGAGTGTGTAGGGTAAGTTTTAGCGTTAGGAATAGGGTTAGAGTTAGATTTGGGGTCAGGGTTAGAGTTAAGTTTCGGGTTAGGTTTATGGTTAGGTTTAGGGCTAGGGTCAGGGTTGGGGGAGATTTAGTGTTACGTTTAGTTTTAGGGTTAGTGTTAGGGTGAAGTTTATGTTAAGCATGAGGTTTAGGGTTGCGGTTAGGGTTCAGGTTCGGGTCAGGGTTAGGTTAGGTTCAGGTTGAGGTTTAGGGTTATGTTTAGTATCAGTGTTAATTTTGGTTAGGGTTAGGGTTTGAATGAAGTTAGGGTAGGTTTAGGGTTATGGTTAGTGTGAAATTTTGGTTAAGGGTGAGGGTTCGGCTTAGGGTAAGGGTTTGAGTTATATTTACTGGTTAAGGTTATGTTAAGGGTTTCGATTAGGTTTAGGCTAAGGATTTGGGTTAGAGTTAGGGTTAGGGGTTAGTGTTTCAGTTAGGTTTAGGATAGGGTTGTACTTAGGGTCAAGTTTAGGGTTACGGTTAGATTTAGAGTTACGATTACAGTTAAGGTGAGGGTTTTGGGTAAGTGTTAGGATTAGGGTTAGGGTTAGGGCTAGGGTTAGGGTTAGAGTTAGGGTTAGGGGTTAGGGTTAGGTTTAAGTTTATGATAGGCTTCAAGTTAGGTTAAGGGAAGGTTAGTGTTAGGGTCAGTGTTAGGATTAGGATTAGGTTTAGGGCGAGGGTTAGGGTCAGAGATATACTAAGGGTTATGTTTAGGGTCACAAGTGGGCCAAGGTTAAGGTTAGGGTTAAAGTTAGGGTTAGCTTTAGGTTAGGGATAGGGTGAAGTTTAAGAGAGGTTGAGGGTTAGGGTTATGGCTAAGGTTTGGGTTTGTTTTTAGGTTAGTGTTAAGGTTGTGTTTAGGGTTAGAGCTAAGTTTACGGGTTTTGTTTAGCTTTAGGGTTAGGGTTAGATTTTAGGTTAGACTTAGGTATAAGAGTTAGGGTTACGATTTGTGTTAGGCATTGTGGTTGGGGTGAGGGTTAGATTTAGGGTTAGGGTTGGGTAGGTTTAGGATTATGGTTATGGTAAGGTGTCAGAGGTTAGAGGTGTAGTTTAGGGTTAGGGTTTGAGTGAGGGTACAGGTTAGGCATTGTGGTTCCGGTCATGGTTAGGTTTAGTTTAGGGTTAGGGTTAGGGTTAGGGTTAGGGTTAGGTTTCTAATTAGTTTTCGGGTTAGAGTTAGAGTTAGGGTTAATGTTTGGGTTAGGCTTTGGTCTTAGGGGTTAGGGTTTGAGTTAGGGTTAGTGTTATCGTTAGGGCTTAGGGGTTTCAGGTTAGTGTTCTGCTTTGCTAGGGTTAGAATTAGGGTTAGGGTGGAAGGATACTGTTAGGAGTTAGAGTGAGGGTTACGGTTAGTTTTACAGCTAAGGTGAGGGTTTAGGGTAAGTGTTATGATTAGGGTTAGAGTTAGAGTTAGGTTTAGATTCAGAGTTAGGGTTAGGTGTAGGATAAGAGTTAGCTTTATGTCCAGGTTTAGGATTAGAGTTAGTGTTCTATTTAGGGTCAAGGTTAGAATTAGGGTTAGGATCAGGATTCTGTTTAGGTTTAGTTCCAGAGCTGTTGTAAGGGTTAAATTTAGGGTTAGAGAGGGACTAGCGTTATGGTTAGGGTTAGGTTTAAGGTAAGGGTTTGGGTTGGGTTTAGGTTGAAGGTTAGGGTTAGGGTTTGGATGAAGTTTAGGTTAGGGTTAAGGTTATTTTTATGGTTAGGGCTAGAGTTTGGGTTTGTGTTCAGGTTAGTGTTAAGGTTAGGTTTAGGGTTCGGTTAGGGTTAGGGCTTATGTTTAGGGTTAGCGTTAGGTTTAGGTTCAGGGTTAGTGTGAAGTTTAGGTTAAGGGCGAAAGTTAGAAATAGGTTTAGGAGTATAGATAGTGTTAGACGTTAAGTTTAGGGTGTTAGGGTTAGGTTTATGGTTAGGGTAGGGTTGAGTTTAGGGTTAATATTAGGATTAGGGTTAGATTAGGGTTACTGTTCGTATTAGGGTTAGGTTTAGGGATAAGTTTGGAGATAACATTATGTTTAGGGTTGAGGATACGGTTAAGGGTTAGGGAGAGGGTTAGGGTTAGGTTTACACTTAAGGTGAGGGTTATGGTAATTGTTATGGTTAGCGTTAGAGTTGTAGTTAGCCTTAGGTTTAGGGTGAAGTTTCCGTTAATAGTCAGGGTTAGGGTTAAGGTTAGATTAGGGTTAAGGTTGGTGTTAGAGTTCGGTAAAGGGTTTAGGTTTAGGATTTGGGCAAGGTTAGGGTTAAGGCTAGGTTTACGGTAAATGGTAGGGCTAGGTTAGGGTTGTTAGGGTTAGGTTTAGAGTAAGAATTAGTGCTAGGAATTAGGCTTAGGGTTAGCATCAGGTTTAGAGTTATTGTTAGGTTTAGGGTTAAGTTTAAGGCAGAGTTAAGGTTAGGGTTAATTTTAGAGTTAGAGGAAGAGTCAGGTTTAGCTAAGTGTTAGGGCTAGGATGAAGGATAGCGTTAGGGTTAGGAAAAGGGTTAGGGGATCGTGTGAGTGTTAGTGTTAGGTTCACAATTAAGCTGATGTTTTACGGTGTTACGGTTAGGGGTAGGGTTAGGGTTAGGTTTAGGGTTAGGCCTAGATTTAGGGGATTGTTTACGGTTTGGTTTAGTTTTAGGTTTAGGGTTCGGCTTAGGTTTTGGGTAAAAATAGGTCAAGGATGAGGGTTAGGGTAAGGGTTAGGGTTTGGTGTTTGACTTAAGGTTAGGGGTAGCTTTAGGGGTAGGTTTAGTGTTAGGGTTAGGTTTAGGTGTTTGGGTAAATATTAGGGTCAGGTATAGGGTTAGGTTTAGGGTTAGAGTTAGGTTTTGGTTTAGGGTTAGGTTTAGGGTGAAGTTGAAGTTCAGGGTGAGAGTTGAGCTGAGGGTTAGAGTTAGTGGTTAGGGTTAGGGTTAAGTTTAGGATGAAGTTTAGGGTTAAGGTTAGGTTTCGATTTAGGGTTAGGTTAAGTGTTAGGGTTAAGTCTTGTTAAGTTTAGGACTAGGTGAAGGTTAGGGATAGGGTTAGGTTAAGGTTTGGGGTTAGGTTTTGATTTTAGGGTGAGGGTTATTGCTGGGTTTCCATTGAAGCTGAGTGTGTAGGGTAAGTTTTAGCGTTAGGAATAGGGTTAGAGTTAGATTTGGGGTCAGGGTTAGAGTTAAGTTTCGGGTTAGGTTTATGGTTAGGTTTAGGGCTAGGGTCAGGGTTGGGGGAGATTTAGTGTTACGTTTAGTTTTAGGGTTAGTGTTAGGGTGAAGTTTATGTTAAGCATGAGGTTTAGGGTTGCGGTTAGGGTTCAGGTTCGGGTCAGGGTTAGGTTAGGTTCAGGTTGAGGTTTAGGGTTATGTTTAGTATCAGTGTTAATTTTGGTTAGGGTTAGGGTTTGAATGAAGTTAGGGTAGGTTTAGGGTTATGGTTAGTGTGAAATTTTGGTTAAGGGTGAGGGTTCGGCTTAGGGTAAGGGTTTGAGTTATATTTACTGGTTAAGGTTATGTTAAGGGTTTCGATTACGTTTAGGCTAAGGATTTGGGTTAGAGTTAGGGTTAGGGGTTAGTGTTTCAGTTAGGTTTAGGATAGGGTTGTACTTAGGGTCAAGTTTAGGGTTACGGTTAGATTTAGAGTTACGATTACAGTTAAGGTGAGGGTTTTGGGTAAGTGTTAGGATTAGGGTTAGGGTTAGGGCTAGGGTTAGGGTTAGAGTTAGGGTTAGGGGTTAGGGTTAGGTTTAAGTTTATGATAGGCTTCAAGTTAGGTTAAGGTAAGGTTAGTGTTAGGGTCAGTGTTAGGATTAGGATTAGGTTTAGGGCGAGGGTTAGGGTCAGAGATATACTAAGGGTTATGTTTAGGGTCACAAGTGGGCCAAGGTTAAGGTTAGGGTTAAAGTTAGGGTTAGCTTTAGGTTAGGGATAGGGTGAAGTTTAAGAGAGGTTGAGGGTTAGGGTTATGGCTAAGGTTTGGGTTTGTTTTTAGGTTAGTGTTAAGGTTGTGTTTAGGGTTAGAGCTAAGTTTACGGGTTTTGTTTAGCTTTAGGGTTAGGGTTAGATTTTAGGTTAGACTTAGGTATAAGAGTTAGGGTTACGATTTGTGTTAGGCATTGTGGTTGGGGTGAGGGTTAGATTTAGGGTTAGGGTTGGGTAGGTTTAGGATTATGGTTATGGTAAGGTGTCAGAGGTTAGAGGTGTAGTTTAGGGTTAGGGTTTGAGTGAGGGTACAGGTTAGGCATTGTGGTTCCGGTCATGGTTAGGTTTAGTTTAGGGTTAGGGTTAGGGTTAGGGTTAGGGTTAGGTTTCTAATTAGTTTTCGGGTTAGAGTTAGAGTTAGGGTTAATGTTTGGGTTAGGCTTTGGTCTTAGGGGTTAGGGTTTGGGTTAGGGTTAGTGTTATCGTTAGGGCTTAGGGGTTTCAGGTTAGTGTTCTGCTTTGCTAGGGTTAGAATTAGGGTTAGGGTGGAAGGATACTGTTAGGAGTTAGAGTGAGGGTTACGGTTAGTTTTACAGCTAAGGTGAGGGTTTAGGGTAAGTGTTATGATTAGGGTTAGAGTTAGAGTTAGGTTTAGATTCAGAGTTAGGGTTAGGTGTAGGATAAGAGTTAGCTTTATGTCCAGGTTTAGGATTAGAGTTAGTGTTCTATTTAGGGTCAAGGTTAGAATTAGGGTTAGGATCAGGATTATGTTTAGGTTTAGTTCCAGAGCTGTTGTAAGGGTTAAATTTAGGGTTAGAGAGGGACTAGCGTTATGGTTAGGGTTAGGTTTAAGGTAAGGGTTTGGGTTGGGTTTAGGTTGAAGGTTAGGGTTAGGGTTTGGATGAAGTTTAGGTTAGGGTTAAGGTTATTTTTATGGTTAGGGCTAGAGTTTGGGTTTGTGTTCAGGTTAGTGTTAAGGTTAGGTTTAGGGTTCGGTTAGGGTTAGGGCTTATGTTTAGGGTTAGCGTTAGGTTTAGGTTCAGGGTTAGTGTGAAGTTTAGGTTAAGGGCGAAAGTTAGAAATAGGTTTAGGAGTATAGATAGTGTTAGACGTTAAGTTTAGGGTGTTAGGGTTAGGTTTATGGTTAGGGTAGGGTTGAGTTTAGGGTTAATATTAGGATTAGGGTTAGATTAGGGTTACTGTTCGTATTAGGGTTAGGTTTAGGGATAAGTTTGGAGATAACATTATGTTTAGGGTTGAGGATACGGTTAAGGGTTAGGGAGAGGGTTAGGGTTAGGTTTACACTTAAGGTGAGGGTTATGGTAATTGTTATGGTTAGCGTTAGAGTTGTAGTTAGCCTTAGGTTTAGGGTGAAGTTTCCGTTAATAGTCAGGGTTAGGGTTAAGGTTAGATTAGGGTTAAGGTTGGTGTTAGAGTTCGGTAAAGGGTTTAGGTTTAGGATTTGGGCAAGGTTAGGGTTAAGGCTAGGTTTACGGTAAATGGTAGGGCTAGGTTAGGGTTGTTAGGGTTAGGTTTAGAGTAAGAATTAGTGCTAGGAATTAGGCTTAGGGTTAGCATCAGGTTTAGAGTTATTGTTAGGTTTAGGGTTAAGTTTAAGGCAGAGTTAAGGTTAGGGTTAATTTTAGAGTTAGAGGAAGAGTCAGGTTTAGCTAAGTGTTAGGGCTAGGATGAAGGATAGCGTTAGGGTTAGGAAAAGGGTTAGGGGATCGTGTGAGTGTTAGTGTTAGGTTCACAATTAAGCTGATGTTTTACGGTGTTACGGTTAGGGGTAGGGTTAGGGTTAGGTTTAGGGTTAGGCCTAGATTTAGGGGATTGTTTACGGTTTGGTTTAGTTTTAGGTTTAGGGTTCGGCTTAGGTTTTGGGTAAAAATAGGTCAAGGATGAGGGTTAGGGTAAGGGTTAGGGTTTGGTGTTTGACTTAAGGTTAGGGGTAGCTTTAGGGGTAGGTTTAGTGTTAGGGTTAGGTTTAGGTGTTTGGGTAAATATTAGGGTCAGGTATAGGGTTAGGTTTAGGGTTAGAGTTAGGTTTTGGTTTAGGGTTAGGTTTAGGGTGAAGTTGAAGTTCAGGGTGAGAGTTGAGCTGAGGGTTAGAGTTAGTGGTTAGGGTTAGGGTTAAGTTTAGGATGAAGTTTAGGGTTAAGGTTAGGTTTCGATTTAGGGTTAGGTTAAGTGTTAGGGTTAAGTCTTGTTAAGTTTAGGACTAGGTGAAGGTTAGGGATAGGGTTAGGTTAAGGTTTGGGGTTAGGTTTTGATTTTAGGGTGAGGGTTATTGCTGGGTTTCCATTGAAGCTGAGTGTGTAGGGTAAGTTTTAGCGTTAGGAATAGGGTTAGAGTTAGATTTGGGGTCAGGGTTAGAGTTAAGTTTCGGGTTAGGTTTATGGTTAGGTTTAGGGCTAGGGTCAGGGTTGGGGGAGATTTAGTGTTACGTTTAGTTTTAGGGTTAGTGTTAGGGTGAAGTTTATGTTAAGCATGAGGTTTAGGGTTGCGGTTAGGGTTCAGGTTCGGGTCAGGGTTAGGTTAGGTTCAGGTTGAGGTTTAGGGTTATGTTTAGTATCAGTGTTAATTTTGGTTAGGGTTAGGGTTTGAATGAAGTTAGGGTAGGTTTAGGGTTATGGTTAGTGTGAAATTTTGGTTAAGGGTGAGGGTTCGGCTTAGGGTAAGGGTTTGAGTTATATTTACTGGTTAAGGTTATGTTAAGGGTTTCGATTAGGTTTAGGCTAAGGATTTGGGTTAGAGTTAGGGTTAGGGGTTAGTGTTTCAGTTAGGTTTAGGATAGGGTTGTACTTAGGGTCAAGTTTAGGGTTACGGTTAGATTTAGAGTTACGATTACAGTTAAGGTGAGGGTTTTGGGTAAGTGTTAGGATTAGGGTTAGGGTTAGGGCTAGGGTTAGGGTTAGAGTTAGGGTTAGGGGTTAGGGTTAGGTTTAAGTTTATGATAGGCTTCAAGTTAGGTTAAGGTAAGGTTAGTGTTAGGGTCAGTGTTAGGATTAGGATTAGGTTTAGGGCGAGGGTAAGGGTCAGAGATATACTAAGGGTTATGTTTAGGGTCACAAGTGGGCCAAGGTTAAGGTTAGGGTTAAAGTTAGGGTTAGCTTTAGGTTAGGGATAGGGTGAAGTTTAAGAGAGGTTGAGGGTTAGGGTTATGGCTTAGGTTTGGGTTTGTTTTTAGGTTAGTGTTAAGGTTGTGTTTAGGGTTAGAGCTAAGTTTCCGGGTTTTGTTTAGCTTTAGGGTTAGGGTTAGATTTTAGGTTAGACTTAGGTATAAGAGTTAGGGTTACGATTTGTGTTAGGCATTGTGGTTGGGGTGAGGGTTAGATTTAGGGTTAGGGTTGGGTAGGTTTAGGATTATGGTTATGGTAAGGTGTCAGAGGTTAGAGGTGTAGTTTAGGGTTAGGGTTTGAGTGAGGGTACAGGTTAGGCATTGTGGTTCCGGTCATGGTTAGGTTTAGTTTAGGGTTAGGGTTAGGGTTAGGGTTAGGTTTCTAATTAGTTTTCGGGTTAGAGTTAGAGTTAGGGTTAATGTTTGGGTTAGGCTTTGGTCTTAGGGGTTAGGGTTTGGGTTAGGGTTAGTGTTATCGTTAGGGCTTAGGGGTTTCAGGTTAGTGTTCTGCTTTGCTAGGGTTAGAATTAGGGTTAGGGTGGAAGGATACTGTTAGGAGTTAGAGTGAGGGTTACGGTTAGTTTTACAGCTAAGGTGAGGGTTTAGGGTAAGTGTTATGATTAGGGTTAGAGTTAGAGTTAGGTTTAGATTCAGAGTTAGGGTTAGGTGTAGGATAAGAGTTAGCTTTATGTCCAGGTTTAGGATTAGAGTTAGTGTTCTATTTAGGGTCAAGGTTAGAATTAGGGTTAGGATCAGGATTATGTTTAGGTTTAGTTCCAGAGCTGTTGTAAGGGTTAAATTTAGGGTTAGAGAGGGACTAGCGTTATGGTTAGGGTTAGGTTTAAGGTAAGGGTTTGGGTTGGGTTTAGGTTGAAGGTTAGGGTTAGGGTTTGGATGAAGTTTAGGTTAGGGTTAAGGTTATTTTTATGGTTAGGGCTAGAGTTTGGGTTTGTGTTCAGGTTAGTGTTAAGGTTAGGTTTAGGGTTCGGTTAGGGTTAGGGCTTATGTTTAGGGTTAGCGTTAGGTTTAGGTTCAGGGTTAGTGTGAAGTTGAGGTTAAGGGCGAAAGTTAGAAATAGGTTTAGGAGTATAGATAGTGTTAGACGTTAAGTTTAGGGTGTTAGGGTTAGGTTTATGGTTAGGGTAGGGTTGAGTTTAGGGTTAATATTAGGATTAGGGTTAGATTAGGGTTACTGTTCGTATTAGGGTTAGGTTTAGGGATAAGTTTGGAGATAACATTATGTTTAGGGTTGGGGATACGGTTAAGGGTTAGGGAGAGGGTTAGGGTTAGGTTTGCACTTAAGGTGAGGGTTATGGTAATTGTTATGGTTAGCGTTAGAGTTGTAGTTAGCCTTAGGTTTAGGGTGAAGTTTCCGTTAATAGTCAGGGTTAGGGTTAAGGTTAGATTAGGGTTAAGGTTGGTGTTAGAGTTCGGTAAAGGGTTTAGGTTTAGGATTTGGGCAAGGTTAGGGTTAAGGCTAGGTTTACGGTAAATGGTAGGGCTAGGTTAGGGTTGTTAGGGTTAGGTTTAGAGTAAGAATTAGTGCTAGGAATTAGGCTTAGGGTTAGCATCAGGTTTAGAGTTATTGTTAGGTTTAGGGTTAAGTTTAAGGCAGAGTTAAGGTTAGGGTTAATTTTAGAGTTAGAGGAAGAGTCAGGTTTAGCTAAGTGTTAGGGCTAGGATGAAGGATAGCGTTAGGGTTAGGAAAAGGGTTAGGGGATCGTGTGAGTGTTAGTGTTAGGTTCACAATTAAGCTGATGTTTTACGGTGTTACGGTTAGGGGTAGGGTTAGGGTTAGGTTTAGGGTTAGGCCTAGATTTAGGGGATTGTTTACGGTTTGGTTTAGTTTTAGGTTTAGGGTTCGGCTTAGGTTTTGGGTAAAAATAGGTCAAGGATGAGGGTTAGGGTAAGGGTTAGGGTTTGGTGTTTGACTTAAGGTTAGGGGTAGCTTTAGGGGTAGGTTTAGTGTTAGGGTTAGGTTTAGGTGTTTGGGTAAATATTAGGGTCAGGTATAGGGTTAGGTTTAGGGTTAGGGTTAGGTTTTGGTTTAGGGTTAGGTTTAGGGTGAAGTTGAAGTTCAGGGTGAGAGTTGAGCTGAGGGTTAGAGTTAGTGGTTAGGGTTAGGGTTAAGTTTAGGATGAAGTTTAGGGTTAAGGTTAGGTTTCGATTTAGGGTTAGGTTAAGTGTTAGGGTTAAGTCTTGTTAAGTTTAGGACTAGGTGAAGGTTAGGGATAGGGTTAGGTTAAGGTTTGGGGTTAGGTTTTGATTTTAGGGTGAGGGTTATTGCTGGGTTTCCATTGAAGCTGAGTGTGTAGGGTAAGTTTTAGCGTTAGGAATAGGGTTAGAGTTAGATTTGGGGTCAGGGTTAGAGTTAAGTTTCGGGTTAGGTTTATGGTTAGGTTTAGGGCTAGGGTCAGGGTTGGGGGAGATTTAGTGTTACGTTTAGTTTTAGGGTTAGTGTTAGGGTGAAGTTTATGTTAAGCATGAGGTTTAGGGTTGCGGTTAGGGTTCAGGTTCGGGTCAGGGTTAGGTTAGGTTCAGGTTGAGGTTTAGGGTTATGTTTAGTATCAGTGTTAATTTTGGTTAGGGTTAGGGTTTGAATGAAGTTAGGGTAGGTTTAGGGTTATGGTTAGTGTGAAATTTTGGTTAAGGGTGAGGGTTCGGCTTAGGGTAAGGGTTTGAGTTATATTTACTGGTTAAGGTTATGTTAAGGGTTTCGATTAGGTTTAGGCTAAGGATTTGGGTTAGAGTTAGGGTTAGGGGTTAGTGTTTCAGTTAGGTTTAGGATAGGGTTGTACTTAGGGTCAAGTTTAGGGTTACGGTTAGATTTAGAGTTACGATTACAGTTAAGGTGAGGGTTTTGGGTAAGTGTTAGGATTAGGGTTAGGGTTAGGGCTAGGGTTAGGGTTAGAGTTAGGGTTAGGGGTTAGGGTTAGGTTTAAGTTTATGATAGGCTTCAAGTTAGGTTAAGGTAAGGTTAGTGTTAGGGTCAGTGTTAGGATTAGGATTAGGTTTAGGGCGAGGGTAAGGGTCAGAGATATACTAAGGGTTATGTTTAGGGTCACAAGTGGGCCAAGGTTAAGGTTAGGGTTAAAGTTAGGGTTAGCTTTAGGTTAGGGATAGGGTGAAGTTTAAGAGAGGTTGAGGGTTAGGGTTATGGCTAAGGTTTGGGTTTGTTTTTAGGTTAGTGTTAAGGTTGTGTTTAGGGTTAGAGCTAAGTTTACGGGTTTTGTTTAGCTTTAGGATTAGGGTTAGATTTTATGTTAGACTTAGGTATAAGAGTTAGGGTTACGATTTGTGTTAGGCATTGTGGTTGGGGTGAGGGTTAGATTTAGGGTTAGGGTTGGGTAGGTTTAGGATTATGGTTATGGTAAGGTGTCAGAGGTTAGAGGTGTAGTTTAGGGTTAGGGTTTGAGTGAGGGTACAGGTTAGGCATTGTGGTTCCGGTCATGGTTAGGTTTAGTTTAGGGTTAGGGTTAGGGTTAGGGTTAGGTTTCTAATTAGTTTTCGGGTTAGAGTTAGAGTTAGGGTTAATGTTTGGGTTAGGCTTTGGTCTTAGGGGTTAGGGTTTGGGTTAGGGTTAGTGTTATCGTTAGGGCTTAGGGGTTTCAGGTTAGTGTTCTGCTTAGGGCTAGGGTTAGAATTAGGGTTAGGGTGGAAGGATACTGTTAGGAGTTAGAGTGAGGGTTACGGTTAGTTTTACAGCTAAGGTGAGGGTTTAGGGTAAGTGTTATGATTAGGGTTAGAGTTAGAGTTAGGTTTAGATTCAGAGTTAGGGTTAGGTGTAGGATAAGAGTTAGCTTTATGTCCAGGTTTAGGATTAGAGTTAGTGTTCTATTTAGGGTCAAGGTTAGAATTAGGGTTAGGATCAGGATTATGTTTAGGTTTAGTTCCAGAGCTGTTGTAAGGGTTAAATTTAGGGTTAGAGAGGGACTAGCGTTATGGTTAGGGTTAGGTTTAAGGTAAGGGTTTGGGTTGGGTTTAGGTTGAAGGTTAGGGTTAGGGTTTGGATGAAGTTTAGGTTAGGGTTAAGGTTATTTTTATGGTTAGGGCTAGAGTTTGGGTTTGTGTTCAGGTTAGTGTTAAGGTTAGGTTTAGGGTTCGGTTAGGGTTAGGGCTTATGTTTAGGGTTAGCGTTAGGTTTAGGTTCAGGGTTAGTGTGAAGTTTAGGTTAAGGGCGAAAGTTAGAAATAGGTTTAGGAGTATAGATAGTGTTAGACGTTAAGTTTAGGGTGTTAGGGTTAGGTTTATGGTTAGGGTAGGGTTGAGTTTAGGGTTAATATTAGGATTAGGGTTAGATTAGGGTTACTGTTCGTATTAGGGTTAGGTTTAGGGATAAGTTTGGAGATAACATTATGTTTAGGGTTGAGGATACGGTTAAGGGTTAGGGAGAGGGTTAGGGTTAGGTTTACACTTAAGGTGAGGGTTATGGTAATTGTTATGGTTAGCGTTAGAGTTGTAGTTAGCCTTAGGTTTAGGGTGAAGTTTCCGTTAATAGTCAGGGTTAGGGTTAAGGTTAGATTAGGGTTAAGGTTGGTGTTAGAGTTCGGTAAAGGGTTTAGGTTTAGGATTTGGGCAAGGTTAGGGTTAAGGCTAGGTTTACGGTAAATGGTAGGGCTAGGTTAGGGTTGTTAGGGTTAGGTTTAGAGTAAGAATTAGTGCTAGGAATTAGGCTTAGGGTTAGCATCAGGTTTAGAGTTATTGTTAGGTTTAGGGTTAAGTTTAAGGCAGAGTTAAGGTTAGGGTTAATTTTAGAGTTAGAGGAAGAGTCAGGTTTAGCTAAGTGTTAGGGCTAGGATGAAGGATAGCGTTAGGGTTAGGAAAAGGGTTAGGGGATCGTGTGAGTGTTAGTGTTAGGTTCACAATTAAGCTGATGTTTTACGGTGTTACGGTTAGGGGTAGGGTTAGGGTTAGGTTTAGGGTTAGGCCTAGATTTAGGGGATTGTTTACGGTTTGGTTTAGTTTTAGGTTTAGGGTTCGGCTTAGGTTTTGGGTAAAAATAGGTCAAGGATGAGGGTTAGGGTAAGGGTTAGGGTTTGGTGTTTGACTTAAGGTTAGGGGTAGCTTTAGGGGTAGGTTTAGTGTTAGGGTTAGGTTTAGGTGTTTGGGTAAATATTAGGGTCAGGTATAGGGTTAGGTTTAGGGTTAGAGTTAGGTTTTGGTTTAGGGTTAGGTTTAGGGTGAAGTTGAAGTTCAGGGTGAGAGTTGAGCTGAGGGTTAGAGTTAGTGGTTAGGGTTAGGGTTAAGTTTAGGATGAAGTTTAGGGTTAAGGTTAGGTTTCGATTTAGGGTTAGGTTAAGTGTTAGGGTTAAGTCTTGTTAAGTTTAGGACTAGGTGAAGGTTAGGGATAGGGTTAGGTTAAGGTTTGGGGTTAGGTTTTGATTTTAGGGTGAGGGTTATTGCTGGGTTTCCATTGAAGCTGAGTGTGTAGGGTAAGTTTTAGCGTTAGGAATAGGGTTAGAGTTAGATTTGGGGTCAGGGTTAGAGTTAAGTTTCGGGTTAGGTTTATGGTTAGGTTTAGGGCTAGGGTCAGGGTTGGGGGAGATTTAGTGTTACGTTTAGTTTTAGGGTTAGTGTTAGGGTGAAGTTTATGTTAAGCATGAGGTTTAGGGTTGCGGTTAGGGTTCAGGTTCGGGTCAGGGTTAGGTTAGGTTCAGGTTGAGGTTTAGGGTTATGTTTAGTATCAGTGTTAATTTTGGTTAGGGTTAGGGTTTGAATGAAGTTAGGGTAGGTTTAGGGTTATGGTTAGTGTGAAATTTTGGTTAAGGGTGAGGGTTCGGCTTAGGGTAAGGGTTTGAGTTATATTTACTGGTTAAGGTTATGTTAAGGGTTTCGATTAGGTTTAGGCTAAGGATTTGGGTTAGAGTTAGGGTTAGGGGTTAGTGTTTCAGTTAGGTTTAGGATAGGGTTGTACTTAGGGTCAAGTTTAGGGTTACGGTTAGATTTAGAGTTACGATTACAGTTAAGGTGAGGGTTTTGGGTAAGTGTTAGGATTAGGGTTAGGGTTAGGGCTAGGGTTAGGGTTAGAGTTAGGGTTAGGGGTTAGGGTTAGGTTTAAGTTTATGATAGGCTTCAAGTTAGGTTAAGGTAAGGTTAGTGTTAGGGTCAGTGTTAGGATTAGGATTAGGTTTAGGGCGAGGGTAAGGGTCAGAGATATACTAAGGGTTATGTTTAGGGTCACAAGTGGGCCAAGGTTAAGGTTAGGGTTAAAGTTAGGGTTAGCTTTAGGTTAGGGATAGGGTGAAGTTTAAGAGAGGTTGAGGGTTAGGGTTATGGCTAAGGTTTGGGTTTGTTTTTAGGTTAGTGTTAAGGTTGTGTTTAGGGTTAGAGCTAAGTTTACGGGTTTTGTTTAGCTTTAGGATTAGGGTTAGATTTTATGTTAGACTTAGGTATAAGAGTTAGGGTTACGATTTGTGTTAGGCATTGTGGTTGGGGTGAGGGTTAGATTTAGGGTTAGGGTTGGGTAGGTTTAGGATTATGGTTATGGTAAGGTGTCAGAGGTTAGAGGTGTAGTTTAGGGTTAGGGTTTGAGTGAGGGTACAGGTTAGGCATTGTGGTTCCGGTCATGGTTAGGTTTAGTTTAGGGTTAGGGTTAGGGTTAGGGTTAGGTTTCTAATTAGTTTTCGGGTTAGAGTTAGAGTTAGGGTTAATGTTTGGGTTAGGCTTTGGTCTTAGGGGTTAGGGTTTGGGTTAGGGTTAGTGTTATCGTTAGGGCTTAGGGGTTTCAGGTTAGTGTTCTGCTTAGGGCTAGGGTTAGAATTAGGGTTAGGGTGGAAGGATACTGTTAGGAGTTAGAGTGAGGGTTACGGTTAGTTTTACAGCTAAGGTGAGGGTTTAGGGTAAGTGTTATGATTAGGGTTAGAGTTAGAGTTAGGTTTAGATTCAGAGTTAGGGTTAGGTGTAGGATAAGAGTTAGCTTTATGTCCAGGTTTAGGATTAGAGTTAGTGTTCTATTTAGGGTCAAGGTTAGAATTAGGGTTAGGATCAGGATTATGTTTAGGTTTAGTTCCAGAGCTGTTGTAAGGGTTAAATTTAGGGTTAGAGAGGGACTAGCGTTATGGTTAGGGTTAGGTTTAAGGTAAGGGTTTGGGTTGGGTTTAGGTTGAAGGTTAGGGTTAGGGTTTGGATGAAGTTTAGGTTAGGGTTAAGGTTATTTTTATGGTTAGGGCTAGAGTTTGGGTTTGTGTTCAGGTTAGTGTTAAGGTTAGGTTTAGGGTTCGGTTAGGGTTAGGGCTTATGTTTAGGGTTAGCGTTAGGTTTAGGTTCAGGGTTAGTGTGAAGTTTAGGTTAAGGGCGAAAGTTAGAAATAGGTTTAGGAGTATAGATAGTGTTAGACGTTAAGTTTAGGGTGTTAGGGTTAGGTTTATGGTTAGGGTAGGGTTGAGTTTAGGGTTAATATTAGGATTAGGGTTAGATTAGGGTTACTGTTCGTATTAGGGTTAGGTTTAGGGATAAGTTTGGAGATAACATTATGTTTAGGGTTGAGGATACGGTTAAGGGTTAGGGAGAGGGTTAGGGTTAGGTTTCCACTTAAGGTGAGGGTTATGGTAATTGTTATGGTTAGCGTTAGAGTTGTAGTTAGCCTTAGGTTTAGGGTGAAGTTTCCGTTAATAGTCAGGGTTAGGGTTAAGGTTAGATTAGGGTTAAGGTTGGTGTTAGAGTTCGGTAAAGGGTTTAGGTTTAGGATTTGGGCAAGGTTAGGGTTAAGGCTAGGTTTACGGTAAATGGTAGGGCTAGGTTAGGGTTGTTAGGGTTAGGTTTAGAGTAAGAATTAGTGCTAGGAATTAGGCTTAGGGTTAGCATCAGGTTTAGAGTTATTGTTAGGTTTAGGGTTAAGTTTAAGGCAGAGTTAAGGTTAGGGTTAATTTTAGAGTTAGAGGAAGAGTCAGGTTTAGCTAAGTGTTAGGGCTAGGATGAAGGATAGCGTTAGGGTTAGGAAAAGGGTTAGGGGATCGTGTGAGTGTTAGTGTTAGGTTCACAATTAAGCTGATGTTTTACGGTGTTACGGTTAGGGGTAGGGTTAGGGTTAGGTTTAGGGTTAGGCCTAGATTTAGGGGATTGTTTACGGTTTGGTTTAGTTTTAGGTTTAGGGTTCGGCTTAGGTTTTGGGTAAAAATAGGTCAAGGATGAGGGTTAGGGTAAGGGTTAGGGTTTGGTGTTTGACTTAAGGTTAGGGGTAGCTTTAGGGGTAGGTTTAGTGTTAGGGTTAGGTTTAGGTGTTTGGGTAAATATTAGGGTCAGGTATAGGGTTAGGTTTAGGGTTAGAGTTAGGTTTTGGTTTAGGGTTAGGTTTAGGGTGAAGTTGAAGTTCAGGGTGAGAGTTGAGCTGAGGGTTAGAGTTAGTGGTTAGGGTTAGGGTTAAGTTTAGGATGAAGTTTAGGGTTAAGGTTAGGTTTCGATTTAGGGTTAGGTTAAGTGTTAGGGTTAAGTCTTGTTAAGTTTAGGACTAGGTGAAGGTTAGGGATAGGGTTAGGTTAAGGTTTGGGGTTAGGTTTTGATTTTAGGGTGAGGGTTATTGCTGGGTTTCCATTGAAGCTGAGTGTGTAGGGTAAGTTTTAGCGTTAGGAATAGGGTTAGAGTTAGATTTGGGGTCAGGGTTAGAGTTAAGTTTCGGGTTAGGTTTATGGTTAGGTTTAGGGCTAGGGTCAGGGTTGGGGGAGATTTAGTGTTACGTTTAGTTTTAGGGTTAGTGTTAGGGTGAAGTTTATGTTAAGCATGAGGTTTAGGGTTGCGGTTAGGGTTCAGGTTCGGGTCAGGGTTAGGTTAGGTTCAGGTTGAGGTTTAGGGTTATGTTTAGTATCAGTGTTAATTTTGGTTAGGGTTAGGGTTTGAATGAAGTTAGGGTAGGTTTAGGGTTATGGTTAGTGTGAAATTTTGGTTAAGGGTGAGGGTTCGGCTTAGGGTAAGGGTTTGAGTTATATTTACTGGTTAAGGTTATGTTAAGGGTTTCGATTAGGTTTAGGCTAAGGATTTGGGTTAGAGTTAGGGTTAGGGGTTAGTGTTTCAGTTAGGTTTAGGATAGGGTTGTACTTAGGGTCAAGTTTAGGGTTACGGTTAGATTTAGAGTTACGATTACAGTTAAGGTGAGGGTTTTGGGTAAGTGTTAGGATTAGGGTTAGGGTTAGGGCTAGGGTTAGGGTTAGAGTTAGGGTTAGGGGTTAGGGTTAGGTTTAAGTTTATGATAGGCTTCAAGTTAGGTTAAGGTAAGGTTAGTGTTAGGGTCAGTGTTAGGATTAGGATTAGGTTTAGGGCGAGGGTAAGGGTCAGAGATATACTAAGGGTTATGTTTAGGGTCACAAGTGGGCCAAGGTTAAGGTTAGGGTTAAAGTTAGGGTTAGCTTTAGGTTAGGGATAGGGTGAAGTTTAAGAGAGGTTGAGGGTTAGGGTTATGGCTAAGGTTTGGGTTTGTTTTTAGGTTAGTGTTAAGGTTGTGTTTAGGGTTAGAGCTAAGTTTACGGGTTTTGTTTAGCTTTAGGGTTAGGGTTAGATTTTATGTTAGACTTAGGTATAAGAGTTAGGGTTACGATTTGTGTTAGGCATTGTGGTTGGGGTGAGGGTTAGATTTAGGGTTAGGGTTGGGTAGGTTTAGGATTATGGTTATGGTAAGGTGTCAGAGGTTAGAGGTGTAGTTTAGGGTTAGGGTTTGAGTGAGGGTACAGGTTAGGCATTGTGGTTCCGGTCATGGTTAGGTTTAGTTTAGGGTTAGGGTTAGGGTTAGGGTTAGGGTTAGGTTTCTAATTAGTTTTCGGGTTAGAGTTAGAGTTAGGGTTAATGTTTGGGTTAGGCTTTGGTCTTAGGGGTTAGGGTTTGGGTTAGGGTTAGTGTTATCGTTAGGGCTTAGGGGTTTCAGGTTAGTGTTCTGCTTTGCTAGGGTTAGAATTAGGGTTAGGGTGGAAGGATACTGTTAGGAGTTAGAGTGAGGGTTACGGTTAGTTTTACAGCTAAGGTGAGGGTTTAGGGTAAGTGTTATGATTAGGGTTAGAGTTAGAGTTAGGTTTAGATTCAGAGTTAGGGTTAGGTGTAGGATAAGAGTTAGCTTTATGTCCAGGTTTAGGATTAGAGTTAGTGTTCTATTTAGGGTCAAGGTTAGAATTAGGGTTAGGATCAGGATTATGTTTAGGTTTAGTTCCAGAGCTGTTGTAAGGGTTAAATTTAGGGTTAGAGAGGGACTAGCGTTATGGTTAGGGTTAGGTTTAAGGTAAGGGTTTGGGTTGGGTTTAGGTTGAAGGTTAGGGTTAGGGTTTGGATGAAGTTTAGGTTAGGGTTAAGGTTATTTTTATGGTTAGGGCTAGAGTTTGGGTTTGTGTTCAGGTTAGTGTTAAGGTTAGGTTTAGGGTTCGGTTAGGGTTAGGGCTTATGTTTAGGGTTAGCGTTAGGTTTAGGTTCAGGGTTAGTGTGAAGTTTAGGTTAAGGGCGAAAGTTAGAAATAGGTTTAGGAGTATAGATAGTGTTAGACGTTAAGTTTAGGGTGTTAGGGTTAGGTTTATGGTTAGGGTAGGGTTGAGTTTAGGGTTAATATTAGGATTAGGGTTAGATTAGGGTTACTGTTCGTATTAGGGTTAGGTTTAGGGATAAGTTTGGAGATAACATTATGTTTAGGGTTGGGGATACGGTTAAGGGTTAGGGAGAGGGTTAGGGTTAGGTTTGCACTTAAGGTGAGGGTTATGGTAATTGTTATGGTTAGCGTTAGAGTTGGAGTTAGCCTTAGGTTTAGGGTGAAGTTTCCGTTAATAGTCAGGGTTAGGGTTAAGGTTAGATTAGGGTTAAGGTTGGTGTTAGAGTTCGGTAAAGGGTTTAGGTTTAGGATTTGGGCAAGGTTAGGGTTAAGGCTAGGTTTACGGTAAATGGTAGGGCTAGGTTAGGGTTGTTAGGGTTAGGTTTAGAGTAAGAATTAGTGCTAGGAATTAGGCTTAGGGTTAGCATCAGGTTTAGAGTTATTGTTAGGTTTAGGGTTAAGTTTAAGGCAGAGTTAAGGTTAGGGTTAATTTTAGAGTTAGAGGAAGAGTCAGGTTTAGCTAAGTGTTAGGGCTAGGATGAAGGATAGCGTTAGGGTTAGGAAAAGGGTTAGGGGATCGTGTGAGTGTTAGTGTTAGGTTCACAATTAAGCTGATGTTTTACGGTGTTACGGTTAGGGGTAGGGTTAGGGTTAGGTTTAGGGTTAGGCCTAGATTTAGGGGATTGTTTACGGTTTGGTTTAGTTTTAGGTTTAGGGTTCGGCTTAGGTTTTGGGTAAAAATAGGTCAAGGATGAGGGTTAGGGTAAGGGTTAGGGTTTGGTGTTTGACTTAAGGTTAGGGGTAGCTTTAGGGGTAGGTTTAGTGTTAGGGTTAGGTTTAGGTGTTTGGGTAAATATTAGGGTCAGGTATAGGGTTAGGTTTAGGGTGAGGGTTAGGTTTTGGTTTAGGGTTAGGTTTAGGGTGAAGTTGAAGTTCAGGGTGAGAGTTGAGCTGAGGGTTAGAGTTAGTGGTTAGGGTTAGGGTTAAGTTTAGGATGAAGTTTAGGGTTAAGGTTAGGTTTCGATTTAGGGTTAGGTTAAGTGTTAGGGTTAAGTCTTGTTAAGTTTAGGACTAGGTGAAGGTTAGGGATAGGGTTAGGTTAAGGTTTGGGGTTAGGTTTTGATTTTAGGGTGAGGGTTATTGCTGGGTTTCCATTGAAGCTGAGTGTGTAGGGTAAGTTTTAGCGTTAGGAATAGGGTTAGAGTTAGATTTGGGGTCAGGGTTAGAGTTAAGTTTCGGGTTAGGTTTATGGTTAGGTTTAGGGCTAGGGTCAGGGTTGGGGGAGATTTAGTGTTACGTTTAGTTTTAGGGTTAGTGTTAGGGTGAAGTTTATGTTAAGCATGAGGTTTAGGGTTGCGGTTAGGGTTCAGGTTCGGGTCAGGGTTAGGTTAGGTTCAGGTTGAGGTTTAGGGTTATGTTTAGTATCAGTGTTAATTTTGGTTAGGGTTAGGGTTTGAATGAAGTTAGGGTAGGTTTAGGGTTATGGTTAGTGTGAAATTTTGGTTAAGGGTGAGGGTTCGGCTTAGGGTAAGGGTTTGAGTTATATTTACTGGTTAAGGTTATGTTAAGGGTTTCGATTAGGTTTAGGCTAAGGATTTGGGTTAGAGTTAGGGTTAGGGGTTAGTGTTTCAGTTAGGTTTAGGATAGGGTTGTACTTAGGGTCAAGTTTAGGGTTACGGTTAGATTTAGAGTTACGATTACAGTTAAGGTGAGGGTTTTGGGTAAGTGTTAGGATTAGGGTTAGGGTTAGGGCTAGGGTTAGGGTTAGAGTTAGGGTTAGGGGTTAGGGTTAGGTTTAAGTTTATGATAGGCTTCAAGTTAGGTTAAGGTAAGGTTAGTGTTAGGGTCAGTGTTAGGATTAGGATTAGGTTTAGGGCGAGGGTAAGGGTCAGAGATATACTAAGGGTTATGTTTAGGGTCACAAGTGGGCCAAGGTTAAGGTTAGGGTTAAAGTTAGGGTTAGCTTTAGGTTAGGGATAGGGTGAAGTTTAAGAGAGGTTGAGGGTTAGGGTTATGGCTAAGGTTTGGGTTTGTTTTTAGGTTAGTGTTAAGGTTGTGTTTAGGGTTAGAGCTAAGTTTACGGGTTTTGTTTAGCTTTAGGATTAGGGTTAGATTTTATGTTAGACTTAGGTATAAGAGTTAGGGTTACGATTTGTGTTAGGCATTGTGGTTGGGGTGAGGGTTAGATTTAGGGTTAGGGTTGGGTAGGTTTAGGATTATGGTTATGGTAAGGTGTCAGAGGTTAGAGGTGTAGTTTAGGGTTAGGGTTTGAGTGAGGGTACAGGTTAGGCATTGTGGTTCCGGTCATGGTTAGGTTTAGTTTAGGGTTAGGGTTAGGGTTAGGGTTAGGTTTCTAATTAGTTTTCGGGTTAGAGTTAGAGTTAGGGTTAATGTTTGGGTTAGGCTTTGGTCTTAGGGGTTAGGGTTTGGGTTAGGGTTAGTGTTATCGTTAGGGCTTAGGGGTTTCAGGTTAGTGTTCTGCTTAGGGCTAGGGTTAGAATTAGGGTTAGGGTGGAAGGATACTGTTAGGAGTTAGAGTGAGGGTTACGGTTAGTTTTACAGCTAAGGTGAGGGTTTAGGGTAAGTGTTATGATTAGGGTTAGAGTTAGAGTTAGGTTTAGATTCAGAGTTAGGGTTAGGTGTAGGATAAGAGTTAGCTTTATGTCCAGGTTTAGGATTAGAGTTAGTGTTCTATTTAGGGTCAAGGTTAGAATTAGGGTTAGGATCAGGATTCTGTTTAGGTTTAGTTCCAGAGCTGTTGTAAGGGTTAAATTTAGGGTTAGAGAGGGACTAGCGTTATGGTTAGGGTTAGGTTGAAGGGAAGGGTTTGGGTTGGGTTTAGGTTGAAGGTTAGGGTTAGGGTTTGGATGAAGTTTAGGTTAGGGTTAAGGTTATTTTTATGGTTAGGGCTAGAGTTTGGGTTTGTGTTCAGGTTAGTGTTAAGGTTAGGTTTAGGGTTCGGTTAGGGTTAGGGCTTATGTTTAGGGTTAGCGTTAGGTTTAGGTTCAGGGTTAGTGTGAAGTTTAGGTTAAGGGCGAAAGTTAGAAATAGGTTTAGGAGTATAGATAGTGTTAGACGTTAAGTTTAGGGTGTTAGGGTTAGGTTTATGGTTAGGGTAGGGTTGAGTTTAGGGTTAATATTAGGATTAGGGTTAGATTAGGGTTACTGTTCGTATTAGGGTTAGGTTTAGGGATAAGTTTGGAGATAACATTATGTTTAGGGTTGGGGATACGGTTAAGGGTTAGGGAGAGGGTTAGGGTTAGGTTTGCACTTAAGGTGAGGGTTATGGTAATTGTTATGGTTAGCGTTAGAGTTGTAGTTAGCCTTAGGTTTAGGGTGAAGTTTCCGTTAATAGTCAGGGTTAGGGTTAAGGTTAGATTAGGGTTAAGGTTGGTGTTAGAGTTCGGTAAAGGGTTTAGGTTTAGGATTTGGGCAAGGTTAGGGTTAAGGCTAGGTTTACGGTAAATGGTAGGGCTAGGTTAGGGTTGTTAGGGTTAGGTTTAGAGTAAGAATTAGTGCTAGGAATTAGGCTTAGGGTTAGCATCAGGTTTAGAGTTATTGTTAGGTTTAGGGTTAAGTTTAAGGCAGAGTTAAGGTTAGGGTTAATTTTAGAGTTAGAGGAAGAGTCAGGTTTAGCTAAGTGTTAGGGCTAGGATGAAGGATAGCGTTAGGGTTAGGAAAAGGGTTAGGGGATCGTGTGAGTGTTAGTGTTAGGTTCACAATTAAGCTGATGTTTTACGGTGTTACGGTTAGGGGTAGGGTTAGGGTTAGGTTTAGGGTTAGGCCTAGATTTAGGGGATTGTTTACGGTTTGGTTTAGTTTTAGGTTTAGGGTTCGGCTTAGGTTTTGGGTAAAAATAGGTCAAGGATGAGGGTTAGGGTAAGGGTTAGGGTTTGGTGTTTGACTTAAGGTTAGGGGTAGCTTTAGGGGTAGGTTTAGTGTTAGGGTTAGGTTTAGGTGTTTGGGTAAATATTAGGGTCAGGTATAGGGTTAGGTTTAGGGTTAGGGTTAGGTTTTGGTTTAGGGTTAGGTTTAGGGTGAAGTTGAAGTTCAGGGTGAGAGTTGAGCTGAGGGTTAGAGTTAGTGGTTAGGGTTAGGGTTAAGTTTAGGATGAAGTTTAGGGTTAAGGTTAGGTTTCGATTTAGGGTTAGGTTAAGTGTTAGGGTTAAGTCTTGTTAAGTTTAGGACTAGGTGAAGGTTAGGGATAGGGTTAGGTTAAGGTTTGGGGTTAGGTTTTGATTTTAGGGTGAGGGTTATTGCTGGGTTTCCATTGAAGCTGAGTGTGTAGGGTAAGTTTTAGCGTTAGGAATAGGGTTAGAGTTAGATTTGGGGTCAGGGTTAGAGTTAAGTTTCGGGTTAGGTTTATGGTTAGGTTTAGGGCTAGGGTCAGGGTTGGGGGAGATTTAGTGTTACGTTTAGTTTTAGGGTTAGTGTTAGGGTGAAGTTTATGTTAAGCATGAGGTTTAGGGTTGCGGTTAGGGTTCAGGTTCGGGTCAGGGTTAGGTTAGGTTCAGGTTGAGGTTTAGGGTTATGTTTAGTATCAGTGTTAATTTTGGTTAGGGTTAGGGTTTGAATGAAGTTAGGGTAGGTTTAGGGTTATGGTTAGTGTGAAATTTTGGTTAAGGGTGAGGGTTCGGCTTAGGGTAAGGGTTTGAGTTATATTTACTGGTTAAGGTTATGTTAAGGGTTTCGATTAGGTTTAGGCTAAGGATTTGGGTTAGAGTTAGGGTTAGGGGTTAGTGTTTCAGTTAGGTTTAGGATAGGGTTGTACTTAGGGTCAAGTTTAGGGTTACGGTTAGATTTAGAGTTACGATTACAGTTAAGGTGAGGGTTTTGGGTAAGTGTTAGGATTAGGGTTAGGGTTAGGGCTAGGGTTAGGGTTAGAGTTAGGGTTAGGGGTTAGGGTTAGGTTTAAGTTTATGATAGGCTTCAAGTTAGGTTAAGGTAAGGTTAGTGTTAGGGTCAGTGTTAGGATTAGGATTAGGTTTAGGGCGAGGGTTAGGGTCAGAGATATACTAAGGGTTATGTTTAGGGTCACAAGTGGGCCAAGGTTAAGGTTAGGGTTAAAGTTAGGGTTAGCTTTAGGTTAGGGATAGGGTGAAGTTTAAGAGAGGTTGAGGGTTAGGGTTATGGCTAAGGTTTGGGTTTGTTTTTAGGTTAGTGTTAAGGTTGTGTTTAGGGTTAGAGCTAAGTTTCCGGGTTTTGTTTAGCTTTAGGGTTAGGGTTAGATTTTAGGTTAGACTTAGGTATAAGAGTTAGGGTTACGATTTGTGTTAGGCATTGTGGTTGGGGTGAGGGTTAGATTTAGGGTTAGGGTTGGGTAGGTTTAGGATTATGGATATGGTAAGGTGTCAGAGGTTAGAGGTGTAGTTTAGGGTTAGGGTTTGAGTGAGGGTACAGGTTAGGCATTGTGGTTCCGGTCATGGTTAGGTTTAGTTTAGGGTTAGGGTTAGGGTTAGGGTTAGGTTTCTAATTAGTTTTCGGGTTAGAGTTAGAGTTAGGGTTAATGTTTGGGTTAGGCTTTGGTCTTAGGGGTTAGGGTTTGGGTTAGGGTTAGTGTTATCGTTAGGGCTTAGGGGTTTCAGGTTAGTGTTCTGCTTAGGGCTAGGGTTAGCATTAGGGTTAGGGTGGAAGGATACTGTTAGGAGTTAGAGTGAGGGTTACGGTTAGTTTTACAGCTAAGGTGAGGGTTTAGGGTAAGTGTTATGATTAGGGTTAGAGTTAGAGTTAGGTTTAGATTCAGAGTTAGGGTTAGGTGTAGGATAAGAGTTAGCTTTATGTCCAGGTTTAGGATTAGAGTTAGTGTTCTATTTAGGGTCAAGGTTAGAATTAGGGTTAGGATCAGGATTATGTTTAGGTTTAGTTCCAGAGCTGTTGTAAGGGTTAAATTTAGGGTTAGAGAGGGACTAGCGTTATGGTTAGGGTTAGGTTGAAGGGAAGGGTTTGGGTTGGGTTTAGGTTGAAGGTTAGGGTTAGGGTTTGGATGAAGTTTAGGTTAGGGTTAAGGTTATTTTTATGGTTAGGGCTAGAGTTTGGGTTTGTGTTCAGGTTAGTGTTAAGGTTAGGTTTAGGGTTCGGTTAGGGTTAGGGCTTATGTTTAGGGTTAGCGTTAGGTTTAGGTTCAGGGTTAGTGTGAAGTTTAGGTTAAGGGCGAAAGTTAGAAATAGGTTTAGGAGTATAGATAGTGTTAGACGTTAAGTTTAGGGTGTTAGGGTTAGGTTTATGGTTAGGGTAGGGTTGAGTTTAGGGTTAATATTAGGATTAGGGTTAGATTAGGGTTCCTGTTCGTATTAGGGTTAGGTTTAGGGATAAGTTTGGAGATAACATTATGTTTAGGGTTGAGGATACGGTTAAGGGTTAGGGAGAGGGTTAGGGTTAGGTTTACACTTAAGGTGAGGGTTATGGTAATTGTTATGGTTAGCGTTAGAGTTGTAGTTAGCCTTAGGTTTAGGGTGAAGTTTCCGTTAATAGTCAGGGTTAGGGTTAAGGTTAGATTAGGGTTAAGGTTGGTGTTAGAGTTCGGTAAAGGGTTTAGGTTTAGGATTTGGGCAAGGTTAGGGTTAAGGCTAGGTTTACGGTAAATGGTAGGGCTAGGTTAGGGTTGTTAGGGTTAGGTTTAGAGTAAGAATTAGTGCTAGGAATTAGGCTTAGGGTTAGCATCAGGTTTAGAGTTATTGTTAGGTTTAGGGTTAAGTTTAAGGCAGAGTTAAGGTTAGGGTTAATTTTAGAGTTAGAGGAAGAGTCAGGTTTAGCTAAGTGTTAGGGCTAGGATGAAGGATAGCGTTAGGGTTAGGAAAAGGGTTAGGGGATCGTGTGAGTGTTAGTGTTAGGTTCACAATTAAGCTGATGTTTTACGGTGTTACGGTTAGGGGTAGGGTTAGGGTTAGGTTTAGGGTTAGGCCTAGATTTAGGGGATTGTTTACGGTTTGGTTTAGTTTTAGGTTTAGGGTTCGGCTTAGGTTTTGGGTAAAAATAGGTCAAGGATGAGGGTTAGGGTAAGGGTTAGGGTTTGGTGTTTGACTTAAGGTTAGGGGTAGCTTTAGGGGTAGGTTTAGTGTTAGGGTTAGGTTTAGGTGTTTGGGTAAATATTAGGGTCAGGTATAGGGTTAGGTTTAGGGTGAGGGTTAGGTTTTGGTTTAGGGTTAGGTTTAGGGTGAAGTTGAAGTTCAGGGTGAGAGTTGAGCTGAGGGTTAGAGTTAGTGGTTAGGGTTAGGGTTAAGTTTAGGATGAAGTTTAGGGTTAAGGTTAGGTTTCGATTTAGGGTTAGGTTAAGTGTTAGGGTTAAGTCTTGTTAAGTTTAGGACTAGGTGAAGGTTAGGGATAGGGTTAGGTTAAGGTTTGGGGTTAGGTTTTGATTTTAGGGTGAGGGTTATTGCTGGGTTTCCATTGAAGCTGAGTGTGTAGGGTAAGTTTTAGCGTTAGGAATAGGGTTAGAGTTAGATTTGGGGTCAGGGTTAGAGTTAAGTTTCGGGTTAGGTTTATGGTTAGGTTTAGGGCTAGGGTCAGGGTTGGGGGAGATTTAGTGTTACGTTTAGTTTTAGGGTTAGTGTTAGGGTGAAGTTTATGTTAAGCATGAGGTTTAGGGTTGCGGTTAGGGTTCAGGTTCGGGTCAGGGTTAGGTTAGGTTCAGGTTGAGGTTTAGGGTTATGTTTAGTATCAGTGTTAATTTTGGTTAGGGTTAGGGTTTGAATGAAGTTAGGGTAGGTTTAGGGTTATGGTTAGTGTGAAATTTTGGTTAAGGGTGAGGGTTCGGCTTAGGGTAAGGGTTTGAGTTATATTTACTGGTTAAGGTTATGTTAAGGGTTTCGATTAGGTTTAGGCTAAGGATTTGGGTTAGAGTTAGGGTTAGGGGTTAGTGTTTCAGTTAGGTTTAGGATAGGGTTGTACTTAGGGTCAAGTTTAGGGTTACGGTTAGATTTAGAGTTACGATTACAGTTAAGGTGAGGGTTTTGGGTAAGTGTTAGGATTAGGGTTAGGGTTAGGGCTAGGGTTAGGGTTAGAGTTAGGGTTAGGGGTTAGGGTTAGGTTTAAGTTTATGATAGGCTTCAAGTTAGGTTAAGGTAAGGTTAGTGTTAGGGTCAGTGTTAGGATTAGGATTAGGTTTAGGGCGAGGGTAAGGGTCAGAGATATACTAAGGGTTATGTTTAGGGTCACAAGTGGGCCAAGGTTAAGGTTAGGGTTAAAGTTAGGGTTAGCTTTAGGTTAGGGATAGGGTGAAGTTTAAGAGAGGTTGAGGGTTAGGGTTATGGCTAAGGTTTGGGTTTGTTTTTAGGTTAGTGTTAAGGTTGTGTTTAGGGTTAGAGCTAAGTTTACGGGTTTTGTTTAGCTTTAGGGTTAGGGTTAGATTTTATGTTAGACTTAGGTATAAGAGTTAGGGTTACGATTTGTGTTAGGCATTGTGGTTGGGGTGAGGGTTAGATTTAGGGTTAGGGTTGGGTAGGTTTAGGATTATGGTTATGGTAAGGTGTCAGAGGTTAGAGGTGTAGTTTAGGGTTAGGGTTTGAGTGAGGGTACAGGTTAGGCATTGTGGTTCCGGTCATGGTTAGGTTTAGTTTAGGGTTAGGGTTAGGGTTAGGGTTAGGGTTAGGTTTCTAATTAGTTTTCGGGTTAGAGTTAGAGTTAGGGTTAATGTTTGGGTTAGGCTTTGGTCTTAGGGGTTAGGGTTTGGGTTAGGGTTAGTGTTATCGTTAGGGCTTAGGGGTTTCAGGTTAGTGTTCTGCTTTGCTAGGGTTAGAATTAGGGTTAGGGTGGAAGGATACTGTTAGGAGTTAGAGTGAGGGTTACGGTTAGTTTTACAGCTAAGGTGAGGGTTTAGGGTAAGTGTTATGATTAGGGTTAGAGTTAGAGTTAGGTTTAGATTCAGAGTTAGGGTTAGGTGTAGGATAAGAGTTAGCTTTATGTCCAGGTTTAGGATTAGAGTTAGTGTTCTATTTAGGGTCAAGGTTAGAATTAGGGTTAGGATCAGGATTCTGTTTAGGTTTAGTTCCAGAGCTGTTGTAAGGGTTAAATTTAGGGTTAGAGAGGGACTAGCGTTATGGTTAGGGTTAGGTTTAAGGTAAGGGTTTGGGTTGGGTTTAGGTTGAAGGTTAGGGTTAGGGTTTGGATGAAGTTTAGGTTAGGGTTAAGGTTATTTTTATGGTTAGGGCTAGAGTTTGGGTTTGTGTTCAGGTTAGTGTTAAGGTTAGGTTTAGGGTTCGGTTAGGGTTAGGGCTTATGTTTAGGGTTAGCGTTAGGTTTAGGTTCAGGGTTAGTGTGAAGTTTAGGTTAAGGGCGAAAGTTAGAAATAGGTTTAGGAGTATAGATAGTGTTAGACGTTAAGTTTAGGGTGTTAGGGTTAGGTTTATGGTTAGGGTAGGGTTGAGTTTAGGGTTAATATTAGGATTAGGGTTAGATTAGGGTTACTGTTCGTATTAGGGTTAGGTTTAGGGATAAGTTTGGAGATAACATTATGTTTAGGGTTGGGGATACGGTTAAGGGTTAGGGAGAGGGTTAGGGTTAGGTTTGCACTTAAGGTGAGGGTTATGGTAATTGTTATGGTTAGCGTTAGAGTTGGAGTTAGCCTTAGGTTTAGGGTGAAGTTTCCGTTAATAGTCAGGGTTAGGGTTAAGGTTAGATTAGGGTTAAGGTTGGTGTTAGAGTTCGGTAAAGGGTTTAGGTTTAGGATTTGGGCAAGGTTAGGGTTAAGGCTAGGTTTACGGTAAATGGTAGGGCTAGGTTAGGGTTGTTAGGGTTAGGTTTAGAGTAAGAATTAGTGCTAGGAATTAGGCTTAGGGTTAGCATCAGGTTTAGAGTTATTGTTAGGTTTAGGGTTAAGTTTAAGGCAGAGTTAAGGTTAGGGTTAATTTTAGAGTTAGAGGAAGAGTCAGGTTTAGCTAAGTGTTAGGGCTAGGATGAAGGATAGCGTTAGGGTTAGGAAAAGGGTTAGGGGATCGTGTGAGTGTTAGTGTTAGGTTCACAATTAAGCTGATGTTTTACGGTGTTACGGTTAGGGGTAGGGTTAGGGTTAGGTTTAGGGTTAGGCCTAGATTTAGGGGATTGTTTACGGTTTGGTTTAGTTTTAGGTTTAGGGTTCGGCTTAGGTTTTGGGTAAAAATAGGTCAAGGATGAGGGTTAGGGTAAGGGTTAGGGTTTGGTGTTTGACTTAAGGTTAGGGGTAGCTTTAGGGGTAGGTTTAGTGTTAGGGTTAGGTTTAGGTGTTTGGGTAAATATTAGGGTCAGGTATAGGGTTAGGTTTAGGGTTAGGGTTAGGTTTTGGTTTAGGGTTAGGTTTAGGGTGAAGTTGAAGTTCAGGGTGAGAGTTGAGCTGAGGGTTAGAGTTAGTGGTTAGGGTTAGGGTTAAGTTTAGGATGAAGTTTAGGGTTAAGGTTAGGTTTCGATTTAGGGTTAGGTTAAGTGTTAGGGTTAAGTCTTGTTAAGTTTAGGACTAGGTGAAGGTTAGGGATAGGGTTAGGTTAAGGTTTGGGGTTAGGTTTTGATTTTAGGGTGAGGGTTATTGCTGGGTTTCCATTGAAGCTGAGTGTGTAGGGTAAGTTTTAGCGTTAGGAATAGGGTTAGAGTTAGATTTGGGGTCAGGGTTAGAGTTAAGTTTCGGGTTAGGTTTATGGTTAGGTTTCGGGCTAGGGTCAGGGTTGGGGGAGATTTAGTGTTACGTTTAGTTTTAGGGTTAGTGTTAGGGTGAAGTTTATGTTAAGCATGAGGTTTAGGGTTGCGGTTAGGGTTCAGGTTCGGGTCAGGGTTAGGTTAGGTTCAGGTTGAGGTTTAGGGTTATGTTTAGTATCAGTGTTAATTTTGGTTAGGGTTAGGGTTTGAATGAAGTTAGGGTAGGTTTAGGGTTATGGTTAGTGTGAAATTTTGGTTAAGGGTGAGGGTTCGGCTTAGGGTAAGGGTTTGAGTTATATTTACTGGTTAAGGTTATGTTAAGGGTTTCGATTAGGTTTAGGCTAAGGATTTGGGTTAGAGTTAGGGTTAGGGGTTAGTGTTTCAGTTAGGTTTAGGATAGGGTTGTACTTAGGGTCAAGTTTAGGGTTACGGTTAGATTTAGAGTTACGATTACAGTTAAGGTGAGGGTTTTGGGTAAGTGTTAGGATTAGGGTTAGGGTTAGGGCTAGGGTTAGGGTTAGGGTTAGAGTTAGGGTTAGGGGTTAGGGTTAGGTTTAAGTTTATGATAGGCTTCAAGTTAGGTTAAGGTAAGGTTAGTGTTAGGGTCAGTGTTAGGATTAGGATTAGGTTTAGGGCGAGGGTTAGGGTCAGAGATATACTAAGGGTTATGTTTAGGGTCACAAGTGGGCCAAGGTTAAGGTTAGGGTTAAAGTTAGGGTTAGCTTTAGGTTAGGGATAGGGTGAAGTTTAAGAGAGGTTGAGGGTTAGGGTTATGGCTAAGGTTTGGGTTTGTTTTTAGGTTAGTGTTAAGGTTGTGTTTAGGGTTAGAGCTAAGTTTCCGGGTTTTGTTTAGCTTTAGGGTTAGGGTTAGATTTTAGGTTAGACTTAGGTATAAGAGTTAGGGTTACGATTTGTGTTAGGCATTGTGGTTGGGGTGAGGGTTAGATTTAGGGTTAGGGTTGGGTAGGTTTAGGATTATGGTTATGGTAAGGTGTCAGAGGTTAGAGGTGTAGTTTAGGGTTAGGGTTTGAGTGAGGGTACAGGTTAGGCATTGTGGTTCCGGTCATGGTTAGGTTTAGTTTAGGGTTAGGGTTAGGGTTAGGGTTAGGTTTCTAATTAGTTTTCGGGTTAGAGTTAGAGTTAGGGTTAATGTTTGGGTTAGGCTTTGGTCTTAGGGGTTAGGGTTTGGGTTAGGGTTAGTGTTATCGTTAGGGCTTAGGGGTTTCAGGTTAGTGTTCTGCTTAGGGCTAGGGTTAGAATTAGGGTTAGGGTGGAAGGATACTGTTAGGAGTTAGAGTGAGGGTTACGGTTAGTTTTACAGCTAAGGTGAGGGTTTAGGGTAAGTGTTATGATTAGGGTTAGAGTTAGAGTTAGGTTTAGATTCAGAGTTAGGGTTAGGTGTAGGATAAGAGTTAGCTTTATGTCCAGGTTTAGGATTAGAGTTAGTGTTCTATTTAGGGTCAAGGTTAGAATTAGGGTTAGGAACAGGATTATGTTTAGGTTTAGTTCCAGAGCTGTTGTAAGGGTTAAATTTAGGGTTAGAGAGGGACTAGCGTTATGGTTAGGGTTAGGTTTAAGGTAAGGGTTTGGGTTGGGTTTAGGTTGAAGGTTAGGGTTAGGGTTTGGATGAAGTTTAGGTTAGGGTTAAGGTTATTTTTATGGTTAGGGCTAGAGTTTGGGTTTGTGTTCAGGTTAGTGTTAAGGTTAGGTTTAGGGTTCGGTTAGGGTTAGGGCTTATGTTTAGGGTTAGCGTTAGGTTTAGGTTCAGGGTTAGTGTGAAGTTTAGGTTAAGGGCGAAAGTTAGAAATAGGTTTAGGAGTATAGATAGTGTTAGACGTTAAGTTTAGGGTGTTAGGGTTAGGTTTATGGTTAGGGTAGGGTTGAGTTTAGGGTTAATATTAGGATTAGGGTTAGATTAGGGTTCCTGTTCGTATTAGGGTTAGGTTTAGGGATAAGTTTGGAGATAACATTATGTTTAGGGTTGGGGATACGGTTAAGGGTTAGGGAGAGGGTTAGGGTTAGGTTTGCACTTAAGGTGAGGGTTATGGTAATTGTTATGGTTAGCGTTAGAGTTGTAGTTAGCCTTAGGTTTAGGGTGAAGTTTCCGTTAATAGTCAGGGTTAGGGTTAAGGTTAGATTAGGGTTAAGGTTGGTGTTAGAGTTCGGTAAAGGGTTTAGGTTTAGGATTTGGGCAAGGTTAGGGTTAAGGCTAGGTTTACGGTAAATGGTAGGGCTAGGTTAGGGTTGTTAGGGTTAGGTTTAGAGTAAGAATTAGTGCTAGGAATTAGGCTTAGGGTTAGCATCAGGTTTAGAGTTATTGTTAGGTTTAGGGTTAAGTTTAAGGCAGAGTTAAGGTTAGGGTTAATTTTAGAGTTAGAGGAAGAGTCAGGTTTAGCTAAGTGTTAGGGCTAGGATGAAGGATAGCGTTAGGGTTAGGAAAAGGGTTAGGGGATCGTGTGAGTGTTAGTGTTAGGTTCACAATTAAGCTGATGTTTTACGGTGTTACGGTTAGGGGTAGGGTTAGGGTTAGGTTTAGGGTTAGGCCTAGATTTAGGGGATTGTTTACGGTTTGGTTTAGTTTTAGGTTTAGGGTTCGGCTTAGGTTTTGGGTAAAAATAGGTCAAGGATGAGGGTTAGGGTAAGGGTTAGGGTTTGGTGTTTGACTTAAGGTTAGGGGTAGCTTTAGGGGTAGGTTTAGTGTTAGGGTTAGGTTTAGGTGTTTGGGTAAATATTAGGGTCAGGTATAGGGTTAGGTTTAGGGTGAGGGTTAGGTTTTGGTTTAGGGTTAGGTTTAGGGTGAAGTTGAAGTTCAGGGTGAGAGTTGAGCTGAGGGTTAGAGTTAGTGGTTAGGGTTAGGGTTAAGTTTAGGATGAAGTTTAGGGTTAAGGTTAGGTTTCGATTTAGGGTTAGGTTAAGTGTTAGGGTTAAGTCTTGTTAAGTTTAGGACTAGGTGAAGGTTAGGGATAGGGTTAGGTTAAGGTTTGGGGTTAGGTTTTGATTTTAGGGTGAGGGTTATTGCTGGGTTTCCATTGAAGCTGAGTGTGTAGGGTAAGTTTTAGCGTTAGGAATAGGGTTAGAGTTAGATTTGGGGTCAGGGTTAGAGTTAAGTTTCGGGTTAGGTTTATGGTTAGGTTTAGGGCTAGGGTCAGGGTTGGGGGAGATTTAGTGTTACGTTTAGTTTTAGGGTTAGTGTTAGGGTGAAGTTTATGTTAAGCATGAGGTTTAGGGTTGCGGTTAGGGTTCAGGTTCGGGTCAGGGTTAGGTTAGGTTCAGGTTGAGGTTTAGGGTTATGTTTAGTATCAGTGTTAATTTTGGTTAGGGTTAGGGTTTGAATGAAGTTAGGGTAGGTTTAGGGTTATGGTTAGTGTGAAATTTTGGTTAAGGGTGAGGGTTCGGCTTAGGGTAAGGGTTTGAGTTATATTTACTGGTTAAGGTTATGTTAAGGGTTTCGATTAGGTTTAGGCTAAGGATTTGGGTTAGAGTTAGGGTTAGGGGTTAGTGTTTCAGTTAGGTTTAGGATAGGGTTGTACTTAGGGTCAAGTTTAGGGTTACGGTTAGATTTAGAGTTACGATTACAGTTAAGGTGAGGGTTTTGGGTAAGTGTTAGGATTAGGGTTAGGGTTAGGGCTAGGGTTAGGGTTAGAGTTAGGGTTAGGGGTTAGGGTTAGGTTTAAGTTTATGATAGGCTTCAAGTTAGGTTAAGGTAAGGTTAGTGTTAGGGTCAGTGTTAGGATTAGGATTAGGTTTAGGGCGAGGGTTAGGGTCAGAGATATACTAAGGGTTATGTTTAGGGTCACAGGTGGGCCAAGGTTAAGGTTAGGGTTAAAGTTAGGGTTAGCTTTAGGGTAGGGATAGGGTGAAGTTTAAGAGAGGTTGAGGGTTAGGGTTATGGCTAAGGTTTGGGTTTGTTTTTAGGTTAGTGTTAAGGTTGTGTTTAGGGTTAGAGCTAAGTTTCCGGGTTTTGTTTAGCTTTAGGGTTAGGGTTAGATTTTAGGTTAGACTTAGGTATAAGAGTTAGGGTTACGATTTGTGTTAGGCATTGTGGTTGGGGTGAGGGTTAGATTTAGGGTTAGGGTTGGGTAGGTTTAGGATTATGGATATGGTAAGGTGTCAGAGGTTAGAGGTGTAGTTTAGGGTTAGGGTTTGAGTGAGGGTACAGGTTAGGCATTGTGGTTCCGGTCATGGTTAGGTTTAGTTTAGGGTTAGGGTTAGGGTTAGGGTTAGATTTCTAATTAGTTTTCGGGTTAGAGTTAGAGTTAGGGTTAATGTTTGGGTTAGGCTTTGGTCTTAGGGGTTAGGGTTTGGGTTAGGGTTAGTGTTATCGTTAGGGCTTAGGGGTTTCAGGTTAGTGTTCTGCTTAGGGCTAGGGTTAGCATTAGGGTTAGGGTGGAAGGATACTGTTAGGAGTTAGAGTGAGGGTTACGGTCAGTTTTACAGCTAAGGTGAGGGTTTAGGGTAAGTGTTATGATTAGGGTTAAAGTTAGAGTTAGGTTTAGATTCAGAGTTAGGGTTAGGTGTAGGATAAGAGTTAGCTTTATGTCCAGGTTTAGGATTAGAGTTAGTGTTCTATTTAGGGTCAAGGTTAGAATTAGGGTTAGGATCAGGATTCTGTTTAGGTTTAGTTTCAGAGCTGTTGTAAGGGTTAAATTTAGGGTTAGAGAGGGACTAGCGTTATGGTTAGGGTTAGGTTTAAGGTAAGGGTTTGGGTTGGGTTTAGGTTGAAGGTTAGGGTTAGGGTTTGGATGAAGTTTAGGTTAGGGTTAAGGTTATTTTTATGGTTAGGGCTAGAGTTTGGGTTTGTGTTCAGGTTAGTGTTAAGGTTAGGTTTAGGGTTCGGTTAGGGTTAGGGCTTATGTTTAGGGTTAGCGTTAGGTTTAGGTTCAGGGTTAGTGTGAAGTTTAGGTTAAGGGCGAAAGTTAGAAATAGGTTTAGGAGTATAGATAGTGTTAGACGTTAAGTTTAGGGTGTTAGGGTTAGGTTTATGGTTAGGGTAGGGTTGAGTTTAGGGTTAATATTAGGATTAGGGTTAGATTAGGGTTCCTGTTCGTATTAGGGTTAGGTTTAGGGATAAGTTTGGAGATAACATTATGTTTAGGGTTGAGGATACGGTTAAGGGTTAGGGAGAGGGTTAGGGTTAGGTTTACACTTAAGGTGAGGGTTATGGTAATTGTTATGGTTAGCGTTAGAGTTGTAGTTAGCCTTAGGTTTAGGGTGAAGTTTCCGTTAATAGTCAGGGTTAGGGTTAAGGTTAGATTAGGGTTAAGGTTGGTGTTAGAGTTCGGTAAAGGGTTTAGGTTTAGGATTTGGGCAAGGTTAGGGTTAAGGCTAGGTTTACGGTAAATGGTAGGGCTAGGTTAGGGTTGTTAGGGTTAGGTTTAGAGTAAGAATTAGTGCTAGGAATTAGGCTTAGGGTTAGCATCAGGTTTAGAGTTATTGTTAGGTTTAGGGTTAAGTTTAAGGCAGAGTTAAGGTTAGGGTTAATTTTAGAGTTAGAGGAAGAGTCAGGTTTAGCTAAGTGTTAGGGCTAGGATGAAGGATAGCGTTAGGGTTAGGAAAAGGGTTAGGGGATCGTGTGAGTGTTAGTGTTAGGTTCACAATTAAGCTGATGTTTTACGGTGTTACGGTTAGGGGTAGGGTTAGGGTTAGGTTTAGGGTTAGGCCTAGATTTAGGGGATTGTTTACGGTTTGGTTTAGTTTTAGGTTTAGGGTTCGGCTTAGGTTTTGGGTAAAAATAGGTCAAGGATGAGGGTTAGGGTAAGGGTTAGGGTTTGGTGTTTGACTTAAGGTTAGGGGTAGCTTTAGGGGTAGGTTTAGTGTTAGGGTTAGGTTTAGGTGTTTGGGTAAATATTAGGGTCAGGTATAGGGTTAGGTTTAGGGTTAGAGTTAGGTTTTGGTTTAGGGTTAGGTTTAGGGTGAAGTTGAAGTTCAGGGTGAGAGTTGAGCTGAGGGTTAGAGTTAGTGGTTAGGGTTAGGGTTAAGTTTAGGATGAAGTTTAGGGTTAAGGTTAGGTTTCGATTTAGGGTTAGGTTAAGTGTTAGGGTTAAGTCTTGTTAAGTTTAGGACTAGGTGAAGGTTAGGGATAGGGTTAGGTTAAGGTTTGGGGTTAGGTTTTGATTTTAGGGTGAGGGTTATTGCTGGGTTTCCATTGAAGCTGAGTGTGTAGGGTAAGTTTTAGCGTTAGGAATAGGGTTAGAGTTAGATTTGGGGTCAGGGTTAGAGTTAAGTTTCGGGTTAGGTTTATGGTTAGGTTTAGGGCTAGGGTCAGGGTTGGGGGAGATTTAGTGTTACGTTTAGTTTTAGGGTTAGTGTTAGGGTGAAGTTTATGTTAAGCATGAGGTTTAGGGTTGCGGTTAGGGTTCAGGTTCGGGTCAGGGTTAGGTTAGGTTCAGGTTGAGGTTTAGGGTTATGTTTAGTATCAGTGTTAATTTTGGTTAGGGTTAGGGTTTGAATGAAGTTAGGGTAGGTTTAGGGTTATGGTTAGTGTGAAATTTTGGTTAAGGGTGAGGGTTCGGCTTAGGGTAAGGGTTTGAGTTATATTTACTGGTTAAGGTTATGTTAAGGGTTTCGATTAGGTTTAGGCTAAGGATTTGGGTTAGAGTTAGGGTTAGGGGTTAGTGTTTCAGTTAGGTTTAGGATAGGGTTGTACTTAGGGTCAAGTTTAGGGTTACGGTTAGATTTAGAGTTACGATTACAGTTAAGGTGAGGGTTTTGGGTAAGTGTTAGGATTAGGGTTAGGGTTAGGGCTAGGGTTAGGGTTAGAGTTAGGGTTAGGGGTTAGGGTTAGGTTTAAGTTTATGATAGGCTTCAAGTTAGGTTAAGGTAAGGTTAGTGTTAGGGTCAGTGTTAGGATTAGGATTAGGTTTAGGGCGAGGGTAAGGGTCAGAGATATACTAAGGGTTATGTTTAGGGTCACAAGTGGGCCAAGGTTAAGGTTAGGGTTAAAGTTAGGGTTAGCTTTAGGTTAGGGATAGGGTGAAGTTTAAGAGAGGTTGAGGGTTAGGGTTATGGCTAAGGTTTGGGTTTGTTTTTAGGTTAGTGTTAAGGTTGTGTTTAGGGTTAGAGCTAAGTTTACGGGTTTTGTTTAGCTTTAGGGTTAGGGTTAGATTTTATGTTAGACTTAGGTATAAGAGTTAGGGTTACGATTTGTGTTAGGCATTGTGGTTGGGGTGAGGGTTAGATTTAGGGTTAGGGTTGGGTAGGTTTAGGATTATGGTTATGGTAAGGTGTCAGAGGTTAGAGGTGTAGTTTAGGGTTAGGGTTTGAGTGAGGGTACAGGTTAGGCATTGTGGTTCCGGTCATGGTTAGGTTTAGTTTAGGGTTAGGGTTAGGGTTAGGGTTAGGGTTAGGTTTCTAATTAGTTTTCGGGTTAGAGTTAGAGTTAGGGTTAATGTTTGGGTTAGGCTTTGGTCTTAGGGGTTAGGGTTTGGGTTAGGGTTAGTGTTATCGTTAGGGCTTAGGGGTTTCAGGTTAGTGTTCTGCTTTGCTAGGGTTAGAATTAGGGTTAGGGTGGAAGGATACTGTTAGGAGTTAGAGTGAGGGTTACGGTTAGTTTTACAGCTAAGGTGAGGGTTTAGGGTAAGTGTTATGATTAGGGTTAGAGTTAGAGTTAGGTTTAGATTCAGAGTTAGGGTTAGGTGTAGGATAAGAGTTAGCTTTATGTCCAGGTTTAGGATTAGAGTTAGTGTTCTATTTAGGGTCAAGGTTAGAATTAGGGTTAGGATCAGGATTCTGTTTAGGTTTAGTTCCAGAGCTGTTGTAAGGGTTAAATTTAGGGTTAGAGAGGGACTAGCGTTATGGTTAGGGTTAGGTTTAAGGGAAGGGTTTGGGTTGGGTTTAGGTTGAAGGTTAGGGTTAGGGTTTGGATGAAGTTTAGGTTAGGGTTAAGGTTATTTTTATGGTTAGGGCTAGAGTTTGGGTTTGTGTTCAGGTTAGTGTTAAGGTTAGGTTTAGGGTTCGGTTAGGGTTAGGGCTTATGTTTAGGGTTAGCGTTAGGTTTAGGTTCAGGGTTAGTGTGAAGTTTAGGTTAAGGGCGAAAGTTAGAAATAGGTTTAGGAGTATAGATAGTGTTAGACGTTAAGTTTAGGGTGTTAGGGTTAGGTTTATGGTTAGGGTAGGGTTGAGTTTAGGGTTAATATTAGGATTAGGGTTAGATTAGGGTTACTGTTCGTATTAGGGTTAGGTTTAGGGATAAGTTTGGAGATAACATTATGTTTAGGGTTGGGGATACGGTTAAGGGTTAGGGAGAGGGTTAGGGTTAGGTTTGCACTTAAGGTGAGGGTTATGGTAATTGTTATGGTTAGCGTTAGAGTTGGAGTTAGCCTTAGGTTTAGGGTGAAGTTTCCGTTAATAGTCAGGGTTAGGGTTAAGGTTAGATTAGGGTTAAGGTTGGTGTTAGAGTTCGGTAAAGGGTTTAGGTTTAGGATTTGGGCAAGGTTAGGGTTAAGGCTAGGTTTACGGTAAATGGTAGGGCTAGGTTAGGGTTGTTAGGGTTAGGTTTAGAGTAAGAATTAGTGCTAGGAATTAGGCTTAGGGTTAGCATCAGGTTTAGAGTTATTGTTAGGTTTAGGGTTAAGTTTAAGGCAGAGTTAAGGTTAGGGTTAATTTTAGAGTTAGAGGAAGAGTCAGGTTTAGCTAAGTGTTAGGGCTAGGATGAAGGATAGCGTTAGGGTTAGGAAAAGGGTTAGGGGATCGTGTGAGTGTTAGTGTTAGGTTCACAATTAAGCTGATGTTTTACGGTGTTACGGTTAGGGGTAGGGTTAGGGTTAGGTTTAGGGTTAGGCCTAGATTTAGGGGATTGTTTACGGTTTGGTTTAGTTTTAGGTTTAGGGTTCGGCTTAGGTTTTGGGTAAAAATAGGTCAAGGATGAGGGTTAGGGTAAGGGTTAGGGTTTGGTGTTTGACTTAAGGTTAGGGGTAGCTTTAGGGGTAGGTTTAGTGTTAGGGTTAGGTTTAGGTGTTTGGGTAAATATTAGGGTCAGGTATAGGGTTAGGTTTAGGGTTAGGGTTAGGTTTTGGTTTAGGGTTAGGTTTAGGGTGAAGTTGAAGTTCAGGGTGAGAGTTGAGCTGAGGGTTAGAGTTAGTGGTTAGGGTTAGGGTTAAGTTTAGGATGAAGTTTAGGGTTAAGGTTAGGTTTCGATTTAGGGTTAGGTTAAGTGTTAGGGTTAAGTCTTGTTAAGTTTAGGACTAGGTGAAGGTTAGGGATAGGGTTAGGTTAAGGTTTGGGGTTAGGTTTTGATTTTAGGGTGAGGGTTATTGCTGGGTTTCCATTGAAGCTGAGTGTGTAGGGTAAGTTTTAGCGTTAGGAATAGGGTTAGAGTTAGATTTGGGGTCAGGGTTAGAGTTAAGTTTCGGGTTAGGTTTATGGTTAGGTTTCGGGCTAGGGTCAGGGTTGGGGGAGATTTAGTGTTACGTTTAGTTTTAGGGTTAGTGTTAGGGTGAAGTTTATGTTAAGCATGAGGTTTAGGGTTGCGGTTAGGGTTCAGGTTCGGGTCAGGGTTAGGTTAGGTTCAGGTTGAGGTTTAGGGTTATGTTTAGTATCAGTGTTAATTTTGGTTAGGGTTAGGGTTTGAATGAAGTTAGGGTAGGTTTAGGGTTATGGTTAGTGTGAAATTTTGGTTAAGGGTGAGGGTTCGGCTTAGGGTAAGGGTTTGAGTTATATTTACTGGTTAAGGTTATGTTAAGGGTTTCGATTAGGTTTAGGCTAAGGATTTGGGTTAGAGTTAGGGTTAGGGGTTAGTGTTTCAGTTAGGTTTAGGATAGGGTTGTACTTAGGGTCAAGTTTAGGGTTACGGTTAGATTTAGAGTTACGATTACAGTTAAGGTGAGGGTTTTGGGTAAGTGTTAGGATTAGGGTTAGGGTTAGGGCTAGGGTTAGGGTTAGAGTTAGGGTTAGGGGTTAGGGTTAGGTTTAAGTTTATGATAGGCTTCAAGTTAGGTTAAGGGAAGGTTAGTGTTAGGGTCAGTGTTTGGATTAGGATTAGGTTTAGGGCGAGGGTTAGGGTCAGAGATATACTAAGGGTTATGTTTAGGGTCACAAGTGGGCCAAGGTTAAGGTTAGGGTTAAAGTTAGGGTTAGCTTTAGGGTAGGGATAGGGTGAAGTTTAAGAGAGGTTGAGGGTTAGGGTTATGGCTAAGGTTTGGGTTTGTTTTTAGGTTAGTGTTAAGGTTGTGTTTAGGGTTAGAGCTAAGTTTCCGGGTTTTGTTTAGCTTTAGGGTTAGGGTTAGATTTTAGGTTAGACTTAGGTATAAGAGTTAGGGTTACGATTTGTGTTAGGCATTGTGGTTGGGGTGAGGGTTAGATTTAGGGTTAGGGTTGGGTAGGTTTAGGATTATGGTTATGGTAAGGTGTCAGAGGTTAGAGGTGTAGTTTAGGGTTAGGGTTTGAGTGAGGGTACAGGTTAGGCATTGTGGTTCCGGTCATGGTTAGGTTTAGTTTAGGGTTAGGGTTAGGGTTAGGGTTAGGTTTCTAATTAGTTTTCGGGTTAGAGTTAGAGTTAGGGTTAATGTTTGGGTTAGGCTTTGGTCTTAGGGGTTAGGGTTTGGGTTAGGGTTAGTGTTATCGTTAGGGCTTAGGGGTTTCAGGTTAGTGTTCTGCTTAGGGCTAGGGTTAGAATTAGGGTTAGGGTGGAAGGATACTGTTAGGAGTTAGAGTGAGGGTTACGGTTAGTTTTACAGCTAAGGTGAGGGTTTAGGGTAAGTGTTATGATTAGGGTTAGAGTTAGAGTTAGGTTTAGATTCAGAGTTAGGGTTAGGTGTAGGATAAGAGTTAGCTTTATGTCCAGGTTTAGGATTAGAGTTAGTGTTCTATTTAGGGTCAAGGTTAGAATTAGGGTTAGGATCAGGATTCTGTTTAGGTTTAGTTCCAGAGCTGTTGTAAGGGTTAAATTTAGGGTTAGAGAGGGACTAGCGTTATGGTTAGGGTTAGGTTTAAGGTAAGGGTTTGGGTTGGGTTTAGGTTGCAGGTTAGGGTTAGGGTTTGGATGAAGTTTAGGTTAGGGTTAAGGTTATTTTTATGGTTAGGGCTAGAGTTTGGGTTTGTGTTCAGGTTAGTGTTAAGGTTAGGTTTAGGGTTCGGTTAGGGTTAGGGCTTATGTTTAGGGTTAGCGTTAGGTTTAGGTTCAGGGTTAGTGTGAAGTTTAGGTTAAGGGCGAAAGTTAGAAATAGGTTTAGGAGTATAGATAGTGTTAGACGTTAAGTTTAGGGTGTTAGGGTTAGGTTTATGGTTAGGGTAGGGTTGAGTTTAGGGTTAATATTAGGATTAGGGTTAGATTAGGGTTCCTGTTCGTATTAGGGTTAGGTTTAGGGATAAGTTTGGAGATAACATTATGTTTAGGGTTGGGGATACGGTTAAGGGTTAGGGAGAGGGTTAGGGTTAGGTTTACACTTAAGGTGAGGGTTATGGTAATTGTTATGGTTAGCGTTAGAGTTGGAGTTAGCCTTAGGTTTAGGGTGAAGTTTCCGTTAATAGTCAGGGTTAGGGTTAAGGTTAGATTAGGGTTAAGGTTGGTGTTAGAGTTCGGTAAAGGGTTTAGGTTTAGGATTTGGGCAAGGTTAGGGTTAAGGCTAGGTTTACGGTAAATGGTAGGGCTAGGTTAGGGTTGTTAGGGTTAGGTTTAGAGTAAGAATTAGTGCTAGGAATTAGGCTTAGGGTTAGCATCAGGTTTAGAGTTATTGTTAGGTTTAGGGTTAAGTTTAAGGCAGAGTTAAGGTTAGGGTTAATTTTAGAGTTAGAGGAAGAGTCAGGTTTAGCTAAGTGTTAGGGCTAGGATGAAGGATAGCGTTAGGGTTAGGAAAAGGGTTAGGGGATCGTGTGAGTGTTAGTGTTAGGTTCACAATTAAGCTGATGTTTTACGGTGTTACGGTTAGGGGTAGGGTTAGGGTTAGGTTTAGGGTTAGGCCTAGATTTAGGGGATTGTTTACGGTTTGGTTTAGTTTTAGGTTTAGGGTTCGGCTTAGGTTTTGGGTAAAAATAGGTCAAGGATGAGGGTTAGGGTAAGGGTTAGGGTTTGGTGTTTGACTTAAGGTTAGGGGTAGGTTTAGTGTTAGGGTTAGGTTTAGGTGTTTGGGTAAATATTAGGGTCAGGTATAGGGTTAGGTTTAGGGTTAGGGTTAGGTTTTGGTTTAGGGTTAGGTTTAGGGTGAAGTTGAAGTTCAGGGTGAGAGTTGAGCTGAGGGTTAGAGTTAGTGGTTAGGGTTAGGGTTAAGTTTAGGATGAAGTTTAGGGTTAAGGTTAGGTTTCGATTTAGGGTTAGGTTAAGTGTTAGGGTTAAGTCTTGTTAAGTTTAGGACTAGGTGAAGGTTAGGGATAGGGTTAGGTTAAGGTTTGGGGTTAGGTTTTGATTTTAGGGTGAGGGTTATTGCTGGGTTTCCATTGAAGCTGAGTGTGTAGGGTAAGTTTTAGCGTTAGGAATAGGGTTAGAGTTAGATTTGGGGTCAGGGTTAGAGTTAAGTTTCGGGTTAGGTTTATGGTTAGGTTTAGGGCTAGGGTCAGGGTTGGGGGAGATTTAGTGTTACGTTTAGTTTTAGGGTTAGTGTTAGGGTGAAGTTTATGTTAAGCATGAGGTTTAGGGTTGCGGTTAGGGTTCAGGTTCGGGTCAGGGTTAGGTTAGGTTCAGGTTGAGGTTTAGGGTTATGTTTAGTATCAGTGTTAATTTTGGTTAGGGTTAGGGTTTGAATGAAGTTAGGGTAGGTTTAGGGTTATGGTTAGTGTGAAATTTTGGTTAAGGGTGAGGGTTCGGCTTAGGGTAAGGGTTTGAGTTATATTTACTGGTTAAGGTTATGTTAAGGGTTTCGATTAGGTTTAGGCTAAGGATTTGGGTTAGAGTTAGGGTTAGGGGTTAGTGTTTCAGTTAGGTTTAGGATAGGGTTGTACTTAGGGTCAAGTTTAGGGTTACGGTTAGATTTAGAGTTACGATTACAGTTAAGGTGAGGGTTTTGGGTAAGTGTTAGGATTAGGGTTAGGGTTAGGGCTAGGGTTAGGGTTAGAGTTAGGGTTAGGGGTTAGGGTTAGGTTTAAGTTTATGACAGGCTTCAAGTTAGGTTAAGGTAAGGTTAGTGTTAGGGTCAGTGTTAGGATTAGGATTAGGTTTAGGGCGAGGGTTAGGGTCAGAGATATACTAAGGGTTATGTTTAGGGTCACAAGTGGGCCAAGGTTAAGGTTAGGGTTAAAGTTAGGGTTAGCTTTAGGTTAGGGATAGGGTGAAGTTTAAGAGAGGTTGAGGGTTAGGGTTATGGCTAAGGTTTGGGTTTGTTTTTAGGTTAGTGTTAAGGTTGTGTTTAGGGTTAGAGCTAAGTTTCCGGGTTTTGTTTAGCTTTAGGGTTAGGGTTAGATTTTAGGTTAGACTTAGGTATAAGAGTTAGGGTTACGATTTGTGTTAGGCATTGTGGTTGGGGTGAGGGTTAGATTTAGGGTTAGGGTTGGGTAGGTTTAGGATTATGGATATGGTAAGGTGTCAGAGGTTAGAGGTGTAGTTTAGGGTTAGGGTTTGAGTGAGGGTACAGGTTAGGCATTGTGGTTCCGGTCATGGTTAGGTTTAGTTTAGGGTTAGGGTTAGGTTTCTAATTAGTTTTCGGGTTAGAGTTAGAGTTAGGGTTAATGTTTGGGTTAGGCTTTGGTCTTAGGGGTTAGGGTTTGGGTTAGGGTTAGTGTTATCGTTAGGGCTTAGGGGTTTCAGGTTAGTGTTCTGCTTAGGGCTAGGGTTAGAATTAGGGTTAGGGTGGAAGGATACTGTTAGGAGTTAGAGTGAGGGTTACGGTTAGTTTTACAGCTAAGGTGAGGGTTTAGGGTAAGTGTTATGATTAGGGTTAGAGTTAGAGTTAGGTTTAGATTCAGAGTTAGGGTTAGGTGTAGGATAAGAGTTAGCTTTATGTCCAGGTTTAGGATTAGAGTTAGTGTTCTATTTAGGGTCAAGGTTAGAATTAGGGTTTGGATCAGGATTATGTTTAGGTTTAGTTCCAGAGCTGTTGTAAGGGTTAAATTTAGGGTTAGAGAGGGACTAGCGTTATGGTTAGGGTTAGGTTTAAGGTAAGGGTTTGGGTTGGGTTTAGGTTGAAGGTTAGGGTTAGGGTTTGGATGAAGTTTAGGTTAGGGTTAAGGTTATTTTTATGGTTAGGGCTAGAGTTTGGGTTTGTGTTCAGGTTAGTGTTAAGGTTAGGTTTAGGGTTCGGTTAGGGTTAGGGCTTATGTTTAGGGTTAGCGTTAGGTTTAGGTTCAGGGTTAGTGTGAAGTTTAGGTTAAGGGCGAAAGTTAGAAATAGGTTTAGGAGTATAGATAGTGTTAGACGTTAAGTTTAGGGTGTTAGGGTTAGGTTTATGGTTAGGGTAGGGTTGAGTTTAGGGTTAATATTAGGATTAGGGTTAGATTAGGGTTACTGTTCGTATTAGGGTTAGGTTTAGGGATAAGTTTGGAGATAACATTATGTTTAGGGTTGGGGATACGGTTAAGGGTTAGGGAGAGGGTTAGGGTTAGGTTTACACTTAAGGTGAGGGTTATGGTAATTGTTATGGTTAGCGTTAGAGTTGGAGTTAGCCTTAGGTTTAGGGTGAAGTTTCCGTTAATAGTCAGGGTTAGGGTTAAGGTTAGATTAGGGTTAAGGTTGGTGTTAGAGTTCGGTAAAGGGTTTAGGTTTAGGATTTGGGCAAGGTTAGGGTTAAGGCTAGGTTTACGGTAAATGGTAGGGCTAGGTTAGGGTTGTTAGGGTTAGGTTTAGAGTAAGAATTAGTGCTAGGAATTAGGCTTAGGGTTAGCATCAGGTTTAGAGTTATTGTTAGGTTTAGGGTTAAGTTTAAGGCAGAGTTAAGGTTAGGGTTAATTTTAGAGTTAGAGGAAGAGTCAGGTTTAGGTAAGTGTTAGGGCTAGGATGAAGGATAGCGTTAGGGTTAGGAAAAGGGTTAGAGGATCGTGTGAGTGTTAGTGTTAGGTTCACAATTAAGCTGATGTTTTACGGTGTTACGGTTAGGGGTAGGGTTAGGGTTAGGTTTAGGGTTAGGCCTAGATTTAGGGGATTGTTTACGGTTTGGTTTAGTTTTAGGTTTAGGGTTCGGCTTAGGTTTTGGGTAAAAATAGGTCAAGGATGAGGGTTAGGGTAAGGGTTAGGGTTTGGTGTTTGACTTAAGGTTAGGGGTAGGTTTAGTGTTAGGGTTAGGTTTAGGTGTTTGGGTAAATATTAGGGTCAGGTATAGGGTTAGGTTTAGGGTTAGGGTTAGGTTTTGGTTTAGGGTTAGGTTTAGGGTGAAGTTGAAGTTCAGGGTGAGAGTTGAGCTGAGGGTTAGAGTTAGTGGTTAGGGTTAGGGTTAAGTTTAGGATGAAGTTTAGGGTTAAGGTTAGGTTTCGATTTAGGGTTAGGTTAAGTGTTAGGGTTAAGTCTTGTTAAGTTTAGGACTAGGTGAAGGTTAGGGATAGGGTTAGGTTAAGGTTTGGGGTTAGGTTTTGATTTTAGGGTGAGGGTTATTGCTGGGTTTCCATTGAAGCTGAGTGTGTAGGGTAAGTTTTAGCGTTAGGAATAGGGTTAGAGTTAGATTTGGGGTCAGGGTTAGAGTTAAGTTTCGGGTTAGGTTTATGGTTAGGTTTAGGGCTAGGGTCAGGGTTGGGGGAGATTTAGTGTTACGTTTAGTTTTAGGGTTAGTGTTAGGGTGAAGTTTATGTTAAGCATGAGGTTTAGGGTTGCGGTTAGGGTTCAGGTTCGGGTCAGGGTTAGGTTAGGTTCAGGTTGAGGTTTAGGGTTATGTTTAGTATCAGTGTTAATTTTGGTTAGGGTTAGGGTTTGAATGAAGTTAGGGTAGGTTTAGGGTTATGGTTAGTGTGAAATTTTGGTTAAGGGTGAGGGTTCGGCTTAGGGTAAGGGTTTGAGTTATATTTACTGGTTAAGGTTATGTTAAGGGTTTCGATTAGGTTTAGGCTAAGGATTTGGGTTAGAGTTAGGGTTAGGGGTTAGTGTTTCAGTTAGGTTTAGGATAGGGTTGTACTTAGGGTCAAGTTTAGGGTTACGGTTAGATTTAGAGTTACGATTACAGTTAAGGTGAGGGTTTTGGGTAAGTGTTAGGATTAGGGTTAGGGTTAGGGCTAGGGTTAGGGTTAGAGTTAGGGTTAGGGGTTAGGGTTAGGTTTAAGTTTATGATAGGCTTCAAGTTAGGTTAAGGTAAGGTTAGTGTTAGGGTCAGTGTTAGGATTAGGTTTAGGGCGAGGAATAGGGTCAGAGATATACTAAGGGTTATGTTTAGGGTCACAAGTGGGCCAAGGTTAAGGTTAGGGTTAAAGTTAGGGTTAGCTTTAGGTTAGGGATAGGGTGAAGTTTAAGAGAGGTTGAGGGTTAGGGTTATGGCTAAGGTTTGGGTTTGTTTTTAGGTTAGTGTTAAGGTTGTGTTTAGGGTTAGAGCTAAGTTTCCGGGTTTTGTTTAGCTTTAGGGTTAGGGTTAGATTTTAGGTTAGACTTAGGTATAAGAGTTAGGGTTACGATTTGTGTTAGGCATTGTGGTTGGGGTGAGGGTTAGATTTAGGGTTAGGGTTGGGTAGGTTTAGGATTATGGATATGGTAAGGTGTCAGAGGTTAGAGGTGTAGTTTAGGGTTAGGGTTTGAGTGAGGGTACAGGTTAGGCATTGTGGTTCCGGTCATGGTTAGGTTTAGTTTAGGGTTAGGGTTAGGGTTAGGGTTAGGTTTCTAATTAGTTTTCGGGTTAGATTTAGAGTTAGGGTTAATGTTTGGGTTAGGCTTTGGTCTTAGGGGTTAGGGTTTGGGTTAGGGTTAGTGTTATCGTTAGGGCTTAGGGGTTTCAGGTTAGTGTTCTGCTTAGGGCTAGGGTTAGAATTAGGGTTAGGGTGGAAGGATACTGTTAGGAGTTAGAGTGAGGGTTACGGTTAGTTTTACAGCTAAGGTGAGGGTTTAGGGTAAGTGTTATGATTAGGGTTAGAGTTAGAGTTAGGTTTAGACTCAGAGTTAGGGTTAGGTGTAGGATAAGAGTTAGCTTTATGTCCAGGTTTAGGATTAGAGTTAGTGTTCTATTTAGGGTCAAGGTTAGAATTAGGGTTAGGATCAGGATTATGTTTAGGTTTAGTTCCAGAGCTGTTGTAAGGGTTAAATTTAGGGTTAGAGAGGGACTAGCGTTATGGTTAGGGTTAGGTTGAAGGGAAGGGTTTGGGTTGGTTTTAGGTTGAAGGTTAGGGTTAGGGTTTGGATGAAGTTTAGGTTAGGGTTAAGGTTATTTTTATGGTTAGGGCTAGAGTTTGGGTTTGTGTTCAGGTTAGTGTTAAGGTTAGGTTTAGGGTTCGGTTAGGGTTAGGGCTTATGTTTAGGGTTAGCGTTAGGTTTAGGTTCAGGGTTAGTGTGAAGTTTAGGTTAAGGGCGAAAGTTAGAAATAGGTTTAGGAGTATAGATAGTGTTAGACGTTAAGTTTAGGGTGTTAGGGTTAGGTTTATGGTTAGGGTAGGGTTGAGTTTAGGGTTAATATTAGGATTAGGGTTAGATTAGGGTTACTGTTCGTATTAGGGTTAGGTTTAGGGATAAGTTTGGAGATAACATTATGTTTAGGGTTGGGGATACGGTTAAGGGTTAGGGAGAGGGTTAGGGTTAGGTTTACACTTAAGGTGAGGGTTATGGTAATTGTTATGGTTAGCGTTAGAGTTGGAGTTAGCCTTAGGTTTAGGGTGAAGTTTCCGTTAATAGTCAGGGTTAGGGTTAAGGTTAGATTAGGGTTAAGGTTGGTGTTAGAGTTCGGTAAAGGGTTTAGGTTTAGGATTTGGGCAAGGTTAGGGTTAAGGCTAGGTTTACGGTAAATGGTAGGGCTAGGTTAGGGTTGTTAGGGTTAGGTTTAGAGTAAGAATTAGTGCTAGGAATTAGGCTTAGGGTTAGCATCAGGTTTAGAGTTATTGTTAGGTTTAGGGTTAAGTTTAAGGCAGAGTTAAGGTTAGGGTTAATTTTAGAGTTAGAGGAAGAGTCAGGTTTAGGTAAGTGTTAGGGCTAGGATGAAGGATAGCGTTAGGGTTAGGAAAAGGGTTAGGGGATCGTGTGAGTGTTAGTGTTAGGTTCACAATTAAGCTGATGTTTTACGGTGTTACGGTTAGGGGTAGGGTTAGGGTTAGGTTTAGGGTTAGGCCTAGATTTAGGGGATTGTTTACGGTTTGGTTTAGTTTTAGGTTTAGGGTTCGGCTTAGGTTTTGGGTAAAAATAGGTCAAGGATGAGGGTTAGGGTAAGGGTTAGGGTTTGGTGTTTGACTTAAGGTTAGGGGTAGGTTTAGTGTTAGGGTTAGGTTTAGGTGTTTGGGTAAATATTAGGGTCAGGTATAGGGTTAGGTTTAGGGTTAGGGTTAGGTTTTGGTTTAGGGTTAGGTTTAGGGTGAAGTTGAAGTTCAGGGTGAGAGTTGAGCTGAGGGTTAGAGTTAGTGGTTAGGGTTAGGGTTAAGTTTAGGATGAAGTTTAGGGTTAAGGTTAGGTTTCGATTTAGGGTTAGGTTAAGTGTTAGGGTTAAGTCTTGTTAAGTTTAGGACTAGGTGAAGGTTAGGGATAGGGTTAGGTTAAGGTTTGGGGTTAGGTTTTGATTTTAGGGTGAGGGTTATTGCTGGGTTTCCATTGAAGCTGAGTGTGTAGGGTAAGTTTTAGCGTTAGGAATAGGGTTAGAGTTAGATTTGGGGTCAGGGTTAGAGTTAAGTTTCGGGTTAGGTTTATGGTTAGGTTTAGGGCTAGGGTCAGGGTTGGGGGAGATTTAGTGTTACGTTTAGTTTTAGGGTTAGTGTTAGGGTGAAGTTTATGTTAAGCATGAGGTTTAGGGTTGCGGTTAGGGTTCAGGTTCGGGTCAGGGTTAGGTTAGGTTCAGGTTGAGGTTTAAGGTTATGTTTAGTATCAGTGTTAATTTTGGTTAGGGTTAGGGTTTGAATGAAGTTAGGGTAGGTTTAGGGTTATGGTTAGTGTGAAATTTTGGTTAAGGGTGAGGGTTCGGCTTAGGGTAAGGGTTTGAGTTATATTTACTGGTTAAGGTTATGTTAAGGGTTTCGATTAGGTTTAGGCTAAGGATTTGGGTTAGAGTTAGGGTTAGGGGTTAGTGTTTCAGTTAGGTTTAGGATAGGGTTGTACTTAGGGTCAAGTTTAGGGTTACGGTTAGATTTAGAGTTACGATTACAGTTAAGGTGAGGGTTTTGGGTAAGTGTTAGGATTAGGGTTAGGGTTAGGGCTAGGGTTAGGGTTAGAGTTAGGGTTAGGGGTTAGGGTTAGGTTTAAGTTTATGAAAGGCTTCAAGTTAGGTTAAGGTAAGGTTAGTGTTAGGGTCAGTGTTAGGATTAGGATTAGGTTTAGGGCGAGGGTTAGGGTCAGAGATATACTAAGGGTTATGTTTAGGGTCACAAGTGGGCCAAGGTTAAGGTTAGGGTTAAAGTTAGGGTTAGCTTTAGGTTAGGGATAGGGTGAAGTTTAAGAGAGGTTGAGGGTTAGGGTTATGGCTAAGGTTTGGGTTTGTTTTTAGGTTAGTGTTAAGGTTGTGTTTAGGGTTAGAGCTAAGTTTCCGGGTTTTGTTTAGCTTTAGGGTTAGGGTTAGATTTTAGGTTAGACTTAGGTATAAGAGTTAGGGTTACGATTTGTGTTAGGCATTGTGGTTGGGGTGAGGGTTAGATTTAGGGTTAGGGTTGGGTAGGTTTAGGATTATGGATATGGTAAGGTGTCAGAGGTTAGAGGTGTAGTTTAGGGTTAGGGTTTGAGTGAGGGTACAGGTTAGGCATTGTGGTTCCGGTCATGGTTAGGTTTAGTTTAGGGTTAGGGTTAGGGTTAGGGTTAGGTTTCTAATTAGTTTTCGGGTTAGAGTTAGAGTTAGGGTTAATGTTTGGGTTAGGCTTTGGTCTTAGGGGTTAGGGTTTGGGTTAGGGTTAGTGTTATCGTTAGGGCTTAGGGGTTTCAGGTTAGTGTTCTGCTTAGGGCTAGGGTTAGAATTAGGGTTAGGGTGGAAGGATACTGTTAGGAGTTAGAGTGAGGGTTACGGTTAGTTTTACAGCTAAGGTGAGGGTTTAGGGTAAGTGTTATGATTAGGGTTAGAGTTAGAGTTAGGTTTAGATTCAGAGTTAGGGTTAGGTGTAGGATAAGAGTTAGCTTTATGTCCAGGTTTAGGATTAGAGTTAGTGTTCTATTTAGGGTCAAGGTTAGAATTAGGGTTTGGATCAGGATTATGTTTAGGTTTAGTTCCAGAGCTGTTGTAAGGGTTAAATTTAGGGTTAGAGAGGGACTAGCGTTATGGTTAGGGTTAGGTTTAAGGTAAGGGTTTGGGTTGGGTTTAGGTTGAAGGTTAGGGTTAGGGTTTGGATGAAGTTTAGGTTAGGGTTAAGGTTATTTTTATGGTTAGGGCTAGAGTTTGGGTTTGTGTTCAGGTTAGTGTTAAGGTTAGGTTTAGGGTTCGGTTAGGGTTAGGGCTTATGTTTAGGGTTAGCGTTAGGTTTAGGTTCAGGGTTAGTGTGAAGTTTAGGTTAAGGGCGAAAGTTAGAAATAGGTTTAGGAGTATAGATAGTGTTAGACGTTAAGTTTAGGGTGTTAGGGTTAGGTTTATGGTTAGGGTAGGGTTGAGTTTAGGGTTAATATTAGGATTAGGGTTAGATTAGGGTTACTGTTCGTATTAGAGTTAGGTTTAGGGATAAGTTTGGAGATAACATTATGTTTAGGGTTGGGGATACGGTTAAGGGTTAGGGAGAGGGTTAGGGTTAGGTTTACACTTAAGGTGAGGGTTATGGTAATTGTTATGGTTAGCGTTAGAGTTGGAGTTAGCCTTAGGTTTAGGGTGAAGTTTCCGTTAATAGTCAGGGTTAGGGTTAAGGTTAGATTAGGGTTAAGGTTGGTGTTAGAGTTCGGTAAAGGGTTTAGGTTTAGGATTTGGGCAAGGTTAGGGTTAAGGCTAGGTTTACGGTAAATGGTAGGGCTAGGTTAGGGTTGTTAGGGTTAGGTTTAGAGTAAGAATTAGTGCTAGGAATTAGGCTTAGGGTTAGCATCAGGTTTAGAGTTATTGTTAGGTTTAGGGTTAAGTTTAAGGCAGAGTTAAGGTTAGGGTTAATTTTAGAGTTAGAGGAAGAGTCAGGTTTAGCTAAGTGTTAGGGCTAGGATGAAGGATAGCGTTAGGGTTAGGAAAAGGGTTAGGGGATCGTGTGAGTGTTAGTGTTAGGTTCACAATTAAGCTGATGTTTTACGGTGTTACGGTTAGGGGTAGGGTTAGGGTTAGGTTTAGGGTTAGGCCTAGATTTAGGGGATTGTTTACGGTTTGGTTTAGTTTTAGGTTTAGGGTTCGGCTTAGGTTTTGGGTAAAAATAGGTCAAGGATGAGGGTTAGGGTAAGGGTTAGGGTTTGGTGTTTGACTTAAGGTTAGGGGTAGCTTTAGGGGTAGGTTTAGTGTTAGGGTTAGGTTTAGGTGTTTGGGTAAATATTAGGGTCAGGTATAGGGTTAGGTTTAGGGTTAGGGTTAGGTTTTGGTTTAGGGTTAGGTTTAGGGTGAAGTTGAAGTTCAGGGTGAGAGTTGAGCTGAGGGTTAGAGTTAGTGGTTAGGGTTAGGGTTAAGTTTAGGATGAAGTTTAGGGTTAAGGTTAGGTTTCGATTTAGGGTTAGGTTAAGTGTTAGGGTTAAGTCTTGTTAAGTTTAGGACTAGGTGAAGGTTAGGGATAGGGTTAGGTTAAGGTTTGGGGTTAGGTTTTGATTTTAGGGTGAGGGTTATTGCTGGGTTTCCATTGAAGCTGAGTGTGTAGGGTAAGTTTTAGCGTTAGGAATAGGGTTAGAGTTAGATTTGGGGTCAGGGTTAGAGTTAAGTTTCGGGTTAGGTTTATGGTTAGGTTTAGGGCTAGGGTCAGGGTTGGGGGAGATTTAGTGTTACGTTTAGTTTTGGGGTTAGTGTTAAGGTGAAGTTTATGTTAAGCCTGAGGTTTAGGGTTGCGGTTAGGGTTCAGGTTCGGGTCAGGGTTAGGTTAGGTTCAGGTTGAGGTTTAGGGTTATGTTTAGTATCAGTGTTAATTTTGGTTAGGGTTAGGGTTTGAATGAAGTTAGGGTAGGTTTAGGGTTATGGTTAGTGTGAAATTTTGGTTAAGGGTGAGGGTTCGGCTTAGGGTAAGGGTTTGAGTTATATTTACTGGTTAAGGTTATGTTAAGGGTTTCGATTAGGTTTAGGCTAAGGATTTGGGTTAGAGTTAGGGTTAGGGGTTAGTGTTTCAGTTAGGTTTAGGATAGGGTTGTACTTAGGGTCAAGTTTAGGGTTACGGTTAGATTTAGAGTTACGATTACAGTTAAGGTGAGGGTTTTGGGTAAGTGTTAGGATTAGGGTTAGGGTTAGGGCTAGGGTTAGGGTTAGAGTTAGGGTTAGGGGTTAGGGTTAGGTTTAAGTTTATGACAGGCTTCAAGTTAGGTTAAGGTAAGGTTAGTGTTAGGGTCAGTGTTAGGATTAGGATTAGGTTTAGGGCGAGGGTTAGGGTCAGAGATATACTAAGGGTTATGTTTAGGGTCACAAGTGGGCCAAGGTTAAGGTTAGGGTTAAAGTTAGGGTTAGCTTTAGGTTAGGGATAGGGTGAAGTTTAAGAGAGGTTGAGGGTTAGGGTTATGGCTAAGGTTTGGGTTTGTTTTTAGGTTAGTGTTAAGGTTGTGTTTAGGGTTAGAGCTAAGTTTACGGGTTTTGTTTAGCTTTAGGGTTAGGGTTAGATTTTAGGTTAGACTTAGGTATAAGAGTTAGGGTTACGATTTGTGTTAGGCATTGTGGTTGGGGTGAGGGTTAGATTTAGGGTTAGGGTTGGGTAGGTTTAGGATTATGGATATGGTAAGGTGTCAGAGGTTAGAGGTGTAGTTTAGGGTTAGGGTTTGAGTGAGGGTACAGGTTAGGCATTGTGGTTCCGGTCATGGTTAGGTTTAGTTTAGGGTTAGGGTTAGGGTTAGGGTTAGGTTTCTAATTAGTTTTCGGGTTAGAGTTAGAGTTAGGGTTAATGTTTGGGTTAGGCTTTGGTCTTAGGGTTTAGGGTTTGGGTTAGGGTTAGTGTTATCGTTAGGGCTTAGGGGTTTCAGGTTAGTGTTCTGCTTAGGGCTAGGGTTAGCATTAGGGTTAGGGTGGAAGGATACTGTTAGGAGTTAGAGTGAGGGTTACGGTTAGTTTTACAGCTAAGGTGAGGGTTTAGGGTAAGTGTTATGATTAGGGTTAGAGTTAGAGTTAGGTTTAGATTCAGAGTTAGGGTTAGGTGTAGGATAAGAGTTAGCTTTATGTCCAGGTTTAGGATTAGAGTTAGTGTTCTATTTAGGGTCAAGGTTAGAATTAGGGTTAGGATCAGGATTCTGTTTAGGTTTAGTTCCAGAGCTGTTGTAAGGGTTAAATTTAGGGTTAGAGAGGGACTAGCGTTATGGTTAGGGTTAGGTTGAAGGGAAGGGTTTGGGTTGGGTTTAGGTTGAAGGTTAGGGTTAGGGTTTGGATGAAGTTTAGGTTAGGGTTAAGGTTATTTTTATGGTTAGGGCTAGAGTTTGGGTTTGTGTTCAGGTTAGTGTTAAGGTTAGGTTTAGGGTTCGGTTAGGGTTAGGGCTTATGTTTAGGGTTAGCGTTAGGTTTAGGTTCAGGGTTAGTGTGAAGTTTAGGTTAAGGGCGAAAGTTAGAAATAGGTTTAGGAGTATAGATAGTGTTAGACGTTAAGTTTAGGGTGTTAGGGTTAGGTTTATGATTAGGGTAGGGTTGAGTTTAGGGTTAATATTAGGATTAGGGTTAGATTAGGGTTACTGTTCGTATTAGGGTTAGGTTTAGGGATAAGTTTGGAGATAACATTATGTTTAGGGTTGGGGATACGGTTAAGGGTTAGGGAGAGGGTTAGGGTTAGGTTTACACTTAAGGTGAGGGTTATGGTAATTGTTATGGTTAGCGTTAGAGTTGGAGTTAGCCTTAGGTTTAGGGTGAAGTTTCCGTTAATAGTCAGGGTTAGGGTTAAGGTTAGATTAGGGTTAAGGTTGGTGTTAGAGTTCGGTAAAGGGTTTAGGTTTAGGATTTGGGCAAGGTTAGGGTTAAGGCTAGGTTTACGGTAAATTGTAGGGCTAGGTTAGGGTTGTTAGGGTTAGGTTTAGAGAAAGAATTAGTGCTAGGAATTAGGCTTAGGGTTAGCATCAGGTTTAGAGTTATTGTTAGGTTTAGGGTTAAGTTTAAGGCAGAGTTAAGGTTAGGGTTAATTTTAGAGTTAGAGGAAGAGTCAGGTTTAGGTAATTGTTAGGGCTAGGATGAAGGATAGCATTAGGGTTAGGAAAAGGGTTAGAGGATCGTGTGAGTGTTAGTGTTAGGTTCACAATTAAGCTGATGTTTTACGGTGTTACGGTTAGGGGTAGGGTTAGGGTTAGGTTTAGGGTTAGGCCTAGATTTAGGGGATTGTTTACGGTTTGGTTTAGTTTTAGGTTTAGGGTTCGGCTTAGGTTTTGGGTAAAAATAGGTCAAGGATGAGGGTTAGGGTAAGGGTTAGGGTTTGGTGTTTGACTTAAGGTTAGGGGTAGCTTTAGGGGTAGGTTTAGTGTTAGGGTTAGGTTTAGGTGTTTGGGTAAATATTAGGGTCAGGTATAGGGTTAGGTTTAGGGTTAGGGTTAGGTTTTGGTTTAGGGTTAGGTTTAGGGTGAAGTTGAAGTTCAGGGTGAGAGTTGAGCTGAGGGTTAGAGTTAGTGGTTAGGGTTAGGGTTAAGTTTAGGATGAAGTTTAGGGTTAAGGTTAGGTTTCGATTTAGGGTTAGGTTAAGTGTTAGGGTTAAGTCTTGTTAAGTTTAGGACTAGGTGAAGGTTAGGGATAGGGTTAGGTTAAGGTTTGGGGTTAGGTTTTGATTTTAGGGTGAGGGTTATTGCTGGGTTTCCATTGAAGCTGAGTGTGTAGGGTAAGTTTTAGCGTTAGGAATAGGGTTAGAGTTAGATTTGGGGTCAGGGTTAGAGTTAAGTTTCGGGTTAGGTTTATGGTTAGGTTTCGGGCTAGGGTCAGGGTTGGGGGAGATTTAGTGTTACGTTTAGTTTTAGGGTTAGTGTTAGGGTGAAGTTTATGTTAAGCATGAGGTTTAGGGTTGCGGTTAGGGTTCAGGTTCGGGTCAGGGTTAGGTTAGGTTCAGGTTGAGGTTTAGGGTTATGTTTAGTATCAGTGTTAATTTGGTTAGGGTTAGGGTTTGAATGAAGTTAGGGTAGGTTTAGGGTTATGGTTAGTGTGAAATTTTGGTTAAGGGTGAGGGTTCGGCTTAGGGTAAGGGTTTGAGTTATATTTACTGGTTAAGGTTATGTTAAGGGTTTCGATTAGGTTTAGGCTAAGGATTTGGGTTAGAGTTAGGGTTAGGGGTTAGTGTTTCAGTTAGGTTTAGGATAGGGTTGTACTTAGGATCAAGTTTAGGGTTACGGTTAGATTTAGAGTTACGATTACAGTTAAGGTGAGGGTTTTGGGTAAGTGTTAGGATTAGGGTTAGGGTTAGGGCTAGGGTTAGGGTTAGAGTTAGGGTTAGGGGTTAGGGTCAGGTTTAAGTTTATGATAGGCTTCAAGTTAGGTTAAGGTAAGGTTAGTGTTAGGGTCAGTGTTAGGATTAGGATTAGGTTTAGGGCGAGGGTTAGGGTCAGAGATATACTAAGGGTTATGTTTAGGGTCACAAGTGGGCCAAGGTTAAGGTTAGGGTTAAAGTTAGGGTTAGCTTTAGGTTAGGGATAGGGTGAAGTTTAAGGAGGTTGAGGGTTAGGGTTATGGCTAAGGTTTGGGTTTGTTTTTAGGTTAGTGTTAAGGTTGTGTTTAGGGTTAGAGCTAAGTTTCCGGGTTTTGTTTAGCTTTAGGGTTAGGGTTAGATTTTTGGTTAGACTTGGGTATAACAGTTAGGGTTACGATTTGTGTTAGGCATTGTGGTTGGGGTGAGGGTTAGATTTAGGGTTAGGGTTGGGTAGGTTTAGGATTATGGATATGGTAAGGTGTCAGAGGTTAGAGGTGTAGTTTAGGGTTAGGGTTTGAGTGAGGGTACAGGTTAGGCATTGTGGTTCCGGTCATGGTTAGGTTTAGTTTAGGGTTAGGGTTAGGGTTAGGTTTCTAATTAGTTTTCGGGTTAGAGTTAGAGTTAGGGTTAATGTTTGGGTTAGGCTTTGGTCTTAGGGGTTAGGGTTTGGGTTAGGGTTAGTGTTATCGTTAGGGCTTAGGGGTTTCAGGTTAGTGTTCTGCTTAGGGCTAGGGTTAGCATTAGGGTTAGGGTGGAAGGATACTGTTAGGAGTTAGAGTGAGGGTTACGGTTAGTTTTACAGCTAAGGTGAGGGTTTAGGGTAAGTGTTATGATTAGGGTTAGAGTTAGAGTTAGGTTTAGATTCAGAGTTAGGGTTAGGTGTAGGATAAGAGTTAGCTTTATGTCCAGGTTTAGGATTAGAGTTAGTGTTCTATTTAGGGTCAAGGTTAGAATTAGGGTTAGGATCAGGATTATGTTTAGGTTTAGTTCCAGAGCTGTTGTAAGGGTTAAATTTAGGGTTAGAGAGGGACTAGCGTTATGGTTAGGGTTAGGTTTAAGGGAAGGGTTTGGGTTGGGTTTAGGTTGAAGGTTAGGGTTAGGGTTTGGATGAAGTTTAGGTTAGGGTTAAGGTTATTTTTATGGTTAGGGCTAGAGTTTGGGTTTGTGTTCAGGTTAGTGTTAAGGTTAGGTTTAGGGTTCGGTTAGGGTTAGGGCTTATGTTTAGGGTTAGCGTTAGGTTTAGGTTCAGGGTTAGTGTGAAGTTTAGGTTAAGGGCGAAAGTTAGAAATAGGTTTAGGAGTATAGATAGTTAGACGTTAAGTTTAGGGTGTTAGGGTTAGGTTTATGGTTAGGGTAGGGTTGAGTTTAGGGTTAATATTAGGATTAGGGTTAGATTAGGGTTACTGTTCGTATTAGGGTTAGGTTTAGGGATAAGTTTGGAGATAACATTATGTTTAGGGTTGGGGATACGGTTAAGGGTTAGGGAGAGGGTTAGGGTTAGGTTTACACTTAAGGTGAGGGTTATGGTAATTGTTATGGTTAGCGTTAGAGTTGGAGTTAGCCTTAGGTTTAGGGTGAAGTTTCCGTTAATAGTCAGGGTTAGGGTTAAGGTTAGATTAGGGTTAAGGTTGGTGTTAGAGTTCGGTAAAGGGTTTAGGTTTAGGATTTGGGCAAGGTTAGGGTTAAGGCTAGGTTTACGGTAAATGGTAGGGCTAGGTTAGGGTTGTTAGGGTTAGGTTTAGAGTAAGAATTAGTGCTAGGAATTAGGCTTAGGGTTAGCATCAGGTTTAGAGTTATTGTTAGGTTTAGGGTTAAGTTTAAGGCAGAGTTAAGGTTAGGGTTAATTTTAGAGTTAGAGGAAGAGTCAGGTTAAGCTAAGTGTTAGGGCTAGGATGAAGGATAGCGTTAGGGTTAGGAAAAGGGTTAGGGGATCGTGTGAGTGTTAGTGTTAGGTTCACAATTAAGCTGATGTTTTACGGTGTTACGGTTAGGGGTAGGGTTAGGGTTAGGTTTAGGGTTAGGCCTAGATTTAGGGGATTGTTTACGGTTTGGTTTAGTTTTAGGTTTAGGGTTCGGCTTAGGTTTTGGGTAAAAATAGGTCAAGGATGAGGGTTAGGGTAAGGGTTAGGGTTTGGTGTTTGACTTAATGTTAGGTGTAGCTTTAGGGGTAGGTTTAGTGTTAGGGTTAGGTTTAGGTGTTTGGGTAAATATTAGGGTCAGGTATAGGGTTAGGTTTAGGGTTAGGGTTAGGTTTTGGTTTAGGGTTAGGTTTAGGGTGAAGTTGAAGTTCAGGGTGAGAGTTGAGCTGAGGGTTAGAGTTAGTGGTTAGGGTTAGGGTTAAGTTTAGGATGAAGTTTAGGGTTAAGGTTAGGTTTCGATTTAGGGTTAGGTTAAGTGTTAGGGTTAAGTCTTGTTAAGTTTAGGACTAGGTGAAGGTTAGGGATAGGGTTAGGTTAAGGTTTGGGGTTAGGTTTTGATTTTAGGGTGAGGGTTATTGCTGGGTTTCCATTGAAGCTGAGTGTGTAGGGTAAGTTTTAGCGTTAGGAATAGGGTTAGAGTTAGATTTGGGGTCAGGGTTAGAGTTAAGTTTCGGGTTAGGTTTATGGTTAGGTTTCGGGCTAGGGTCAGGGTTGGGGGAGATTTAGTGTTACGTTTAGTTTTAGGGTTAGTGTTAGGGTGAAGTTTATGTTAAGCATGAGGTTTAGGGTTGCGGTTAGGGTTCAGGTTCGGGTCAGGGTTAGGTTAGGTTCAGGTTGAGGTTTAGGGTTATGTTTAGTATCAGTGTTAATTTTGGTTAGGGTTAGGGTTTGAATGAAGTTAGGGTAGGTTTAGGGTTATGGTTAGTGTGAAATTTTGGTTAAGGGTGAGGGTTCGGCTTAGGGTAAGGGTTTGAGTTATATTTACTGGTTAAGGTTATGTTAAGGGTTTCGATTAGGTTTAGGCTAAGGTTTTGGGTTAGAGTTAGGGTTAGGGGTTAGTGTTTCAGTTAGGTTTAGGATAGGGTTGTACTTAGGGTCAAGTTTAGGGTTACGGTTAGATTTAGAGTTACGATTACAGTTAAGGTGAGGGTTTTGGGTAAGTGTTAGGATTAGGGTTAGGGTTAGGGCTAGGGCTAGGGTTAGGGTTAGAGTTAGGGTTAGGGGTTAGGGTTAGGTTTAAGTTTATGATAGGCTTCAAGTTAGGTTAAGGTAAGGTTAGTGTTAGGGTCAGTGTTAGGATTAGGATTAGGTTTAGGGCGAGGGTTAGGGTCAGAGATATACTAAGGGTTATGTTTAGGGTCACAAGTGGGCCAAGGTTAAGGTTAGGGTTAAAGTTAGGGTTAGCTTTAGGTTAGGGATAGGGTGAAGTTTAAGAGAGGTTGAGGGTTAGGGTTATGGCTAAGGTTTGGGTTTGTTTTTAGGTTAGTGTTAAGGTTGTGTTTAGGGTTAGAGCTAAGTTTCCGGGTTTTGTTTGGCTTTAGGGTTAGGGTTAGATTTTAGGTTAGACTTGGGTATAACAGTTAGGGTTACGATTTGTGTTAGGCATTGTGGTTGGGGTGAGGGTTAGATTTAGGGTTAGGGTTGGGTAGGTTTAGGATTATGGATATGGTAAGGTGTCAGAGGTTAGAGGTGTAGTTTAGGGTTAGGGTTTGAGTGAGGGTACAGGTTAGGCATTGTGGTTCCGGTCATGGTTAGGTTTAGTTTAGGGTTAGGGTTAGGGTTAGGGTTAGGTTTCTAATTAGTTTTCGGGTTAGAGTTAGAGTTAGGGTTAATGTTTGGGTTAGGCTTTGGTCTTAGGGGTTAGGGTTTGGGTTAGGGTTAGTGTTATCGTTAGGGCTTAGGGGTTTCAGGTTAGTGTTCTGCTTAGGGTTAGGGTTAGCATTAGGGTTAGGGTTGAAGGATACTGTTAGGAGTTAGAGTGAGGGTTACGGTTAGTTTTACAGCTAAGGTGAGGGTTTAGGGTAAGTGTTATGATTAGGGTTAGAGTTAGAGTTAGGTTTAGATTCAGAGTTAGGGTTAGGTGTAGGATAAGAGTTAGCTTTATGTCCAGGTTTAGGATTAGAGTTAGTGTTCTATTTAGGGTCAAGGTTAGAATTAGGGTTAGGATCAGGATTCTGTTTAGGTTTAGTTCCAGAGCTGTTGTAAGGGTTAAATTTAGGGTTAGAGAGGGACTAGCGTTATGGTTAGGGTTAGGTTTAAGGTAAGGGTTTGGGTTGGGTTTAGGTTGAAGGTTAGGGTTAGGGTTTGGATGAAGTTTAGGTTAGGGTTAAGGTTATTTTTATGGTTAGGGCTAGAGTTTGGGTTTGTGTTCAGGTTAGTGTTAAGGTTAGGTTTAGGGTTCGGTTAGGGTTAGGGCTTATGTTTAGGGTTAGCGTTAGGTTTAGGTTCAGGGTTAGTGTGAAGTTTAGGTTAAGGGCGAAAGTTAGAAATAGGTTTAGGAGTATAGATAGTGTTAGACATTAAGTTTAGGGTGTTAGGGTTAGGTTTATGGTTAGGGTAGGGTTGAGTTTAGGGTTAATATTAGGATTAGGGTTAGATTAGGGTTACTGTTCGTATTAGGGTTAGGTTTAGGGATAAGTTTGGAGATAACATTATGTTTAGGGTTGGGGATACGGTTAAGGGTTAGGGAGAGGGTTAGGGTTAGGTTTACACTTAAGGTGAGGGTTATGGTAATTGTTATGGTTAGCGTTAGAGTTGGAGTTAGCCTTAGGTTTAGGGTGAAGTTTCCGTTAATAGTCAGGGTTAGGGTTAAGGTTAGATTAGGGTTAAGGTTGGTGTTAGAGTTCGGTAAAGGGTTTAGGTTTAGGATTTGGGCAAGGTTAGGGTTAAGGCTAGGTTTACGGTAAATGGTAGGGCTAGGTTAGGGTTGTTAGGGTTAGGTTTAGAGTAAGAATTAGTGCTAGGAATTAGGCTTAGGGTTAGCATCAGGTTTAGAGTTATTGTTAGGTTTAGGGTTAAGTTTAAGGCAGAGTTAAGGTTAGGGTTAATTTTAGAGTTAGAGGAAGAGTCAGGTTAAGCTAAGTGTTAGGGCTAGGATGAAGGATAGCGTTAGGGTTAGGAAAAGGGTTAGGGGATCGTGTGAGTGTTAGTGTTAGGTTCACAATTAAGCTGATGTTTTACGGTGTTACGGTTAGGGGTAGGGTTAGGGTTAGGTTTAGGGTTAGGCCTAGATTTAGGGGATTGTTTACGGTTTGGTTTAGTTTTAGGTTTAGGGTTCGGCTTAGGTTTTGGGTAAAAATAGGTCAAGGATGAGGGTTAGGGTAAGGGTTAGGGTTTGGTGTTTGACTTAAGGTTAGGGGTAGCTTTAGGGGTAGGTTTAGTGTTAGGGTTAGGTTTAGGTGTTTGGGTAAATATTAGGGTCAGGTATAGGGTTAGGTTTAGGGTTAGGGTTAGGTTTTGGTTTAGGGTTAGGTTTAGGGTGAAGTTGAAGTTCAGGGTGAGAGTTGAGCTGAGGGTTAGAGTTAGTGGTTAGGGTTAGGGTTAAGTTTAGGATGAAGTTTAGGGTTAAGGTTAGGTTTCGATTTAGGGTTAGGTTAAGTGTTAGGGTTAAGTCTTGTTAAGTTTAGGACTAGGTGAAGGTTAGGGATAGGGTTAGGTTAAGGTTTGGGGTTAGGTTTTGATTTTAGGGTGAGGGTTATTGCTGGGTTTCCATTGAAGCTGAGTGTGTAGGGTAAGTTTTAGCGTTAGGAATAGGGTTAGAGTTAGATTTGGGGTCAGGGTTAGAGTTAAGTTTCGGGTTAGGTTTATGGTTAGGTTTCGGGCTAGGGTCAGGGTTGGGGGAGATTTAGTGTTACGTTTAGTTTTAGGGTTAGTGTTAGGGTGAAGTTTATGTTAAGCATGAGGTTTAGGGTTGCGGTTAGGGTTCAGGTTCGGGTCAGGGTTAGGTTAGGTTCAGGTTGAGGTTTAGGGTTATGTTTAGTATCAGTGTTAATTTTGGTTAGGGTTAGGGTTTGAATGAAGTTAGGGTAGGTTTAGGGTTATGGTTAGTGTGAAATTCTGGTTAAGGGTGAGGGTTCGGCTTAGGGTAAGGGTTTGAGTTATATTTACTGGTTAAGGTTATGTTAAGGGTTTCGATTAGGTTTAGGCTAAGGATTTGGGTTAGAGTTAGGGTTAGGGGTTAGTGTTTCAGTTAGGTTTAGGATAGGGTTGTACTTAGGGTCAAGTTTAGGGTTACGGTTAGATTTAGAGTTACGATTACAGTTAAGGTGAGGGTTTTGGGTAAGTGTTAGGATTAGGGTTAGGGTTAGGGCTAGGGTTAGGGTTAGAGTTAGGGTTAGGGGTTAGGGTTAGGTTTAAGTTTACGATAGGCTTCAAGTTAGGTTAAGGTAAGGTTAGTGTTAGGGTCAGTGTTAGGATTAGGATTAGGTTTAGGGCGAGGGTTAGGGTCAGAGATATACTAAGGGTTATGTTTAGGGTCACAAGTGGGCCAAGGTTAAGGTTAGGGTTAAAGTTAGGGTTAGCTTTAGGTTAGGGATAGGGTGAAGTTTAAGAGAGGTTGAGGGTTAGGGTTATGGCTAAGGTTTGGGTTTGTTTTTAGGTTAGTGTTAAGGTTGTGTTTAGGGTTAGAGCTAAGTTTACGGGTTTTGTTTGGCTTTAGGGTTAGGGTTAGATTTTAGGTTAGACTTAGGTATAAGAGTTAGGGTTACGATTTGTGTTAGGCATTGTGGTTGGGGTGAGGGTTAGATTTAGGGTTAGGGTTGGGTAGGTTTAGGATTATGGATATGGTAAGGTGTCAGAGGTTAGAGGTGTAGTTTAGGGTTAGGGTTAAGTGAGGGTACAGGTTAGGCATTGTGGTTCCGGTCATGGTTAGGTTTAGTTTAGGGTTAGGGTTAGGGTTAGGGTTAGGTTTCTAATTAGTTTTCGGGTTAGAGTTAGAGTTAGGGTTAATGTTTGGGTTAGGCTTTGGTCTTAGGGGTTAGGGTTTGGGTTAGGGTTAGTGTTATCGTTAGGGCTTAGGGGTTTCAGGTTAGTGTTCTGCTTAGGGCTAGGGTTAGCATTAGGGTTAGGGTGGAAGGATACTGTTAGGAGTTAGAGTGAGGGTTACGGTTAGTTTTACAGCTAAGGTGAGGGTTTAGGGTAAGTGTTATGATTAGGGTTAGAGTTAGAGTTAGGTTTAGATTCAGAGTTAGGGTTAGGTGTAGGATAAGAGTTAGCTTTATGTCCAGGTTTAGGATTAGAGTTAGTGTTCTATTTAGGGTCAAGGTTAGAATTAGCGTTAGGATCAGGATTATGTTTAGGTTTAGTTCCAGAGCTGTTGTGAGGGTTAAATTTAGGGTTAGAGAGGGACTAGCGTTATGGTTAGGGTTAGGTTTAAGGTAAGGGTTTGGGTTGGGTTTAGGTTGAAGGTTAGGGTTAGGGTTTGGATGAAGTTTAGGTTAGGGTTAAGGTTATTTTTATGGTTAGGGCTAGAGTTTGGGTTTGTGTTCTGGTTAGTGTTAAGGTTAGGTTTAGGGTTCGGTTAGGGTTAGGGCTTATGTTTAGGGTTAGCGTTAGGTTTAGGTTCAGGGTTATTGTGAAGTTTAGGTTACGGGCGAAAGTTAGAAATAGGTTTAGGAGTATAGATAGTGTTAGACGTTAAGTTTAGGGTGTTAGGGTTAGGTTTATGGTTAGGGTAGGGTTGAGTTTAGGGTTAATATTAGGATTAGGGTTAGATTAGGGTTCCTGTTCGTATTAGGGTTAGGTTTAGGGATAAGTTTGGAGATAACATTATGTTTAGGGTTGGGGATACGGTTAAGGGTTAGGGAGAGGGTTAGGGTTAGGTTTACACTTAAGGTGAGGGTTATGGTAATTGTTATGGTTAGCGTTAGAGTTGGAGTTAGCCTTAGGTTTAGGGTGAAGTTTCCGTTAATAGTCAGGGTTAGGGTTAAGGTTAGATTAGGGTTAAGGTTGGTGTTAGAGTTCGGTAAAGGGTTTAGGTTTAGGATTTGGGCAAGGTTAGGGTTAAGGCTAGGTTTACGGTAAATGGTAGGGCTAGGTTAGGGTTGTTAGGGTTAGGTTTAGAGTAAGAATTAGTGCTAGGAATTAGGCTTAGGGTTAGCATCAGGTTTAGAGTTATTGTTAGGTTTAGGGTTAAGTTTAAGGCAGAGTTAAGGTTAGGGTTAATTTTAGAGTTAGAGGAAGAGTCAGGTTTAGCTAAGTGTTAGGGCTAGGATGAAGGATAGCGTTAGGGTTAGGAAAAGGGTTAGGGGATCGTGTGAGTGTTAGTGTTAGGTTCACAATTAAGCTGATGTTTTACGGTGTTACGGTTAGGGGTAGGGTTAGGGTTAGGTTTAGGGTTAGGCCTAGATTTAGGGGATTGTTTACGGTTTGGTTTAGTTTTAGGTTTAGGGTTCGGCTTAGGTTTTGGGTAAAAATAGGTCAAGGATGAGGGTTAGGGTAAGGGTTAGGGTTTGGTGTTTGACTTAAGGTTAGGGGTAGCTTTAGGGGTAGGTTTAGTGTTAGGGTTAGGTTTAGGTGTTTGGGTAAATATTAGGGTCAGGTATAGGGTTAGGTTTAGGGTTAGGGTTAGGTTTTGGTTTAGGGTTAGGTTTAGGGTGAAGTTGAAGTCCAGGGTGAGAGTTGAGCTGAGGGTTAGAGTTAGTGGTTAGGGTTAGGGTTAAGTTTAGGATGAAGTTTAGGGTTAAGGTTAGGTTTCGATTTAGGGTTAGGTTAAGTGTTAGGGTTAAGTCTTGTTAAGTTTAGGACTAGGTGAAGGTTAGGGATAGGGTTAGGTTAAGGTTTGGGGTTAGGTTTTGATTTTAGGGTGAGGGTTATTGCTGGGTTTCCATTGAAGCTGAGTGTGTAGGGTAAGTTTTAGCGTTAGGAATAGGGTTAGAGTTAGATTTGGGGTCAGGGTTAGAGTTAAGTTTCGGGTTAGGTTTATGGTTAGGTTTAGGGCTAGGGTCAGGGTTGGGGGAGATTTAGTGTTACGTTTAGTTTTAGGGTTAGTGTTAGGGTGAAGTTTATGTTAAGCATGAGGTTTAGGGTTGCGGTTAGGGTTCAGGTTCGGGTCAGGGTTAGGTTAGGTTCAGGTTGAGGTTTAGGGTTATGTTTAGTATCAGTGTTAATTTTGGTTAGGGTTAGGGTTTGAATGAAGTTAGGGTAGGTTTAGGGTTATGGTTAGTGTGAAATTTTGGTTAAGGGTGAGGGTTCGGCTTAGGGTAAGGGTTTGAGTTATATTTACTGGTTAAGGTTATGTTAAGGGTTTCGATTAGGTTTAGGCTAAGGATTTGGGTTAGAGTTAGGGTTAGGGGTTAGTGTTTCAGTTAGGTTTAGGATAGGGTTGTACTTAGGGTCAAGTTTAGGGTTACGGTTAGATTTAGAGTTACGATTACAGTTAAGGTGAGGGTTTTGGGTAAGTGTTAGGATTAGGGTTAGGGTTAGGGCTAGGGTTAGGGTTAGAGTTAGGGTTAGGGGTTAGGGTTAGGTTTAAGTTTATGATAGGCTTCAAGTTAGGTTAAGGTAAGGTTAGTGTTAGGGTCAGTGTTAGGATTAGGATTAGGTTTAGGGCGAGGGTTAGGGTCAGAGATATACTAAGGGTTATGTTTAGGGTCACAAGTGGGCCAAGGTTAAGGTTAGGGTTAAAGTTAGGGTTAGCTTTAGGGTAGGGATAGGGTGAAGTTTAAGAGAGGTTGAGGGTTAGGGTTATGGCTAAGGTTTGGGTTTGTTTTTAGGTTAGTGTTAAGGTTGTGTTTAGGGTTAGAGCTAAGTTTCCGGGTTTTGTTTAGCTTTAGGGTTAGGGTTAGATTTTAGGTTAGACTTAGGTATAAGAGTTAGGGTTACGATTTGTGTTAGGCATTGTGGTTGGGGTGAGGGTTAGATTTAGGGTTAGGGTTGGGTAGGTTTAGGATTATGGTTATGGTAAGGTGTCAGAGGTTAGAGGTGTAGTTTAGGGTTAGGGTTTGAGTGAGGGTACAGGTTAGGCATTGTGGTTCCGGTCATGGTTAGGTTTAGTTTAGGGTTAGGGTTAGGGTTAGGGTTAGGTTTCTAATTAGTTTTCGGGTTAGAGTTAGAGTTAGGGTTAATGTTTGGGTTAGGCTTTGGTCTTAGGGGTTAGGGTTTGGGTTAGGGTTAGTGTTATCGTTAGGGCTTAGGGGTTTCAGGTTAGTGTTCTGCTTAGGGCTAGGGTTAGAATTAGGGTTAGGGTGGAAGGATACTGTTAGGAGTTAGAGTGAGGGTTACGGTTAGTTTTACAGCTAAGGTGAGGGTTTAGGGTAAGTGTTATGATTAGGGTTAGAGTTAGAGTTAGGTTTAGATTCAGAGTTAGGGTTAGGTGTAGGATAAGAGTTAGCTTTATGTCCAGGTTTAGGATTAGAGTTAGTGTTCTATTTAGGGTCAAGGTTAGAATTAGGGTTAGGATCAGGATTATGTTTAGGTTTAATTTCAGAGCTGTTGTAAGGGTTAAATTTAGGGTTAGAGAGGGACTAGCGTTATGGTTAGGGTTAGGTTTAAGGTAAGGGTTTGGGTTGGGTTTAGGTTGAAGGTTAGGGTTAGGGTTTGGATGAAGTTTAGGTTAGGGTTAAGGTTATTTTTATGGTTAGGGCTAGAGTTTGGGTTTGTGTTCAGGTTAGTGTTAAGGTTAGGTTTAGGGTTCGGTTAGGGTTAGGGCTTATGTTTAGGGTTAGCGTTAGGTTTAGGTTCAGGGTTAGTGTGAAGTTTAGGTTAAGGGCGAAAGTTAGAAATAGGTTTAGGAGTATAGATAGTGTTAGACGTTAAGTTTAGGGTGTTAGGGTTAGGTTTATGGTTAGGGTAGGGTTGAGTTTAGGGTTAATATTAGGATTAGGGTTAGATTAGGGTTACTGTTCGTATTAGGGTTAGGTTTAGGGATAAGTTTGGAGATAACATTATGTTTAGGGTTGGGGATACGGTTAAGGGTTAGGGAGAGGGTTAGGGTTAGGTTTACACTTAAGGTGAGGGTTATGGTAATTGTTATGGTTAGCGTTAGAGTTGGAGTTAGCCTTAGGTTTAGGGTGAAGTTTCCGTTAATAGTCAGGGTTAGGGTTAAGTTTAGATTAGGGTTAAGGTTGGTGTTAGAGTTCGGTAAAGGGTTTAGGTTTAGGATTTGGGCAAGGTTAGGGTTAAGGCTAGGTTTACGGTAAATGGTAGGGCTAGGTTAGGGTTGTTAGGGTTAGGTTTAGAGTAAGAATTAGTGCTAGGAATTAGGCTTAGGGTTAGCATCAGGTTTAGAGTTATTGTTAGGTTTAGGGTTAAGTTTAAGGCAGAGTTAAGGTTAGGGTTAATTTTAGAGTTAGAGGAAGAGTCAGGTTAAGCTAAGTGTTAGGGCTAGGATGAAGGATAGCGTTAGGGTTAGGAAAAGGGTTAGGGGATCGTGTGAGTGTTAGTGTTAGGTTCACAATTAAGCTGATGTTTTACGGTGTTACGGTTAGGGGTAGGGTTAGGGTTAGGTTTAGGGTTAGGCCTAGATTTAGGGGATTGTTTACGGTTTGGTTTAGTTTTAGGTTTAGGGTTCGGCTTAGGTTTTGGGTAAAAATAGGTCAAGGATGAGGGTTAGGGTAAGGGTTAGGGTTTGGTGTTTGACTTAAGGTTAGGGGTAGCTTTAGGGGTAGGTTTAGTGTTAGGGTTAGGTTTAGGTGTTTGGGTAAATATTAGGGTCAGGTATAGGGTTAGGTTTAGGGTTAGGGTTAGGTTTTGGTTTAGGGTTAGGTTTAGGGTGAAGTTGAAGTTCAGGGTGAGAGTTGAGCTGAGGGTTAGAGTTAGTGGTTAGGGTTAGGGTTAAGTTTAGGATGAAGTTTAGGGTTAAGGTTAGGTTTCGATTTAGGGTTAGGTTAAGTGTTAGGGTTAAGTCTTGTTAAGTTTAGGACTAGGTGAAGGTTAGGGATAGGGTTAGGTTAAGGTTTGGGGTTAGGTTTTGATTTTAGGGTGAGGGTTATTGCTGGGTTTCCATTGAAGCTGAGTGTGTAGGGTAAGTTTTAGCGTTAGGAATAGGGTTAGAGTTAGATTTGGGGTCAGGGTTAGAGTTAAGTTTCGGGTTAGGTTTATGGTTAGGTTTAGGGCTAGGGTCAGGGTTGGGGGAGATTTAGTGTTACGTTTAGTTTTAGGGTTAGTGTTAGGGTGAAGTTTATGTTAAGCATGAGGTTTAGGGTTGCGGTTAGGGTTCAGGTTCGGGTCAGGGTTAGGTTAGGTTCAGGATGAGGTTTAGGGTTATGTTTAGTATCAGTGTTAATTTTGGTTAGGGTTAGGGTTTGAATGAAGTTAGGGTAGGTTTAGGGTTATGGTTAGTGTGCAATTTTGGTTAAGGGTGAGGGTTCGGCTTAGGGTAAGGGTTTGAGTTATATTTACTGGTTAAGGTTATGTTAAGGGTTTCGATTAGGTTTAGGCTAAGGATTTGGGTTAGAGTTAGGGTTAGGGGTTAGTGTTTCAGTTAGGTTTAGGATAGGGTTGTACTTAGGGTCAAGTTTAGGGTTACGGTTAGATTTAGAGTTACGATTACAGTTAAGTTGAGGGTTTTGGGTAAGTGTTAGGATTAGGGTTAGGGTTAGGGCTAGGGTTAGGGTTAGAGTTAGGGTTAGGGGTTAGGGTTAGGTTTAAGTTTATGATAGGCTTCAAGTTAGGTTAAGGTAAGGTTAGTGTTAGGGTCAGTGTTAGGATTAGGATTAGGCTTAGGGCGAGGGTTAGGGTCAGAGATATACTAAGGGTTATGTTTAGGGTCACAAGTGGGCCAAGGTTAAGGTTAGGGTTAAAGTTAGGGTTAGCTTTAGGTTAGGGATAGGGTGAAGTTTAAGAGAGGTTGAGGGTTAGGGTTATGGCTAAGGTTTGGGTTTGTTTTTAGGTTAGTGTTAAGGTTGTGTTTAGGGTTAGAGCTAAGTTTCCCGGTTTTGTTTAGCTTTAGGGTTAGGGTTAGATTTTAGGTTAGACTTAGGTATAAGAGTTAGGGTTACGATTTGTGTTAGGCATTGTGGTTGGGGTGAGGGTTAGATTTAGGGTCAGGGTTGGGTAGGTTTAGGATTATGGTTATGGTAAGGTGTCAGAGGTTAGAGGTGCAGTTTAGGGTTAGGGTTTGAGTGAGGGTACAGGTTAGGCATTGTGGTTCCGGTCATGGTTAGGTTTAGTTTAGGGTTAGGGTTAGGGTTAGGGTTAGGTTTCTAATTAGTTTTCGGGTTAGAGTTAGAGTTAGGGTTAATGTTTGGGTTAGGCTTTGGTCTTAGGGGTTAGGGTTTGGGTTAGGGTTAGTGTTATCGTTAGGGCTTAGGGGTTTCAGGTTAGTGTTCTGCTTAGGGCTAGGGTTAGAATTAGGGTTAGGGTGGAAGGATACTGTTAGGAGTTAGAGTGAGGGTTACGGTTAGTTTTACAGCTAAGGTGAGGGTTTAGGGTAAGTGTTATGATTAGGGTTAGAGTTAGAGTTAGGTTTAGATTCAGAGTTAGGGTTAGGTGTAGGATAAGAGTTAGCTTTATGTCCAGGTTTAGGATTAGAGTTAGTGTTCTATTTAGGGTCAAGGTTAGAATTAGGGTTAGGATCAGGATTATGTTTAGGTTTAGTTCCAGAGCTGTTGTAAGGGTTAAATTTAGGGTTAGAGAGGGACTAGCGTTATGGTTAGGGTTAGGTATAAGGTAAGGGTTTGGGTTGGGTTTAGGTTGAAGGTTAGGGTTAGGGTTTGGATGAAGTTTAGGTTAGGGTTAAGGTTATTTTTATGGTTAGGGCTAGAGTTTGGGTTTGTGTTCAGGTTAGTGTTAAGGTTAGGTTTAGGGTTCGGTTAGGGTTAGGGCTTATGTTTAGGGTTAGCGTTAGGTTTAGGTTCAGGGTTAGTGTGAAGTTTAGGTTAAGGGCGAAAGTTAGAAATAGGTTTAGGAGTATAGATAGTGTTAGACGTTAAGTTTAGGGTGTTAGGGTTAGGTTTATGGTTAGGGTAGGGTTGAGTTTAGGGTTAATATTAGGATTAGGGTTAGATTAGGGTTACTGTTCGTATTAGGGTTAGGTTTAGGGATAAGTTTGGAGATAACATTATGTTTAGGGTTGAGGATACGGTTAAGGTTTAGGGAGAGGGTTAGGGTTAGGTTTACACTTAAGGTGAGGGTTATGGTAATTGTTATGGTTAGCGTTAGAGTTGGAGTTAGCCTTAGGTTTAGGGTGAAGTTTCCGTTAATAGTCAGGGTTAGGGTTAAGGTTAGATTAGGGTTAAGGTTGGTGTTAGAGTTCGGTAAAGGGTTTAGGTTTAGGATTTGGGCAAGGTTAGGGTTAAGGCTAGGTTTACGGTAAATGGTAGGGCTAGGTTAGGGTTGTTAGGGTTAGGTTTAGAGTAAGAATTAGTGCTAGGAATTAGGCTTAGGGTTAGCATCAGGTTTAGAGTTATTGTTAGGTTTAGGGTTAAGTTTAAGGCAGAGTTAAGGTTAGGGTTAATTTTAGAGTTAGAGAAAGAGTCAGGTTTAGCTAAGTGTTAGGGCTAGGATGAAGGATAGCGTTAGGGTTAGGAAAAGGGTTAGGGGATCGTGTGAGTGTTAGTGTTAGGTTCACAATTAAGCTGATGTTTTACGGTGTTACGGTTAGGGGTAGGGTTAGGGTTAGGTTTAGGGTTAGGCCTAGATTTAGGGGATTGTTTACGGTTTGGTTTAGTTTTAGGTTTAGGGTTCGGCTTAGGTTTTGGGTAAAAATAGGTCAAGGATGAGGGTTAGGGTAAGGGTTAGGGTTTGGTGTTTGACTTAAGGTTAGGGGTAGCTTTAGGGGTAGGTTTAGTGTTAGGGTTAGGTTTAGGTGTTTGGGTAAATATTAGGGTCAGGTATAGGGTTAGGTTTAGGGTTAGGGTTAGGTTTTGGTTTAGGGTTAGGTTTAAGGTGAAGTTGAAGTCCAGGGTGAGAGTTGAGCTGAGGGTTAGAGTTAGTGGTTAGGGTTAGGGTTAAGTTTAGGATGAAGTTTAGGGTTAAGGTTAGGTTTCGATTTAGGGTTAGGTTAAGTGTTAGGGTTAAGTCTTGTTAAGTTTAGGACTAGGTGAAGGTTAGGGATAGGGTTAGGTTAAGGTTTGGGGTTAGGTTTTGATTTTAGGGTGAGGGTTATTGCTGGGTTTCCATTGAAGCTGAGTGTGTAGGGTAAGTTTTAGCGTTAGGAATAGGGTTAGAGTTAGATTTGGGGTCAGGGTTAGAGTTAAGTTTCGGGTTAGGTTTATGGTTAGGTTTAGGGCTAGGGTCAGGGTTGGGGGAGATTTAGTGTTACGTTTAGTTTTAGGGTTAGTGTTAGGGTGAAGTTTATGTTAAGCATGAGGTTTAGGGTTGCGGTTAGGGTTCAGGTTCGGGTCAGGGTTAGGTTAGGTTCAGGATGAGGTTTAGGGTTATGTTTAGTATCAGTGTTAATTTTGGTTAGGGTTAGGGTTTGAATGAAGTTAGGGTAGGTTTAGGGTTATGGTTAGTGTGAAATTTTGGTTAAGGGTGAGGGTTCGGCTTAGGGTAAGGGTTTGAGTTATATTTACTGGTTAAGGTTATGTTAAGGGTTTCGATTAGGTTTAGGCTAAGGATTTGGGTTAGAGTTAGGGTTAGGGGTTAGTGTTTCAGTTAGGTTTAGGATAGGGTTGTACTTAGGGTCAAGTTTAGGGTTACGGTTAGATTTAGAGTTACGATTACAGTTAAGGTGAGGGTTTTGGGTAAGTGTTAGGATTAGGGTTAGGCTTAGGGCTAGGGTTAGGGTTAGAGTTAGGGTTAGGGGTTAGGGTTAGGTTTAAGATTATGATAGGCTTCAAGTTAGGTTAAGGTAAGGTTAGTGTTAGGGTCAGTGTTAGGATTAGGATTAGGCTTAGGGCGAGGGTTAGGGTCAGAGATATACTAAGGGTTATGTTTAGGGTCACAAGTGGGCCAAGGTTAAGGTTAGGGTTAAAGTTAGGGTTAGCTTTAGGTTAGGGATAGGGTGAAGTTTAAGAGAGGTTGAGGGTTAGGGTTATGGCTAAGGTTTGGGTTTGTTTTTAGGTTAGTGTTAAGGTTGTGTTTAGGGTTAGAGCTAAGTTTCCGGGTTTTGTTTAGCTTTAGGGTTAGGGTTAGATTTTAGGTTAGACTTAGGTATAAGAGTTAGGGTTACGATTTGTGTTAGGCATTGTGGTTGGGGTGAGGGTTAGATTTAGGGTCAGGGTTGGGTAGGTTTAGGATTATGGTTATGGTAAGGTGTCAGAGGTTAGAGGTGCAGTTTAGGGTTAGGGTTTGAGTGAGGGTACAGGTTAGGCATTGTGGTTCCGGTCATGGTTAGGTTTAGTTTAGGGTTAGGGTTAGGGTTAGGGTTAGGTTTCTAATTAGTTTTCGGGTTAGAGTTAGAGTTAGGGTTAATGTTTGGGTTAGGCTTTGGTCTTAGGGGTTAGGGTTTGGGTTAGGGTTAGTGTTATCGTTAGGGCTTAGGGGTTTCAGGTTAGTGTTCTGCTTAGGGCTAGGGTTAGAATTAGGGTTAGGGTGGAAGGATACTGTTAGGAGTTAGAGTGAGGGTTACGGTTAGTTTTACAGCTAAGGTGAGGGTTTAGGGTAAGTGTTATGATTAGGGTTAGAGTTAGAGTTAGGTTTAGATTCAGAGTTAGGGTTAGGTGTAGGATAAGAGTTAGCTTTATGTCCAGGTTTAGGATTAGAGTTAGTGTTCTATTTAGGGTCAAGGTTAGAATTAGGGTTAGGATCAGGATTCTGTTTAGGTTTAGTTCCAGAGCTGTTGTAAGGGTTAAATTTAGGGTTAGAGAGGGACTAGCGTTATGGTTAGGGTTAGGTTTAAGGTAAGGGTTTGGGTTGGGTTTAGGTTGAAGGTTAGGGTTAGGGTTTGGATGAAGTTTAGGTTAGGGTTAAGGTTATTTTTATGGTTAGGGCTAGAGTTTGGGTTTGTGTTCAGGTTAGTGTTAAGGTTAGGTTTAGGGTTCGGTTAGGGTTAGGGCTTATGTTTAGGGTTAGCGTTAGGTTTAGGTTCAGGGTTAGTGTGAAGTTTAGGTTAAGGGCGAAAGTTAGAAATAGGTTTAGGAGTATAGATAGTGTTAGACGTTAAGTTTAGGGTGTTAGGGTTAGGTTTATGGTTAGGGTAGGGTTGAGTTTAGGGTTAATATTAGGATTAGGGTTAGATTAGGGTTACTGTTCGTATTAGGGTTAGGTTTAGGGATAAGTTTGGAGATAACATTATGTTTAGGGTTGAGGATACGGTTAAGGTTTAGGGAGAGGGTTAGGGTTAGGTTTACACTTAAGGTGAGGGTTATGGTAATTGTTATGGTTAGCGTTAGAGTTGGAGTTAGCCTTAGGTTTAGGGTGAAGTTTCCGTTAATAGTCAGGGTTAGGGTTAAGGTTAGATTAGGGTTAAGGTTGGTGTTAGAGTTCGGTAAAGGGTTTAGGTTTAGGATTTGGGCAAGGTTAGGGTTAAGGCTAGGTTTACGGTAAATGGTAGGGCTAGGTTAGGGTTGTTAGGGTTAGGTTTAGAGTAAGAATTAGTGCTAGGAATTAGGCTTAGGGTTAGCATCAGGTTTAGAGTTATTGTTAGGTTTAGGGTTAAGTTTAAGGCAGAGTTAAGGTTAGGGTTAATTTTAGAGTTAGAGGAAGAGTCAGGTTTAGCTAAGTGTTAGGGCTAGGATGAAGGATAGCGTTAGGGTTAGGAAAAGGGTTAGGGGATCGTGTGAGTGTTAGTGTTAGGTTCACAATTAAGCTGATGTTTTACGGTGTTACGGTTAGGGGTAGGGTTAGGGTTAGGTTTAGGGTTAGGCCTAGATTTAGGGGATTGTTTACGGTTTGGTTTAGTTTTAGGTTTAGGGTTCGGCTTAGGTTTTGGGTAAAAATAGGTCAAGGATGAGGGTTAGGGTAAGGGTTAGGGTTTGGTGTTTGACTTAAGGTTAGGGGTAGCTTTAGGGGTAGGTTTAGTGTTAGGGTTAGGTTTAGGTGTTTGGGTAAATATTAGGGTCAGGTATAGGGTTAGGTTTAGGGTTAGGGTTAGGTTTTGGTTTAGGGTTAGGTTTAGGGTGAAGTTGAAGTCCAGGGTGAGAGTTGAGCTGAGGGTTAGAGTTAGTGGTTAGGGTTAGGGTTAAGTTTAGGATGAAGTTTAGGGTTAAGGTTAGGTTTCGATTTAGGGTTAGGTTAAGTGTTAGGGTTAAGTCTTGTTAAGTTTAGGACTAGGTGAAGGTTAGGGATAGGGTTAGGTTAAGGTTTGGGGTTAGGTTTTGATTTTAGGGTGAGGGTTATTGCTGGGTTTCCATTGAAGCTGAGTGTGTAGGGTAAGTTTTAGCGTTAGGAATAGGGTTAGAGTTAGATTTGGGGTCAGGGTTAGAGTTAAGTTTCGGGTTAGGTTTATGGTTAGGTTTAGGGCTAGGGTCAGGGTTGGGGGAGATTTAGTGTTACGTTTAGTTTTAGGGTTAGTGTAAGGGTGAAGTTTATGTTAAGCATGAGGTTTAGGGTTGCGGTTAGGGTTCAGGTTCGGGTCAGGGTTAGGTTAGGTTCAGGATGAGGTTTAGGGTTATGTTTAGTATCAGTGTTAATTTTGGTTAGGGTTAGGGTTTGAATGAAGTTAGGGTAGGTTTAGGGTTATGGTTAGTGTGAAATTTTGGTTAAGGGTGAGGGTTCGGCTTAGGGTAAGGGTTTGAGTTATATTTACTGGTTAAGGTTATGTTAAGGGTTTCGATTAGGTTTAGGCTAAGGATTTGGGTTAGAGTTAGGGTTAGGGGTTAGTGTTTCAGTTAGGTTTAGGATAGGGTTGTACTTAGGGTCAAGTTTAGGGTTACGGTTAGATTTAGAGTTACGATTACAGTTAAGGTGAGGGTTTTGGGTAAGTGTTAGGATTAGGGTTAGGGTTAGGGCTAGGGTTAGGGTTAGAGTTAGGGTTAGGGGTTAGGGCTAGGTTTAAGTTTATGATAGGCTTCAAGTTAGGTTAAGGTAAGGTTAGTGTTAGGGTCAGTGTTAGGATTAGGATTAGGTTTAGGGCGAGGGTTAGGGTCAGAGATATACTAAGGGTTATGTTTAGGGTCACAAGTGGGCCAAGGTTAAGGTTAGGGTTAAAGTTAGGGTTAGCTTTAGGTTAGGGATAGGGTGAAGTTTAAGAGAGGTTGAGGGTTAGGGTTATGGCTAAGGTTTGGGTTTGTTTTTAGGTTAGTGTTAAGGTTGTGTTTAGGGTTAGAGCTAAGTTTCCGGGTTTTGTTTAGCTTTAGGGTTAGGGTTAGATTTTAGGTTAGACTTAGGTATAAGAGTTAGGGTTACGATTTGTGTTAGGCATTGTGGTTGGGGTGAGGGTTAGATTTAGGGTCAGGGTTGGGTAGGTTTAGGATTATGGTTATGGTAAGGTGTCAGAGGTTAGAGGTGCAGTTTAGGGTTAGGGTTTGAGTGAGGGTACAGGTTAGGCATTGTGGTTCCGGTCATGGTTAGGTTTAGTTTAGGGTTAGGGTTAGGGTTAGGGTTAGGTTTCTAATTAGTTTTCGGGTTAGAGTTAGAGTTAGGGTTAATGTTTGGGTTAGGCTTTGGTCTTAGGGGTTAGGGTTTGGGTTAGGGTTAGTGTTATCGTTAGGGCTTAGGGGTTTCAGGTTAGTGTTCTGCTTAGGGCTAGGGTTAGAATTAGGGTTAGGGTGGAAGGATACTGTTAGGAGTTAGAGTGAGGGTTACGGTTAGTTTTACAGCTAAGGTGAGGGTTTAGGGTAAGTGTTATGATTAGGGTTAGAGTTAGAGTTAGGTTTAGATTCAGAGTTAGGGTTAGGTGTAGGATAAGAGTTAGCTTTATGTCCAGGTTTAGGATTAGAGTTAGTGTTCTATTTAGGGTCAAGGTTAGAATTAGGGTTAGGATCAGGATTATGTTTAGGTTTAGTTTCAGAGCTGTTGTAAGGGTTAAATTTAGGGTTAGAGAGGGACTAGCGTTATGGTTAGGGTTAGGTTTAAGGTAAGGGTTTGGGTTGGGTTTAGGTTGAAGGTTAGGGTTAGGGTTTGGATGAAGTTTAGGTTAGGGTTAAGGTTATTTTTATGGTTAGGGCTAGAGTTTGGGTTTGTGTTCAGGTTAGTGTTAAGGTTAGGTTTAGGGTTCGGTTAGGGTTAGGGCTTATGTTTAGGGTTAGCGTTAGGTTTAGGTTCAGGGTTAGTGTGAAGTTTAGGTTAAGGGCGAAAGTTAGAAATAGGTTTAGGAGTATAGATAGTGTTAGACGTTAAGTTTAGGGTGTTAGGGTTAGGTTTATGGTTAGGGTAGGGTTGAGTTTAGGGTTAATATTAGGATTAGGGTTAGATTAGGGTTACTGTTCGTATTAGGGTTAGGTTTAGGGATAAGTTTGGAGATAACATTATGTTTAGGGTTGGGGATACGGTTAAGGGTTAGGGAGAGGGTTAGGGTTAGGTTTACACTTAAGGTGAGGGTTATGGTAATTGTTATGGTTAGCGTTAGAGTTGGAGTTAGCCTTAGGTTTAGGGTGAAGTTTCCGTTAATAGTCAGGGTTAGGGTTAAGGTTAGATTAGGGTTAAGGTTGGTGTTAGAGTTCGGTAAAGGGTTTAGGTTTAGGATTTGGGCAAGGTTAGGGTTAAGGCTAGGTTTACGGTAAATGGTAGGGCTAGGTTAGGGTTGTTAGGGTTAGGTTTAGAGTAAGAATTAGTGCTAGGAATTAGGCTTAGGGTTAGCATCAGGTTTAGAGTTATTGTTAGGTTTAGGGTTAAGTTTAAGGCAGAGTTAAGGTTAGGGTTAATTTTAGAGTTAGAGGAAGAGTCAGGTTTAGGTAAGTGTTAGGGCTAGGATGAAGGATAGCGTTAGGGTTAGGAAAAGGGTTAGGGGATCGTGTGAGTGTTAGTGTTAGGTTCACAATTAAGCTGATGTTTTACGGTGTTACGGTTAGGGGTAGGGTTAGGGTTAGGTTTAGGGTTAGGCCTAGATTTAGGGGATTGTTTACGGTTTGGTTTAGTTTTAGGTTTAGGGTTCGGCTTAGGTTTTGGGTAAAAATAGGTCAAGGATGAGGGTTAGGGTAAGGGTTAGGGTTTGGTGTTTGACTTAAGGTTAGGGGTAGCTTTAGGGGTAGGTTTAGTGTTAGGGTTAGGTTTAGGTGTTTGGGTAAATATTAGGGTCAGGTATAGGGTTAGGTTTAGGGTTAGGGTTAGGTTTTGGTTTAGGGTTAGGTTTAGGGTGAAGTTGAAGTTCAGGGTGAGAGTTGAGCTGAGGGTTAGAGTTAGTGGTTAGGGTTAGGGTTAAGTTTAGGATGAAGTTTAGGGTTAAGGTTAGGTTTCGATTTAGGGTTAGGTTAAGTGTTAGGGTTAAGTCTTGTTAAGTTTAGGACTAGGTGAAGGTTAGGGATAGGGTTAGGTTAAGGTTTGGGGTTAGGTTTTGATTTTAGGGTGAGGGTTATTGCTGGGTTTCCATTGAAGCTGAGTGTGTAGGGTAAGTTTTAGCGTTAGGAATAGGGTTAGAGTTAGATTTGGGGTCAGGGTTAGAGTTAAGTTTCGGGTTAGGTTTATGGTTAGGTTTAGGGCTAGGGTCAGGGTTGGGGGAGATTTAGTGTTACGTTTAGTTTTAGGGTTAGTGTTAGGGTGAAGTTTATGTTAAGCATGAGGTTTAGGGTTGCGGTTAGGGTTCAGGTTCGGGTCAGGGTTAGGTTAGGTTCAGGATGAGGTTTAGGGTTATGTTTAGTATCAGTGTTAATTTTGGTTAGGGTTAGGGTTTGAATGAAGTTAGGGTAGGTTTAGGGTTATGGTTAGTGTGAAATTTTGGTTAAGGGTGAGGGTTCGGCTTAGGGTAAGGGTTTGAGTTATATTTACTGGTTAAGGTTATGTTAAGGGTTTCGATTAGGTTTAGGCTAAGGATTTGGGTTAGAGTTAGGGTTAGGGGTTAGTGTTTCAGTTAGGTTTAGGATAGGGTTGTACTTAGGGTCAAGTTTAGGGTTACGGTTAGATTTAGAGTTACGATTACAGTTAAGGTGAGGGTTTTGGGTAAGTGTTAGGATTAGGGTTAGGGTTAGGGCTAGGGTTAGGGTTAGAGTTAGGGTTAGGGGTTAGGGTTAGGTTTAAGTTTATGATAGGCTTCAAGTTAGGTTAAGGTAAGGTTAGTGTTAGGGTCAGTGTTAGGATTAGGATTAGGCTTAGGGCGAGGGTTAGGGTCAGAGATATACTAAGGGTTATGTTTAGGGTCACAAGTGGGCCAAGGTTAAGGTTAGGGTTAAAGTTAGGGTTAGCTTTAGGTTAGGGATAGGGTGAAGTTTAAGAGAGGTTGAGGGTTAGGGTTATGGCTAAGGTTTGGGTTTGTTTTTAGGTTAGTGTTAAGGTTGTGTTTAGGGTTAGAGCTAAGTTTCCGGGTTTTGTTTAGCTTTAGGGTTAGGGTTAGATTTTAGGTTAGACTTAGGTATAAGAGTTAGGGTTACGATTTGTGTTAGGCATTGTGGTTGGGGTGAGGGTTAGATTTAGGGTCAGGGTTGGGTAGGTTTAGGATTATGGTTATGGTAAGGTGTCAGAGGTTAGAGGTGCAGTTTAGGGTTAGAGTTTGAGTGAGGGTACAGGTTAGGCATTGTGGTTCCGGTCATGGTTAGGTTTAGTTTAGGGTTAGGGTTAGGGTTAGGGTTAGGTTTCTAATTAGTTTTCGGGTTAGAGTTAGAGTTAGGGTTAATGTTTGGGTTAGGCTTTGGTCTTAGGGGTTAGGGTTTGGGTTAGGGTTAGTGTTATCGTTAGGGCTTAGGGGTTTCAGGTTAGTGTTCTGCTTAGGGCTAGGGTTAGAATTAGGGTTAGGGTGGAAGGATACTGTTAGGAGTTAGAGTGAGGGTTACGGTTAGTTTTACAGCTAAGGTGAGGGTTTAGGGTAAGTGTTATGATTAGGGTTAGAGTTAGAGTTAGGTTTAGATTCAGAGTTAGGGTTAGGTGTAGGATAAGAGTTAGCTTTATGTCCAGGTTTAGGATTAGAGTTAGTGTTCTATTTAGGGTCAAGGTTAGAATTAGGGTTAGGATCAGGATTATGTTTAGGTTTAGTTCCAGAGCTGTTGTAAGGGTTAAATTTAGGGTTAGAGAGGGACTAGCGTTATGGTTAGGGTTAGGTTTAAGGTAAGGGTTTGGGTTGGGTTTAGGTTGAAGGTTAGGGTTAGGGTTTGGATGAAGTTTAGGTTAGGGTTAAGGTTATTTTTATGGTTAGGGCTAGAGTTTGGGTTTGTGTTCAGGTTAGTGTTAAGGTTAGGTTTAGGGTTCGGTTAGGGTTAGGGCTTATGTTTAGGGTTAGCGTTAGGTTTAGGTTCAGGGTTAGTGTGAAGTTTAGGTTAAGGGCGAAAGTTAGAAATAGGTTTAGGAGTATAGATAGTGTTAGACGTTAAGTTTAGGGTGTTAGGGTTAGGTTTATGGTTAGGGTAGGGTTGAGTTTAGGGTTAATATTAGGATTAGGGTTAGATTAGGGTTACTGTTCGTATTAGGGTTAGGTTTAGGGATAAGTTTGGAGATAACATTATGTTTAGGGTTGGGGATACGGTTAAGGGTTAGGGAGAGGGTTAGGGTTAGGTTTACACTTAAGGTGAGGGTTATGGTAATTGTTATGGTTAGCGTTAGAGTTGGAGTTAGCCTTAGGTTTAGGGTGAAGTTTCCGTTAATAGTCAGGGTTAGGGTTAAGGTTAGATTAGGGTTAAGGTTGGTGTTAGAGTTCGGTAAAGGGTTTAGGTTTAGGATTTGGGCAAGGTTAGGGTTAAGGCTAGGTTTACGGTAAATGGTAGGGCTAGGTTAGGGTTGTTAGGGTTAGGTTTAGAGTAAGAATTAGTGCTAGGAATTAGGCTTAGGGTTAGCATCAGGTTTAGAGTTATTGTTAGGTTTAGGGTTAAGTTTAAGGCAGAGTTAAGGTTAGGGTTAATTTTAGAGTTAGAGGAAGAGTCAGGTTTAGGTAAGTGTTAGGGCTAGGATGAAGGATAGCATTAGGGTTAGGAAAAGGGTTAGGGGATCGTGTGAGTGTTAGTGTTAGGTTCACAATTAAGCTGATGTTTTACGGTGTTACGGTTAGGGGTAGGGTTAGGGTTAGGTTTAGGGTTAGGCCTAGATTTAGGGGATTGTTTACGGTTTGGTTTAGTTTTAGGTTTAGGGTTCGGCTTAGGTTTTGGGTAAAAATAGGTCAAGGATGAGGGTTAGGGTAAGGGTTAGGGTTTGGTGTTTGACTTAAGGTTAGGGGTAGCTTTAGGGGTAGGTTTAGTGTTAGGGTTAGGTTTAGGTGTTTGGGTAAATATTAGGGTCAGGTATAGGGTTAGGTTTAGGGTTAGGGTTAGGTTTTGGTTTAGGGTTAGGTTTAGGGTGAAGTTGAAGTTCAGGGTGAGAGTTGAGCTGAGGGTTAGAGTTAGTGGTTAGGGTTAGGGTTAAGTTTAGGATGAAGTTTAGGGTTAAGGTTAGGTTTCGATTTAGGGTTAGGTTAAGTGTTAGGGTTAAGTCTTGTTAAGTTTAGGACTAGGTGAAGGTTAGGGATAGGGTTAGGTTAAGGTTTGGGGTTAGGTTTTGATTTTAGGGTGAGGGTTATTGCTGGGTTTCCATTGAAGCTGAGTGTGTAGGGTAGTTTTAGCGTTAGGAATAGGGTTAGAGTTAGATTTGGGGTCAGGGTTAGAGTTAAGTTTCGGGTTAGGTTTATGGTTAGGTTTAGGGCTAGGGTCAGGGTTGGGGGAGATTTAGTGTTACGTTTAGTTTTAGGGTTAGTGTTAGGGTGAAGTTTATGTTAAGCGTGAGGTTTAGGGTTGCGGTTAGGGTTCAGGTTCGGGTCAGGGTTAGGTTAGGTTCAGGATGAGGTTTAGGGTTATGTTTAGTATCAGTGTTAATTTTGGTTAGGGTTAGGGTTTGAATGAAGTTAGGGTAGGTTTAGGGTTATGGTTAGTGTGCAATTTTGGTTAAGGGTGAGGGTTCGGCTTAGGGTAAGGGTTTGAGTTATATTTACTGGTTAAGGTTATGTTAAGGGTTTCGATTAGGTTTAGGCTAAGGATTTGGGTTAGAGTTAGGGTTAGGGGTTAGTGTTTCAGTTAGGTTTAGGATAGGGTTGTACTTAGGGTCAAGTTTAGGGTTACGGTTAGATTTAGAGTTACGATTACAGTTAAGGTGAGGGTTTTGGGTAAGTGTTAGGATTAGGGTTAGGGTTAGGGCTAGGGTTAGGGTTAGAGTTAGGGTTAGGGGTTAGGGTTAGGTTTAAGTTTATGATAGGCTTCAAGTTAGGTTAAGGTAAGGTTAGTGTTAGGGTCAGTGTTAGGATTAGGATTAGGCTTAGGGCGAGGGTTAGGGTCAGAGATATACTAAGGGTTATGTTTAGGGTCACAAGTGGGCCAAGGTTAAGGTTAGGGTTAAAGTTAGGGTTAGCTTTAGGTTAGGGATAGGGTGAAGTTTAAGAGAGGTTGAGGGTTAGGGTTATGGCTAAGGTTTGGGTTTGTTTTTAGGTTAGTGTTAAGGTTGTGTTTAGGGTTAGAGCTAAGTTTCCGGGTTTTGTTTAGCTTTAGGGTTAGGGTTAGATTTTAGGTTAGACTTAGGTATAAGAGTTAGGGTTACGATTTGTGTTAGGCATTGTGGTTGGGGTGAGGGTTAGATTTAGGGTCAGGGTTGGGTAGGTTTAGGATTATGGTTATGGTAAGGTGTCAGAGGTTAGAGGTGCAGTTTAGGGTTAGAGTTTGAGTGAGGGTACAGGTTAGGCATTGTGGTTCCGGTCATGGTTAGGTTTAGTTTAGGGTTAGGGTTAGGGTTAGGGTTAGGTTTCTAATTAGTTTTCGGGTTAGAGTTAGAGTTAGGGTTAATGTTTGGGTTAGGCTTTGGTCTTAGGGGTTAGGGTTTGGGTTAGGGTTAGTGTTATCGTTAGGGCTTAGGGGTTTCAGGTTAGTGTTCTGCTTAGGGCTAGGGTTAGAATTAGGGTTAGGGTGGAAGGATACTGTTAGGAGTTAGAGTGAGGGTTACGGTTAGTTTTACAGCTAAGGTGAGGGTTTAGGGTAAGTGTTATGATTAGGGTTAGAGTTAGAGTTAGGTTTAGATTCAGAGTTAGGGTTAGGTGTAGGATAAGAGTTAGCTTTATGTCCAGGTTTAGGATTAGAGTTAGTGTTCTATTTAGGGTCAAGGTTAGAATTAGGGTTAGGATCAGGATTCTGTTTAGGTTTAGTTCCAGAGCTGTTGTAAGGGTTAAATTTAGGGTTAGAGAGGGACTAGCGTTATGGTTAGGGTTAGGTTTAAGGTAAGGGTTTGGGTTGGGTTTAGGTTGAAGGTTAGGGTTAGGGTTTGGATGAAGTTTAGGTTAGGGTTAAGGTTATTTTTATGGTTAGGGCTAGAGTTTGGGTTTGTGTTCAGGTTAGTGTTAAGGTTAGGTTTAGGGTTCGGTTAGGGTTAGGGCTTATGTTTAGGGTTAGCGTTAGGTTTAGGTTCAGGGTTAGTGTGAAGTTTAGGTTAAGGGCGAAAGTTAGAAATAGGTTTAGGAGTATAGATAGTGTTAGACGTTAAGTTTAGGGTGTTAGGGTTAGGTTTATGGTTAGGGTAGGGTTGAGTTTAGGGTTAATATTAGGATTAGGGTTAGATTAGGGTTACTGTTCGTATTAGGGTTAGGTTTAGGGATAAGTTTGGAGATAACATTATGTTTAGGGTTGGGGATACGGTTAAGGGTTAGGGAGAGGGTTAGGGTTAGGTTTACACTTAAGGTGAGGGTTATGGTAATTGTTATGGTTAGCGTTAGAGTTGGAGTTAGCCTTAGGTTTAGGGTGAAGTTTCCGTTAATAGTCAGGGTTAGGGTTAAGGTTAGATTAGGGTTAAGGTTGGTGTTAGAGTTCGGTAAACGGTTTAGGTTTAGGATTTGGGCAAGGTTAGGGTTAAGGCTAGGTTTACGGTAAATGGTAGGGCTAGGTTAGGGTTGTTAGGGTTAGGTTTAGAGTAAGAATTAGTGCTAGGAATTAGGCTTAGGGTTAGCATCAGGTTTAGAGTTATTGTTAGGTTTAGGGTTAAGTTTAAGGCAGAGTTAAGGTTAGGGTTAATTTTAGAGTTAGAGGAAGAGTCAGGTTTAGGTAAGTGTTAGGGCTAGGATGAAGGATAGCGTTAGGGTTAGGAAAAGGGTTAGGGGATCGTGTGAGTGTTAGTGTTAGGTTCACAATTAAGCTGATGTTTTACGGTGTTACGGTTAGGGGTAGGGTTAGGGTTAGGTTTAGGGTTAGGCCTAGATTTAGGGGATTGTTTACGGTTTGGTTTAGTTTTAGGTTTAGGGTTCGGCTTAGGTTTTGGGTAAAAATAGGTCAAGGATGAGGGTTAGGGTAAGGGTTAGGGTTTGGTGTTTGACTTAAGGTTAGGGGTAGCTTTAGGGGTAGGTTTAGTGTTGGGGTTAGGTTTAGGTGTTTGGGTAAATATTAGGGTCAGGTATAGGGTTAGGTTTAGGGTTTGGGTTAGGTTTTGGTTTAGGGTTAGGTTTAGGTTGAAGTTGAAGTTCAGGGTGAGAGTTGAGCTGAGGGTTAGAGTTAGTGGTTAGGGTTAGGGTTAAGTTTAGGATGAAGTTTAGGGTTAAGGTTAGGTTTCGATTTAGGGTTAGGTTAAGTGTTAGGGTTAAGTCTTGTTAAGTTTAGGACTAGGTGAAGGTTAGGGATAGGGTTAGGTTAAGGTTTGGGGTTAGGTTTTGATTTTAGGGTGAGGGTTATTGCTGGGTTTCCATTGAAGCTGAGTGTGTAGGGTAAGTTTTAGCGTTAGGAATAGGGTTAGAGTTAGATTTGGGGTCAGGGTTAGAGTTAAGTTTTGGGTTAGGTTTATGGTTAGGTTTAGGGCTAGGGTCAGGGTTGGGGGAGATTTAGTGTTACGTTTAGTTTTGGGGTTAGTGTTAAGGTGAAGTTTATGTTAAGCATGAGGTTTAGGGTTGCGGTTAGGGTTCAGGTTCGGGTCAGGGTTAGGTTAGGTTCAGGTTGAGGTTTAGAGTTATGTTTAGTATCAGTGTTAATTTTGGTTAGGGTTAGGGTTTGAATGAAGTTAGGGTAGGTTTAGGGTTATGGTTAGTGTGAAATTTTGGTTAAGGGTGAGGGTTCGGCTTAGGGTAAGGGTTTGAGTTATATTTACTGGTTAAGGTTATGTTAAGGGTTTCGATTAGGTTTAGGCTAAGGATTTGGGTTAGAGTTAGGGTTAGGGGTTAGTGTTTCAGTTAGGTTTAGGATAGGGTTGTACTTAGGGTCAAGTTTAGGGTTACGGTTAGATTTAGAGTTACGATTACAGTTAAGGTGAGGGTTTTGGGTAAGTGTTAGGATTAGGGTTAGGGTTAGGGCTAGGGTTAGGGTTAGAGTTAGGGTTAGGGGTTAGGGTTAGGTTTAAGTTTATGATAGGCTTCAAGTTAGGTTAAGGTAAGGTTAGTGTTAGGGTCAGTGTTAGGATTAGGATTAGGTTTAGGGCGAGGGTTAGGGTCAGAGATATACTAAGGGTTATGTTTAGGGTCACAAGTGGGCCAAGGTTAAGGTTAGGGTTAAAGTTAGGGTTAGCTTTAGGTTAGGGATAGGGTGAAGTTTAAGAGAGGTTGAGGGTTAGGGTTATGGCTAAGGTTTGGGTTTGTTTTTAGGTTAGTGTTAAGGTTGTGTTTAGGGTTAGAGCTAAGTTTCCGGGTTTTGTTTAGCTTTAGGGTTAGGGTTAGATTTTAGGTTAGACTTAGGTATAAGAGTTAGGGTTACGATTTGTGTTAGGCATTGTGGTTGGGGTGAGGGTTAGATTTAGGGTCAGGGTTGGGTAGGTTTAGGATTATGGTTATGGTAAGGTGTCAGAGGTTAGAGGTGTAGTTTAGGGTTAGGGTTTGAGTGAGGGTACAGGTTAGGCATTGTGGTTCCGGTCATGGTTAGGTTTAGTTTAGGGTTAGGGTTAGGGTTAGGTTTCTAATTAGTTTTCGGGTTAGAGTTAGAGTTAGGGTTAATGTTTGGGTTAGGCTTTGGTCTTAGGGGTTAGGGTTTGGGTTAGGGTTAGTGTTATCGTTAGGGCTTAGGGGTTTCAGGTTAGTGTTCTGCTTAGGGCTAGGGTTAGAATTAGGGTTAGGGTGGAAGGATACTGTTAGGAGTTAGAGTGAGGGTTACGGTTAGTTTTACAGCTAAGGTGAGGGTTTAGGGTAAGTGTTATGATTAGGGTTAGAGTTAGAGTTAGGTTTAGATTCAGAGTTAGGGTTAGGTGTAGGATAAGAGTTAGCTTTATGTCCAGGTTTAGGATTAGAGTTAGTGTTCTATTTAGGGTCAAGGTTAGAATTAGGGTTAGGATCAGGATTCTGTTTAGGTTTAGTTCCAGAGCTGTTGTAAGGGTTAAATTTAGGGTTAGAGAGGGACTAGCGTTATGGTTAGGGTTAGGTTTAAGGTAAGGGTTTGGGTTGGGTTTAGGTTGAAGGTTAGGGTTAGGGTTTGGATGAAGTTTAGGTTAGGGTTAAGGTTATTTTTATGGTTAGGGCTAGAGTTTGGGTTTGTGTTCAGGTTAGTGTTAAGGTTAGGTTTAGGGTTCGGTTAGGGTTAGGGCTTATGTTTAGGGTTAGCGTTAGGTTTAGGTTCAGGGTTAGTGTGAAGTTTAGGTTAAGGGCGAAAGTTAGAAATAGGTTTAGGAGTATAGATAGTGTTAGACGTTAAGTTTAGGGTGTTAGGGTTAGGTTTATGGTTAGGGTAGGGTTGAGTTTAGGGTTAATATTAGGATTAGGGTTAGATTAGGGTTACTGTTCGTATTAGGGTTAGGTTTAGGGATAAGTTTGGAGATAACATTATGTTTAGGGTTGGGGATACGGTTAAGGGTTAGGGAGAGGGTTAGGGTTAGGTTTACACTTAAGGTGAGGGTTATGGTAATTGTTATGGTTAGCGTTAGAGTTGGAGTTAGCCTTAGGTTTAGGGTGAAGTTTCCGTTAATAGTCAGGGTTAGGGTTAAGGTTAGATTAGGGTTAAGGTTGGTGTTAGAGTTCGGTAAAGGGTTTAGGTTTAGGATTTGGGCAAGGTTAGGGTTAAGGCTAGGTTTACGGTAAATGGTAGGGCTAGGTTAGGGTTGTTAGGGTTAGGTTTAGAGTAAGAATTAGTGCTAGGAATTAGGCTTAGGGTTAGCATCAGGTTTAGAGTTATTGTTAGGTTTAGGGTTAAGTTTAAGGCAGAGTTAAGGTTAGGGTTAATTTTAGAGTTAGAGGAAGAGTCAGGTTAAGCTAAGTGTTAGGGCTAGGATGAAGGATAGCGTTAGGGTTAGGAAAAGGGTTAGGGGATCGTGTGAGTGTTAGTGTTAGGTTCACAATTAAGCTGATGTTTTACGGTGTTACGGTTAGGGGTAGGGTTAGGGTTAGGTTTAGGGTTAGGCCTAGATTTAGGGGATTGTTTACGGTTTGGTTTAGTTTTAGGTTTAGGGTTCGGCTTAGGTTTTGGGTAAAAATAGGTCAAGGATGAGGGTTAGGGTAAGGGTTAGGGTTTGGTGTTTGACTTAAGGTTAGGGGTAGCTTTAGGGGTAGGTTTAGTGTTGGGGTTAGGTTTAGGTGTTTGGGTAAATATTAGGGTCAGGTTTAGGGTTAGGGTTAGGTTTTGGTTTAGGGTTAGGTTTAGGGTGAAGTTGAAGTTCAGGGTGAGAGTTGAGCTGAGGGTTAGAGTTAGTGGTTAGGGTTAGGGTTAAGTTTAGGATGAAGTTTAGGGTTAAGGTTAGGTTTCGATTTAGGGTTAGGTTAAGTGTTAGGGTTAAGTCTTGTTAAGTTTAGGACTAGGTGAAGGTTAGGGATAGGGTTAGGTTAAGGTTTGGGGTTAGGTTTTGATTTTAGGGTGAGGGTTATTGCTGGGTTTCCATTGAAGCTGAGTGTGTAGGGTAAGTTTTAGCGTTAGGAATAGGGTTAGAGTTAGATTTGGGGTCAGGGTTAGAGTTAAGTTTCGGGTTAGGTTTATGGTTAGGTTTAGGGCTAGGGTCAGGGTTGGGGGAGATTTAGTGTTACGTTTAGTTTTAGGGTTAGTGTTAGGGTGAAGTTTATGTTAAGCATGAGGTTTAGGGTTGCGGTTAGGGTTCAGGTTCGGGTCAGGGTTAGGTTAGGTTCAGGTTGAGGTTTAGGGTTATGTTTAGTATCAGTGTTAATTTTGGTTAGGGTTAGGGTTTGAATGAAGTTAGGGTAGGTTTAGGGTTATGGTTAGTGTGAAATTTTGGTTAAGGGTGAGGGTTCGGCTTAGGGTAAGGGTTTGAGTTATATTTACTGGTTAAGGTTATGTTAAGGGTTTCGATTAGGTTTAGGCTAAGGATTTGGGTTAGAGTTAGGGTTAGGGGTTAGTGTTTCAGTTAGGTTTAGGATAGGGTTGTACTTAGGGTCAAGTTTAGGGTTACGGTTAGATTTAGAGTTACGATTACAGTTAAGGTGAGGGTTTTGGGTAAGTGTTAGGATTAGGGTTAGGGTTAGGGCTAGGGTTAGGGTTAGAGTTAGGGTTAGGGGTTAGGGTTAGGTTTAAGTTTATGAAAGGCTTCAAGTTAGGTTAAGGTAAGGTTAGTGTTAGGGTCAGTGTTAGGATTAGGATTAGGTTTAGGGCGAGGGTTAGGGTCAGAGATATACTAAGGGTTATGTTTAGGGTCACAAGTGGGCCAAGGTTAAGGTTAGGGTTAAAGTTAGGGTTAGCTTTAGGTTAGGGATAGGGTGAAGTTTAAGAGAGGTTGAGGGTTAGGGTTATGGCTAAGGTTTGGGTTTGTTTTTAGGTTAGTGTTAAGGTTGTGTTTAGGGTTAGAGCTAAGTTTCCGGGTTTTGTTTAGCTTTAGGGTTAGGGTTAGATTTTAGGTTAGACTTAGGTATAAGAGTTAGTGTTACGATTTGTGTTAGGCATTGTGGTTGGGGTGAGGGTTAGATTTAGGGTTAGGGTTGGGTAGGTTTAGGATTATGGATATGGTAAGGTGTCAGAGGTTAGAGGTGTAGTTTAGGGTTAGGGTTTGAGTGAGGGTACAGGTTAGGCATTGTGGTTCCGGTCATGGTTAGGTTTAGTTTAGGGTTAGGGGTAGGGTTAGGGTTAGGTTTCTAATTAGTTTTCGGGTTAGAGTTAGAGTTAGGGTTAATGTTTGGGTTAGGCTTTGGTCTTAGGGGTTAGGGTTTGGGTTAGGGTTAGTGTTATCGTTAGGGCTTAGGGGTTTCAGGTTAGTGTTCTGCTTAGGGCTAGGGTTAGCATTAGGGTTAGGGTGGAAGGATACTGTTAGGAGTTAGAGTGAGGGTTACGGTTAGTTTTACAGCTAAGGTGAGGGTTTAGGGTAAGTGTTATGATTAGGGTTAGAGTTAGAGTTAGGTTTAGATTCAGAGTTAGGGTTAGGTGTAGGATAAGAGTTAGCTTTATGTCCAGGTTTAGGATTAGAGTTAGTGTTCTATTTAGGGTCAAGGTTAGAATTAGGGTTAGGATCAGGATTCTGTTTAGGTTTAGTTCCAGAGCTGTTGTAAGGGTTAAATTTAGGGTTAGAGAGGGACTAGCGTTATGGTTAGGGTTAGGTTTAAGGTAAGGGTTTGGGTTGGGTTTAGGTTGAAGGTTAGGGTTAGGGTTTGGATGAAGTTTAGGTTAGGGTTAAGGTTATTTTTATGGTTAGGGCTAGAGTTTGGGTTTGTGTTCAGGTTAGTGTTAAGGTTAGGTTTAGGGTTCGGTTAGGGTTAGGGCTTATGTTTAGGGTTAGCGTTAGGTTTAGGTTCAGGGTTAGTGTGAAGTTTAGGTTAAGGGCGAAAGTTAGAAATAGGTTTAGGAGTATAGATAGTGTTAGACGTTAAGTTTAGGGTGTTAGGGTTAGGTTTATGGTTAGGGTAGGGTTGAGTTTAGGTTTAATATTAGGATTAGGGTTAGATTAGGGTTACTGTTCGTATTAGGGTTAGGTTTAGGGATAAGTTTGGAGATAACATTATGTTTAGGGTTGGGGATACGGTTAAGGGTTAGGGAGAGGGTTAGGGTTAGGTTTACACTTAAGGTGAGGGTTATGGTAATTGTTATGGTTAGCGTTAGAGTTGGAGTTAGCCTTAGGTTTAGGGTGAAGTTTCCGTTAATAGTCAGGGTTAGGGTTAAGGTTAGATTAGGGTTAAGGTTGGTGTTAGAGTTCGGTAAAGGGTTTAGGTTTAGGATTTGGGCAAGGTTAGGGTTAAGGCTAGGTTTACGGTAAATGGTAGGGCTAGGTTAGGGTTGTTAGGGTTAGGTTTAGAGTAAGAATTAGTGCTAGGAATTAGGCTTAGGGTTAGCATCAGGTTTAGAGTTATTGTTAGGTTTAGGGTTAAGTTTAAGGCAGAGTTAAGGTTAGGGTTAATTTTAGAGTTAGAGGAAGAGTCAGGTTTAGCTAAGTGTTAGGGCTAGGATGAAGGATAGCGTTAGGGTTAGGAAAAGGGTTAGGGGATCGTGTGAGTGTTAGTGTTAGGTTCACAATTAAGCTGATGTTTTACGGTGTTACGGTTAGGGGTAGGGTTAGGGTTAGGTTTAGGGTTAGGCCTAGATTTAGGGGATTGTTTACGGTTTGGTTTAGTTTTAGGTTTAGGGTTCGGCTTAGGTTTTGGGTAAAAATAGGTCAAGGATGAGGGTTAGGGTAAGGGTTAGGGTTTGGTGTTTGACTTAAGGTTAGGGGTAGCTTTAGGGGTAGGTTTAGTGTTAGGGTTAGGTTTAGGTGTTTGGGTAAATATTAGGGTCAGGTATAGGGTTAGGTTTAGGGTTAGGGTTAGGTTTTGGTTTAGGGTTAGGTTTAGGGTGAAGTTGAAGTCCAGGGTGAGAGTTGAGCTGAGGGTTAGAGTTAGTGGTTAGGGTTAGGGTTAAGTTTAGGATGAAGTTTAGGGTTAAGGTTAGGTTTCGATTTAGGGTTAGGTTAAGTGTTAGGGTTAAGTCTTGTTAAGTTTAGGACTAGGTGAAGGTTAGGGATAGGGTTAGGTTAAGGTTTGGGGTTAGGTTTTGATTTTAGGGTGAGGGTTATTGCTGGGTTTCCATTGAAGCTGAGTGTGTAGGGTAAGTTTTAGCGTTAGGAATAGGGTTAGAGTTAGATTTGGGGTCAGGGTTAGAGTTAAGTTTCGGGTTAGGTTTATGGTTAGGTTTAGGGCTAGGGTCAGGGTTGGGGGAGATTTAGTGTTACGTTTAGTTTTAGGGTTAGTGTTAGGGTGAAGTTTATGTTAAGCATGAGGTTTAGGGTTGCGGTTAGGGTTCAGGTTCGGGTCAGGGTTAGGTTAGGTTCAGGTTGAGGTTTAGGGTTATGTTTAGTATCAGTGTTAATTTTGGTTAGGGTTAGGGTTTGAATGAAGTTAGGGTAGGTTTAGGGTTATGGTTAGTGTGAAATTTTGGTTAAGGGTGAGGGTTCGGCTTAGGGTAAGGGTTTGAGTTATATTTACTGGTTAAGGTTATGTTAAGGGTTTCGATTAGGTTTAGGCTAAGGATTTGGGTTAGAGTTAGGGTTAGGGGTTAGTGTTTCAGTTAGGTTTAGGATAGGGTTGTACTTAGGGTCAAGTTTAGGGTTACGGTTAGATTTAGAGTTACGATTACAGTTAAGGTGAGGGTTTTGGGTAAGTGTTAGGATTAGGGTTAGGGTTAGGGCTAGGGTTAGGGTTAGAGTTAGGGTTAGGGGTTAGGGTTAGGTTTAAGTTTATGAAAGGCTTCAAGTTAGGTTAAGGTAAGGTTAGTGTTAGGGTCAGTGTTAGGATTAGGATTAGGTTTAGGGCGAGGGTTAGGGTCAGAGATATACTAAGGGTTATGTTTAGGGTCACAAGTGGGCCAAGGTTAAGGTTAGGGTTAAATTTAGGGTTAGCTTTAGGTTAGGGATAGGGTGAAGTTTAAGAGAGGTTGAGGGTTAGGGTTATGGCTAAGGTTTGGGTTTGTTTTTAGGTTAGTGTTAAGGTTGTGTTTAGGGTTAGAGCTAAGTTTCCGGGTTTTGTTTAGCTTTAGGGTTAGGGTTAGATTTTAGGTTAGACTTAGGTATAAGAGTTAGTGTTACGATTTGTGTTAGGCATTGTGGTTGGGGTGAGGGTTAGATTTAGGGTTAGGGTTGGGTAGGTTTAGGATTATGGATATGGTAAGGTGTCAGAGGTTAGAGGTGTAGTTTAGGGTTAGGGTTTGAGTGAGGGTACAGGTTAGGCATTGTGGTTCCGGTCATGGTTAGGTTTAGTTTAGGGTTAGGGTTAGGGTTAGGGTTAGGTTTCTAATTAGTTTTCGGGTTAGAGTTAGAGTTAGGGTTAATGTTTGGGTTAGGCTTTGGTCTTAGGGGTTAGGGTTTGGGTTAGGGTTAGTGTTATCGTTAGGGCTTAGGGGTTTCAGGTTAGTGTTCTGCTTAGGGCTAGGGTTAGCATTAGGGTTAGGGTGGAAGGATACTGTTAGGAGTTAGAGTGAGGGTTACGGTTAGTTTTACAGCTAAGGTGAGGGTTTAGGGTAAGTGTTATGATTAGGGTTAGAGTTAGAGTTAGGTTTAGATTCAGAGTTAGGGTTAGGTGTAGGATAAGAGTTAGCTTTATGTCCAGGTTTAGGATTAGAGTTAGTGTTCTATTTAGGGTCAAGGTTAGAATTAGGGTTAGGATCAGGATTCTGTTTAGGTTTAGTTCCAGAGCTGTTGTAAGGGTTAAATTTAGGGTTAGAGAGGGACTAGCGTTATGGTTAGGGTTAGGTTGAAGGGAAGGGTTTGGGTTGGGTTTAGGTTGAAGGTTAGGGTTAGGGTTTGGATGAAGTTTAGGTTAGGGTTAAGGTGATTTTTATGGTTAGGGCTAGAGTTTGGGTTTGTGTTCAGGTTAGTGTTAAGGTTAGGTTTAGGGTTCGGTTAGGGTTAGGGCTTATGTTTAGGGTTAGCGTTAGGTTTAGGTTCAGGGTTAGTGTGAAGTTTAGGTTAAGGGCGAAAGTTAGAAATAGGTTTAGGAGTATAGATAGTGTTAGACGTTAAGTTTAGGGTGTTAGGGTTAGGTTTATGGTTAGGGTAGGGTTGAGTTTAGGGATAATATTAGGATCAGGGTTAGATTAGGGTTACTGTTCGTATTAGGGTTAGGTTTAGGGATAAGTTTGGAGATAACATTATGTTTAGGGTTGGGGATACGGTTAAGGGTTAGGGAGAGGGTTAGGGTTAGGTTTACACTTAAGGTGAGGGTTATGGTAATTGTTATGGTTAGCGTTAGAGTTGGAGTTAGCCTTAGGTTTAGGGTGAAGTTTCCGTTAATAGTCAGGGTTAGGGTTAAGGTTAGATTAGGGTTAAGGTTGGTGTTAGAGTTCGGTAAAGGGTTTAGGTTTAGGATTTGGGCAAGGTTAGGGTTAAGGCTAGGTTTACGGTAAATGGTAGGGCTAGGTTAGGGTTGTTAGGGTTAGGTTTAGAGTAAGAATTAGTGCTAGGAATTAGGCTTAGGGTTAGCATCAGGTTTAGAGTTATTGTTAGGTTTAGGGTTAAGTTTAAGGCAGAGTTAAGGTTAGGGTTAATTTTAGAGTTAGAGGAAGAGTCAGGTTTAGCTAAGTGTTAGGGCTAGGATGAAGGACAGCGTTAGGGTTAGGAAAAGGGTTAGGGGATCGTGTGAGTGTTAGTGTTAGGTTCACAATTAAGCTGATGTTTTACGGTGTTACGGTTAGGGGTAGGGTTAGGGTTAGGTTTAGGGTTAGGCCTAGATTTAGGGGATTGTTTACGGTTTGGTTTAGTTTTAGGTTTAGGGTTCGGCTTAGGTTTTGGGTAAAAATAGGTCAAGGATGAGGGTTAGGGTAAGGGTTAGGGTTTGGTGTTTGACTTAAGGTTAGGGGTAGCTTTAGGGGTAGGGTTAGGTTTAGGTGTTTGGGTAAATATTAGGGTCAGGTATAGGGTTAGGTTTAGGGTTAGGGTTAGGTTTTGGTTTAGGGTTAGGTTTAGGGTGAAGTTGAAGTTCAGGGTGAGAGTTGAGCTGAGGGTTAGAGTTAGTGGTTAGGGTTAGGGTTAAGTTTAGGATGAAGTTTAGGGTTAAGGTTAGGTTTCGATTTAGGGTTAGGTTAAGTGTTAGGGTTAAGTCTTGTTAAGTTTAGGACTAGGTGAAGGTTAGGGATAGGGTTAGGTTAAGGTTTGGGGTTAGGTTTTGATTTTAGGGTGAGGGTTATTGCTGGGTTTCCATTGAAGCTGAGTGTGTAGGGTAAGTTTTAGCGTTAGGAATAGGGTTAGAGTTAGATTTGGGGTCAGGGTTAGAGTTAAGTTTCGGGTTAGGTTTATGGTTAGGTTTCGGGCTAGGGTCAGGGTTGGGGGAGATTTAGTGTTACGTTTAGTTTTAGGGTTAGTGTTAGGGTGAAGTTTATGTTAAGCATGAGGTTTAGGGTTGCGGTTAGGGTTCAGGTTCGGGTCAGGGTTAGGTTAGGTTCAGGTTGAGGTTTAGGGTTATGTTTAGTATCAGTGTTAATTTTGGTTAGGGTTAGGGTTTGAATGAAGTTAGGGTAGGTTTAGGGTTATGGTTAGTGTGAAATTTTGGTTAAGGGTGAGGGTTCGGCTTAGGGTAAGGGTTTGAGTTATATTTACTGGTTAAGGTTATGTTAAGGGTTTCGATTAGGTTTAGGCTAAGGATTTGGGTTAGAGTTAGGGTTAGGGGTTAGTGTTTCAGTTAGGTTTAGGATAGGGTTGTACTTAGGGTCAAGTTTAGGGTTACGGTTAGATTTAGAGTTACGATTACAGTTAAGGTGAGGGTTTTGGGTAAGTGTTAGGATTAGGGTTAGGGTTAGGGCTAGGGTTAGGGTTAGAGTTAGGGTTAGGGGTTAGGGTTAGGTTTAAGTTTATGATAGGCTTCAAGTTAGGTTAAGGTAAGGTTAGTGTTAGGGTCAGTGTTAGGATTAGGATTAGGTTTAGGGCGAGGGTTAGGGTCAGAGATATACTCAGGGTTATGTTTAGGGTCACAAGTGGGCCAAGGTTAAGGTTAGGGTTAAAGTTAGGGTTAGCTTTAGGTTAGGGATAGGGTGAAGTTTAAGAGAGGTTGAGGGTTAGGGTTATGGCTAAGGTTTGGGTTTGTTTTTAGGTTAGTGTTAAGGTTGTGTTTAGGGTTAGAGCTAAGTTTCCGGGTTTTGTTTGGCTTTAGGGTTAGGGTTAGATTTTAGGTTAGACTTAGGTATAAGAGTTAGGGTTACGATTTGTGTTAGGCATTGTGGTTGGGGTGAGGGTTAGATTTAGGGTTAGGGTTGGGTAGGTTTAGGATTATGGTTATGGTAAGGTGTCAGAGGTTAGAGGTGTAGTTTAGGGTTAGGGTTTGAGTGAGGGTACAGGTTAGGCATTGTGGTTCCGGTCATGGTTAGGTTTAGTTTAGGGTTAGGGTTAGGGTTAGGGTTAGGTTTCTAATTAGTTTTCGGGTTAGAGTTAGAGTTAGGGTTAATGTTTGGGTTAGGCTTTGGTCTTAGGGGTTAGGGTTTGGGTTAGGGTTAGTGTTATCGTTAGGGCTTAGGGGTTTCAGGTTAGTGTTCTGCTTAGGGCTAGGGTTAGAATTAGGGTTAGGGTGGAAGGATACTGTTAGGAGTTAGAGTGAGGGTTACGGTTAGTTTTACAGCTAAGGTGAGGGTTTAGGGTAAGTGTTATGATTAGGGTTAGAGTTAGAGTTAGGTTTAGATTCAGAGTTAGGGTTAGGTGTAGGATAAGAGTTAGCTTTATGTCCAGGTTTAGGATTAGAGTTAGTGTTCTATTTAGGGTCAAGGTTAGAATTAGGGTTAGGATCAGGATTCTGTTTAGGTTTAGTTCCAGAGCTGTTGTAAGGGTTAAATTTAGGGTTAGAGAGGGACTAGCGTTATGGTTAGGGTTAGGTTTAAGGTAAGGGTTTGGGTTGGGTTTAGGTTGAAGGTTAGGGTTAGGGTTTGGATGAAGTTTAGGTTAGGGTTAAGGTTATTTTTATGGTTAGGGCTAGAGTTTGGGTTTGTGTTCAGGTTAGTGTTAAGGTTAGGTTTAGGGTTCGGTTAGGGTTAGGGCTTATGTTTAGGGTTAGCGTTAGGTTTAGGTTCAGGGTTAGTGTGAAGTTTAGGTTAAGGGCGAAAGTTAGAAATAGGTTTAGGAGTATAGATAGTGTTAGACGTTAAGTTTAGGGTGTTAGGGTTAGGTTTATGGTTAGGGTAGGGTTGAGTTTAGGGTTAATATTAGGATTAGGGTTAGATTAGGGTTACTGTTCGTATTAGGGTTAGGTTTAGGGATAAGTTTGGAGATAACATTATGTTTAGGGTTGGGGATACGGTTAAGGGTTAGGGAGAGGGTTAGGGTTAGGTTTACACTTAAGGTGAGGGTTATGGTAATTGTTATGGTTAGCGTTAGAGTTGGAGTTAGCCTTAGGTTTAGGGTGAAGTTTCCGTTAATAGTCAGGGTTAGGGTTAAGGTTAGATTAGGGTTAAGGTTGGTGTTAGAGTTCGGTAAAGGGTTTAGGTTTAGGATTTGGGCAAGGTTAGGGTTAAGGCTAGGTTTACGGTAAATGGTAGGGCTAGGTTAGGGTTGTTAGGGTTAGGTTTAGAGTAAGAATTAGTGCTAGGAATTAGGCTTAGGGTTAGCATCAGGTTTAGAGTTATTGTTAGGTTTAGGGTTAAGTTTAAGGCAGAGTTAAGGTTAGGGTTAATTTTAGAGTTAGAGGAAGAGTCAGGTTTAGCTAAGTGTTAGGGCTAGGATGAAGGATAGCGTTAGGGTTAGGAAAAGGGTTAGAGGATCGTGTGAGTGTTAGTGTTAGGTTCACAATTAAGCTGATGTTTTACGGTGTTACGGTTAGGGGTAGGGTTAGGGTTAGGTTTAGGGTTAGGCCTAGATTTAGGGGATTGTTTATGGTTTGGTTAAGTTTTAGGTTTAGGGTTCGGCTTAGGTTTTGGGTAAAAATAGGTCAAGGATGAGGGTTAGGGTAAGGGTTAGGGTTTGGTGTTTGACTTAAGGTTAGGGGTAGCTTTAGGGGTAGGTTTAGTGTTAGGGTTAGGTTTAGGTGTTTGGGTAAATATTAGGGTCAGGTATAGGGTTAGGTTTAGGGTTAGGGGTAGGTTTTGGTTTAGGGTTAGGTTTAGGGTGAAGTTGAAGTTCAGGGTGAGAGTTGAGCTGAGGGTTAGAGTTAGTGGTTAGGGTTAGGGTTAAGTTTAGGATGAAGTTTAGGGTTAAGGTTAGGTTTCGATTTAGGGTTAGGTTAAGTGTTAGGGTTAAGTCTTGTTAAGTTTAGGACTAGGTGAAGGTTAGGGATAGGGTTAGGTTAAGGTTTGGGGTTAGGTTTTGATTTTAGGGTGAGGGTTATTGCTGGGTTTCCATTGAAGCTGAGTGTGTAGGGTAAGTTTTAGCGTTAGGAATAGGGTTAGAGTTAGATTTGGGGTCAGGGTTAGAGTTAAGTTTCGGGTTAGGTTTATGGTTAGGTTTAGGGCTAGGGTCAGGGTTGGGGGAGATTTAGTGTTACTTTTAGTTTTAGGGTTAGTGTTAGGGTGAAGTTTATGTTAAGCATGAGGTTTAGGGTTGCGGTTAGGGTTCAGGTTCGGGTCAGGGTTAGGTTAGGTTCAGGTTGAGGTTTAGGGTTATGTTTAGTATCAGTGTTAATTTTGGTTAGGGTTAGGGTTTGAATGAAGTTAGGGTAGGTTTAGGGTTATGGTTAGTGTGAAATTTTGGTTAAGGGTGAGGGTTCGGCTTAGGGTAAGGGTTTGAGTTATATTTACTGGTTAAGGTTATGTTAAGGGTTTCGATTAGGTTTAGGCTAAGGATTTGGGTTAGAGTTAGGGTTAGGGGTTAGTGTTTCAGTTAGGTTTAGGATAGGGTTGTACTTAGGGTCAAGTTTAGGGTTACGGTTAGATTTAGAGTTACGATTACAGTTAAGGTGAGGGTTTTGGGTAAGTGTTAGGATTAGGGTTAGGGTTAGGGCTAGGGTTAGGGTTAGAGTTAGGGTTAGGGGTTAGGGTCAGGTTTAAGTTTATGATAGGCTTCAAGTTAGGTTAAGGTAAGGTTAGTGTTAGGGTCAGTGTTAGGATTAGGTTTAGGGCGAGGGTTAGGGTCAGAGATATACTAAGGGTTATGTTTAGGGTCACAAGTGGGCCAAGGTTAAGGTTAGGGTTAAAGTTAGGGTTAGCTTTAGGTTAGGGATAGGGTGAAGTTTAAGAGAGGTTGAGGGTTAGGGTTATGGCTAAGGTTTGGGTTTGTTTTTAGGTTAGTGTTAAGGTTGTGTTTAGGGTTAGAGCTAAGTTTCCGGGTTTTGTTTAGCTTTAGGGTTAGGGTTAGATTTTAGGTTAGACTTAGGTATAAGAGTTAGGGTTACGATTTGTGTTAGGCATTGTGGTTGGGGTGAGGGTTAGATTTAGGGTTAGGGTTGGGTAGGTTTAGGATTATGGTTATGGTAAGGTGTCAGAGGTTAGAGGTGTAGTTTAGTGTTAGGGTTTGAGTGAGGGTACAGGTTAGGCATTGTGGTTCCGGTCATGGTTAGGTTTAGTTTAGGGTTAGGGTTAGGGTTAGGGTTAGGTTTCTAATTAGTTTTCGGGTTAGAGTTAGAGTTAGGGTTAATGTTTGGGTTAGGCTTTGGTCTTAGGGGTTAGGGTTTGGGTTAGGGTTAGTGTTATCGTTAGGGCTTAGGGGTTTCAGGTTAGTGTTCTGCTTAGGGCTAGGGTTAGCATTAGGGTTAGGGTGGAAGGATACTGTTAGGAGTTAGAGTGAGGGTTACGGTTAGTTTTACAGCTAAGGTGAGGGTTTAGGGTAAGTGTTATGATTAGGGTTAGAGTTAGAGTTAGGTTTAGATTCAGAGTTAGGGTTAGGTGTAGGATAAGAGTTAGCTTTATGTCCAGGTTTAGGATTAGAGTTAGTGTTCTATTTAGGGTCAAGGTTAGAATTAGGGTTAGGATCAGGATTCTGTTTAGGTTTAGTTCCAGAGCTGTTGTAAGGGTTAAATTTAGGGTTAGAGAGGGACTAGCGTTATGGTTAGGGTTAGGTTTAAGGTAAGGGTTTGGGTTGGGTTTAGGTTGAAGGTTAGGGTTAGGGTTTGGATGAAGTTTAGGTTAGGGTTAAGGTTATTTTTATGGTTAGGGCTAGAGTTTGGGTTTGTGTTCAGGTTAGTGTTAAGGTTAGGTTTAGGGTTCGGTTAGGGTTAGGGCTTATGTTTAGGGTTAGCGTTAGGTTTAGGTTCAGGGTTAGTGTGAAGTTTAGGTTAAGGGCGAAAGTTAGAAATAGGTTTAGGAGTATAGATAGTGTTAGACGTTAAGTTTAGGGTGTTAGGGTTAGGTTTATGGTTAGGGTAGGGTTGAGTTTAGGGTTAATATTAGGATTAGGGTTAGATTAGGGTTACTGTTCGTATTAGGGTTAGGTGTAGGGATAAGTTTGGAGATAACATTATGTTTAGGGTTGGGGATACGGTTAAGGGTTAGGGAGAGGGTTAGGGTTAGGTTTACACTTAAGGTGGGGGTTATGGTAATTGTTATGGTTAGCGTTAGAGTTGGAGTTAGCCTTAGGTTTAGGGTGAAGTTTCCGTTAATAGTCAGGGTTAGGGTTAAGGTTAGATTAGGGTTAAGGTTGGTGTTAGAGTTCGGTAAAGGGTTTAGGTTTAGGATTTGGGCAAGGTTAGGGTTAAGGCTAGGTTTACGGTAAATGGTAGGGCTAGGTTAGGGTTGTTAGGGTTAGGTTTAGAGTAAGAATTAGTGCTAGGAATTAGGCTTAGGGTTAGCATCAGGTTTAGAGTTATTGTTAGGTTTAGGGTTAAGTTTAAGGCAGAGTTAAGGTTAGGGTTAATTTTAGAGTTAGAGGAAGAGTCAGGTTTAGGTAAGTGTTAGGGCTAGGATGAAGGATAGCGTTAGGGTTAGGAAAAGGGTTAGGGGATCGTGTGAGTGTTAGTGTTAGGTTCACAATTAAGCTGATGTTTTACGGTGTTACGGTTAGGGGTAGGGTTAGGGTTAGGTTTAGGGTTAGGCCTAGATTTAGGGGATTGTTTACGGTTTGGTTTAGTTTTAGGTTTAGGGTTCGGCTTAGGTTTTGGGTAAAAATAGGTCAAGGATGAGGGTTAGGGTAAGGGTTAGGGTTTGGTGTTTGACTTAAGGTTAGGGGTAGCTTTAGGGGTAGGTTTAGTGTTAGGGTTAGGTTTAGGTGTTTGGGTAAATATTAGGGTCAGGTATAGGGTTAGGTTTAGGGTTAGGGTTAGGTTTTGGTTTAGGGTTAGGTTTAGGGTGAAGTTGAAGTTCAGGGTGAGAGTTGAGCTGAGGGTTAGAGTTAGTGGTTAGGGTTAGGGTTAAGTTTAGGATGAAGTTTAGGGTTAAGGTTAGGTTTCGATTTAGGGTTAGGTTAAGTGTTAGGGTTAAGTCTTGTTAAGTTTAGGACTAGGTGAAGGTTAGGGATAGGGTTAGGTTAAGGTTTGGGGTTAGGTTTTGATTTTAGGGTGAGGGTTATTGCTGGGTTTCCATTGAAGCTGAGTGTGTAGGGTAAGTTTTAGCGTTAGGAATAGGGTTAGAGTTAGATTTGGGGTCAGGGTTAGAGTTAAGTTTTGGGTTAGGTTTATGGTTAGGTTTCGGGCTAGGGTCAGTGTTGGGGGAGATTTAGTGTTACGTTTAGTTTTGGGGTTAGTGTTAAGGTGAAGTTTATGTTAAGCATGAGGTTTAGGGTTGCGGTTAGGGTTCAGGTTCGGGTCAGGGTTAGGTTAGGTTCAGGTTGAGGTTTAGGGTTATGTTTAGTATCAGTGTTAATTTTGGTTAGGGTTAGGGTTTGAATGAAGTTAGGGTAGGTTTAGGGTTATGGTTAGTGTGAAATTTTGGTTAAGGGTGAGGGTTCGGCTTAGGGTAAGGGTTTGAGTTATATTTACTGGTTAAGGTTATGTTAAGGGTTTCGATTAGGTTTAGGCTAAGGATTTGGGTTAGAGTTAGGGTTAGGGGTTAGTGTTTCAGTTAGGTTTAGGATAGGGTTGTACTTAGGGTCAAGTTTAGGGTTACGGTTAGATTTAGAGTTACGATTACAGTTAACGTGAGGGTTTTGGGTAAGTGTTAGGATTAGGGTTAGGGTTAGGGCTAGGGTTAGGGTTAGAGTTAGGGTTAGGGGTTAGGGTCAGGTTTAAGTTTATGATAGGCTTCAAGTTAGGTTAAGGTAAGGTTAGTGTTAGGGTCAGTGTTAGGATTAGGATTAGGTTTAGGGCGAGGGTTAGGGTCAGAGATATACTAAGGGTTATGTTTAGGGTCACAAGTGGGCCAAGGTTAAGGTTAGGGTTAAAGTTAGGGTTAGCTTTAGGGTAGGGATAGGGTGAAGTTTAAGAGAGGTTGAGGGTTAGGGTTATGGCTAAGGTTTGGGTTTGTTTTTAGGTTAGTGTTAAGGTTGTGTTTAGGGTTAGAGCTAAGTTTCCGGGTTTTGTTTAGCTTTAGGGTTAGGGTTAGATTTTAGGTTAGACTTAGGTATAAGAGTTAGGGTTACGATTTGTGTTAGGCATTGTGGTTGGGGTGAGGGTTAGATTTAGGGTTAGGGTTGGGTAGGTTTAGGATTATGGATATGGTAAGGTGTCAGAGGTTAGAGGTGTAGTTTAGGGTTAGGGTTTGAGTGAGGGTACAGGTTAGGCATTGTGGTTCCGGTCATGGTTAGGTTTAGTTTAGGGTTAGGGTTAGGGTTAGGGTTAGGTTTCTAATTAGTTTTCGGGTTAGAGTTAGAGTTAGGGTTAATGTTTGGGTTAGGCTTTGGTCTTAGGGGTTAGGGTTTGGGTTAGGGTTAGTGTTATCGTTAGGGCTTAGGGGTTTCAGGTTAGTGTTCTGCTTAGGGTTAGGGTTAGCATTAGGGTTAGGGTGGAAGGATACTGTTAGGAGTTAGAGTGAGGGTTACGGTTAGTTTTACAGCTAAGGTGAGGGTTTAGGGTAAGTGTTATGATTAGGGTTAGAGTTAGAGTTAGGTTTAGATTCAGAGTTAGGGTTAGGTGTAGGATAAGAGTTAGCTTTATGTCCAGGTTTAGGATTAGAGTTAGTGTTCTATTTAGGGTCAAGGTTAGAATTAGGGTTAGGATCAGAATTATGTTTAGGTTTAGTTCCAGAGCTGTTGTAAGGGTTAAATTTAGGGTTAGAGAGGGACTAGCGTTATGGTTAGGGTTAGGTTTAAGGTAAGGGTTTGGGTTGGGTTTAGGTTGAAGGTTAGGGTTAGGGTTTGGATGAAGTTTAGGTTAGGGTTAAGGTTATTTTTATGGTTAGGGCTAGAGTTTGGGTTTGTGTTCAGGTTAGTGTTAAGGTTAGGTTTAGGGTTCGGTTAGGGTTAGGGCTTATGTTTAGGGTTAGCGTTAGGTTTAGGTTCAGGGTTAGTGTGAAGTTTAGGTTAAGGGCGAAAGTTAGAAATAGGTTTAGGAGTATAGATAGTGTTAGACGTTAAGTTTAGGGTGTTAGGGTTAGGTTTATGATTAGGGTAGGGTTGAGTTTAGGGTTAATATTAGGATTAGGGTTAGATTAGGGTTACTGTTCGTATTAGGGTTAGGTTTAGGGATAAGTTTGGAGATAACATTATGTTTAGGGTTGGGGATACGGTTAAGGGTTAGGGAGAGGGTTAGGGTTAGGTTTACACTTAAGGTGAGGGTTATGGTAATTGTTATGGTTAGCGTTAGAGTTGGAGTTAGCCTTAGGTTTAGGGTGAAGTTTCCGTTAATAGTCAGGGTTAGGGTTAAGGTTAGATTAGGGTTAAGGTTGGTGTTAGAGTTCGGTAAAGGGTTTAGGTTTAGGATTTGGGCAAGGTTAGGGTTAAGGCTAGGTTTACGGTAAATGGTAGGGCTAGGTTAGGGTTGTTAGGGTTAGGTTTAGAGTAAGAATTAGTGCTAGGAATTAGGCTTAGGGTTAGCATCAGGTTTAGAGTTATTGTTAGGTTTAGGGTTAAGTTTAAGGCAGAGTTAAGGTTAGGGTTAATTTTAGAATTAGGGGAAGAGTCACGTTTAGGTAATTGTTAGGGCTAGGATGAAGGATAGCATTAGGGTTAGGAAAAGGGTTAGGGGATCGTGTGAGTGTTAGTGTTAGGTTCACAATTAAGCTGATGTTTTACGGTGTTACGGTTAGGGGTAGGGTTAGGGTTAGGTTTAGGGTTAGGCCTAGATTTAGGGGATTGTTTACGGTTTGGTTTAGTTTTAGGTTTAGGGTTCGGCTTAGGTTTTGGGTAAAAATAGGTCAAGGATGAGGGTTAGGGTAAGGGTTAGGGTTTGGTGTTTGACTTAAGGTTAGGGGTAGCTTTAGGGGTAGGTTTAGTGTTAGGGTTAGGTTTAGGTGTTTGGGTAAATATTAGGGTCAGGTATAGGGTTAGGTTTAGGGTTAGGGTTAGGTTTTGGTTTAGGGTTAGGTTTAGGGTGAAGTTGAAGTTCAGGGTGAGAGTTGAGCTGAGGGTTAGAGTTAGTGGTTAGGGTTAGGGTTAAGTTTAGGATGAAGTTTAGGGTTAAGGTTAGGTTTCGATTTAGGGTTAGGTTAAGTGTTAGGGTTAAGTCTTGTTAAGTTTAGGACTAGGTGAAGGTTAGGGATAGGGTTAGGTTAAGGTTTGGGGTTAGGTTTTGATTTTAGAGTGAGGGTTATTGCTGGGTTTCCATTGAAGCTGAGTGTGTAGGGTAAGTTTTAGCGTTAGGAATAGGGTTAGAGTTAGATTTGGGGTCAGGGTTAGAGTTAAGTTTCGGGTTAGGTTTATGGTTAGGTTTAGGGCTAGGGTCAGGGTTGGGGGAGATTTAGTGTTACGTTTAGTTTTAGGGTTAGTGTTAGGGTGAAGTTTATGTTAAGCATGAGGTTTAGGGTTGCGGTTAGGGTTCAGGTTCGGGTCAGGGTTAGGTTAGGTTCAGTTTGAGGTTTAGGGTTATGTTTAGTATCAGTGTTAATTTTGGTTAGGGTTAGGGTTTGAATGAAGTTAGGGTAGGTTTAGGGTTATGGTTAGTGTGAAATTTTGGTTAAGGGTGAGGGTTCGGCTTAGGGTAAGGGTTTGAGTTATATTTACTGGTTAAGGTTATGTTAAGGGTTTCGATTAGGTTTAGGCTAAGGATTTGGGTTAGAGTTAGGGTTAGGGGTTAGTGTTTCAGTTAGGTTTAGGATAGGGTTGTACTTAGGGTCAAGTTTAGGGTTACGGTTAGATTTAGAGTTACGATTACAGTTAACGTGAGGGTTTTGGGTAAGTGTTAGGATTAGGGTTAGGGTTAGGGCTAGGGTTAGGGTTAGAGTTAGGGTTAGGGGTTAGGGTTAGGTTTATGTTTATGATAGGCTTCAAGTTAGGTTAAGGTAAGGTTAGTGTTAGGGTCAGTTTTAGGATTAGGATTAGGTTTAGGGCGAGGGTTAGGGTCAGAGATATACTAAGGGTTATGTTTAGGGTCACAAGTGGGCCAAGGTTAAGGTTAGGGTTAAAGTTAGGGTTAGCTTTAGGTTAGGGATAGGGTGAAGTTTAAGAGAGGTTGAGGGTTAGGGTTATGGCTAAGGTTTGGGTTTGTTTTTAGGTTAGTGTTAAGGTTGTGTTTAGGGTTAGAGCTAAGTTTCCGGGTTTTGTTTAGCTTTAGGGTTAGGGTTAGATTTTAGGTTAGACTTAGGTATAAGAGTTAGGGTTACGATTTGTGTTAGGCATTGTGGTTGGGGTGAGGGTTAGATTTAGGGTTAGGGTTGGGTAGGTTTAGGATTATGGATATGGTAAGGTGTCAGAGGTTAGAGGTGTAGTTTAGGGTTAGGGTTTGAGTGAGGGTACAGGTTAGGCATTGTGGTTCCGGTCATGGTTAGGTTTAGTTTAGGGTTAGGGTTAGGGTTAGGGTTAGGTTTCTAATTAGTTTTCGGGTTAGAGTTAGAGTTAGGGTTAATGTTTGGGTTAGGCTTTGGTCTTAGGGGTTAGGGTTTGGGTTAGGGTTAGTGTTATCGTTAGGGCTTAGGGGTTTCAGGTTAGTGTTCTGCTTAGGGCTAGGGTTAGCATTAGGGTTAGGGTGGAAGGATACTGTTAGGAGTTAGAGTGAGGGTTACGGTTAGTTTTACAGCTAAGGTGAGGGTTTAGGGTAAGTGTTATGATTAGGGTTAGAGTTAGAGTTAGGTTTAGATTCAGAGTTAGGGTTAGGTGTAGGATAAGAGTTAGCTTTATGTCCAGGTTTAGGATTAGAGTTAGTGTTCTATTTAGGGTCAAGGTTAGAATTAGGGTTAGGATCAGGATTCTGTTTAGGTTTAGTTCCAGAGCTGTTGTAAGGGTTAAATTTAGGGTTAGAGAGGGACTAGCGTTATGGTTAGGGTTAGGTTGAAGGGAAGGGTTTGGGTTGGGTTTAGGTTGAAGGTTAGGGTTAGGGTTTGGATGAAGTTTAGGTTAGGGTTAAGGTTATTTTTATGGTTAGGGCTAGAGTTTGGGTTTGTGTTCAGGTTAGTGTTAAGGTTAGGTTTAGGGTTCGGTTAGGGTTAGGACTTATGTTTAGGGTTAGCGTTAGGTTTAGGTTCAGGGTTAGTGTGAAGTTTAGGTTAAGGGCGAAAGTTAGAAATAGGTTTAGGAGTATAGATAGTGTTAGACGTTAAGTTTAGGGTGTTAGGGTTAGGTTTATGATTAGGGTAGGGTTGAGTTTAGGGTTAATATTAGGATTAGGGTTAGATTAGGGTTACTGTTCGTATTAGGGTTAGGTTTAGGGATAAGTTTGGAGATAACATTATGTTTAGGGTTGGGGATACGGTTAAGGGTTAGGGAGAGGGTTAGGGTTAGGTTTACACTTAAGGTGAGGGTTATGGTAATTGTTATGGTTAGCGTTAGAGTTGGAGTTAGCCTTAGGTTTAGGGTGAAGTTTCCGTTAATAGTCAGGGTTAGGGTTAAGGTTAGATTAGGGTTAAGGTTGGTGTTAGAGTTCGGTAAAGGGTTTAGGTTTAGGATTTGGGCAAGGTTAGGGTTAAGGCTAGGTTTACGGTAAATGGTAGGGCTAGGTTAGGGTTGTTAGGGTTAGGTTTAGAGTAAGAATTAGTGCTAGGAATTAGGCTTAGGGTTAGCATCAGGTTTAGAGTTATTGTTAGGTTTAGGGTTAAGTTTAAGGCAGAGTTAAGGTTAGGGTTAATTTTAGAGTTAGAGGAAGAGTCAGGTTTAGGTAAGTGTTAGGGCTAGGATGAAGGATAGCGTTAGGGTTAGGAAAAGGGTTAGGGGATCGTGTGAGTGTTAGTGTTAGGTTCACAATTAAGCTGATGTTTTACGGTGTTACGGTTAGGGGTAGGGTTAGGGTTAGGTTTAGGGTTAGGCCTAGATTTAGGGGATTGTTTACGGTTTGGTTTAGTTTTAGGTTTAGGGTTCGGCTTAGGTTTTGGGTAAAAATAGGTCAAGGATGAGGGTTAGGGTAAGGGTTAGGGTTTGGTGTTTGACTTAAGGTTAGGGGTAGCTTTAGGGGTAGGTTTAGTGTTAGGGTTAGGTTTAGGTGTTTGGGTAAATATTAGGGTCAGGTATAGGGTTAGGTTTAGGGTTAGGGTTAGGTTTTGGTTTAGGGTTAGGTTTAGGGTGAAGTTGAAGTTCAGGGTGAGAGTTGAGCTGAGGGTTAGAGTTAGTGGTTAGGGTTAGGGTTAAGTTTAGGATGAAGTTTAGGGTTAAGGTTAGGTTTCGATTTAGGGTTAGGTTAAGTGTTAGGGTTAAGTCTTGTTAAGTTTAGGACTAGGTGAAGGTTAGGGATAGGGTTAGGTTAAGGTTTGGGGTTAGGTTTTGATTTTAGGGTGAGGGTTATTGCTGGGTTTCCATTGAAGCTGAGTGTGTAGGGTAAGTTTTAGCGTTAGGAATAGGGTTAGAGTTAGATTTGGGGTCAGGGTTAGAGTTAAGTTTTGGGTTAGGTTTATGGTTAGGTTTCGGGCTAGGGTCAGTGTTGGGGGAGATTTAGTGTTACGTTTAGTTTTGGGGTTAGTGTTAAGGTGAAGTTTATGTTAAGCATGAGGTTTAGGGTTGCGGTTAGGGTTCAGGTTCGGGTCAGGGTTAGGTTAGGTTCAGGTTGAGGTTTAGGGTTATGTTTAGTATCAGTGTTAATTTTGGTTAGGGTTAGGGTTTGAATGAAGTTAGGGTAGGTTTAGGGTTATGGTTAGTGTGAAATTTTGGTTAAGGGTGAGGGTTCGGCTTAGGGTAAGGGTTTGAGTTATATTTACTGGTTAAGGTTATGTTAAGGGTTTCGATTAGGTTTAGGCTAAGGATTTGGGTTAGAGTTAGGGTTAGGGGTTAGTGTTTCAGTTAGGTTTAGGATAGGGTTGTACTTAGGGTCAAGTTTAGGGTTACGGTTAGATTTAGAGTTACGATTACAGTTAAGGTGAGGGTTTTGGGTAAGTGTTAGGATTAGGGTTAGGGTTAGGGCTAGGGTTAGGGTTAGAGTTAGCGTTAGGGGTTAGGGTTAGGTTTATGTTTATGATAGGCTTCAAGTTAGGTTAAGGTAAGGTTAGTGTTAGGGTCAGTTTTAGGATTAGGATTAGGTTTAGGGCGAGGGTTAGGGTCAGAGATATACTAAGGGTTATGTTTAGGGTCACAAGTGGGCCAAGGTTAAGGTTAGGGTTAAAGTTAGGGTTAGCTTTAGGTTAGGGATAGGGTGAAGTTTAAGAGAGGTTGAGGGTTAGGGTTATGGCTAAGGTTTGGGTTTGTTTTTAGGTTAGTGTTAAGGTTGTGTTTAGGGTTAGAGCTAAGTTTCCGGGTTTTGTTTAGCTTTAGGGTTAGGGTTAGATTTTAGGTTAGACTTAGGTATAAGAGTTAGGGTTACGATTTGTGTTAGGCATTGTGGTTGGGGTGAGGGTTAGATTTAGGGTTAGGGTTGGGTAGGTTTAGGATTATGGATATGGTAAGGTGTCAGAGGTTAGAGGTGTAGTTTAGGGTTAGGGTTTGAGTGAGGGTACAGGTTAGGCATTGTGGTTCCGGTCATGGTTAGGTTTAGTTTAGGGTTAGGGTTAGGGTTAGGGTTAGGTTTCTAATTAGTTTTCGGGTTAGAGTTAGAGTTAGGGTTAATGTTTGGGTTAGGCTTTGGTCTTAGGGGTTAGGGTTTGGGTTAGGGTTAGTGTTATCGTTAGGGCTTAGGGGTTTCAGGTTAGTGTTCTGCTTAGGGCTAGGGTTAGCATTAGGGTTAGGGTGGAAGGATACTGTTAGGAGTTAGAGTGAGGGTTACGGTTAGTTTTACAGCTAAGGTGAGGGTTTAGGGTAAGTGTTATGATTAGGGTTAGAGTTAGAGTTAGGTTTAGATTCAGAGTTAGGGTTAGGTGTAGGATAAGAGTTAGCTTTATGTCCAGGTTTAGGATTAGAGTTAGTGTTCTATTTAGGGTCAAGGTTAGAATTAGGGTTAGGATCAGGATTCTGTTTAGGTTTAGTTCCAGAGCTGTTGTAAGGGTTAAATTTAGGGTTAGAGAGGGACTAGCGTTATGGTTAGGGTTAGGTTTAAGGTAAGGGTTTGGGTTGGGTTTAGGTTGAAGGTTAGGGTTAGGGTTTGGATGAAGTTTAGGTTAGGGTTAAGGTTATTTTTATGGTTAGGGCTAGAGTTTGGGTTTGTGTTCAGGTTAGTGTTAAGGTTAGGTTTAGGGTTCGGTTAGGGTTAGGGCTTATGTTTAGGGTTAGCGTTAGGTTTAGGTTCAGGGTTAGTGTGAAGTTTAGGTTAAGGGCGAAAGTTAGAAATAGGTTTAGGAGTATAGATAGTGTTAGACGTTAAGTTTAGGGTGTTAGGGTTAGGTTTATGATTAGGGTAGGGTTGAGTTTAGGGTTAATATTAGGATTAGGGTTAGATTAGGGTTACTGTTCGTATTAGGGTTAGGTTTAGGGATAAGTTTGGAGATAACATTATGTTTAGGGTTGGGGATACGGTTAAGGGTTAGGGAGAGGGTTAGGGTTAGGTTTACACTTAAGGTGAGGGTTATGGTAATTGTTATGGTTAGCGTTAGAGTTGGAGTTAGCCTTAGGTTTAGGGTGAAGTTTCCGTTAATAGTCAGGGTTAGGGTTAAGGTTAGATTAGGGTTAAGGTTGGTGTTAGAGTTCGGTAAAGGGTTTAGGTTTAGGATTTGGGCAAGGTTAGGGTTAAGGCTAGGTTTACGGTAAATGGTAGGGCTAGGTTAGGGTTGTTAGGGTTAGGTTTAGAGTAAGAATTAGTGCTAGGAATTAGGCTTAGGGTTAGCATCAGGTTTAGAGTTATTGTTAGGTTTAGGGTTAAGTTTAAGGCAGAGTTAAGGTTAGGGTTAATTTTAGAGTTAGGGGAAGAGTCACGTTTAGGTAATTGTTAGGGCTAGGATGAAGGATAGCATTAGGGTTAGGAAAAGGGTTAGGGGATCGTGTGAGTGTTAGTGTTAGGTTCACAATTAAGCTGATGTTTTACGGTGTTACGGTTAGGGGTAGGGTTAGGGTTAGGTTTAGGGTTAGGCCTAGATTTAGGGGATTGTTTACGGTTTGGTTTAGTTTTAGGTTTAGGGTTCGGCTTAGGTTTTGGGTAAAAATAGGTCAAGGATGAGGGTTAGGGTAAGGGTTAGGGTTTGGTGTTTGACTTAAGGTTAGGGGTAGCTTTAGGGGTAGGTTTAGTGTTAGGGTTAGGTTTAGGTGTTTGGGTAAATATTAGGGTCAGGTATAGGGTTAGGTTTAGGGTTAGGGTTAGGTTTTGGTTTAGGGTTAGGTTTAGGGTGAAGTTGAAATTCAGGGTGAGAGTTGAGCTGAGGGTTAGAGTTAGTGGTTAGGGTTAGGGTTAAGTTTAGGATGAAGTTTAGGGTTAAGGTTAGGTTTCGATTTAGGGTTAGGTTAAGTGTTAGGGTTAAGTCTTGTTAAGTTTAGGACTAGGTGAAGGTTAGCGATAGGGTTAGGTTAAGGTTTGGGGTTAGGTTTTGATTTTAGAGTGAGGGTTATTGCTGGGTTTCCATTGAAGCTGAGTGTGTAGGGTAAGTTTTAGCGTTAGGAATAGGGTTAGAGTTAGATTTGGGGTCAGGGTTAGAGTTAAGTTTCGGGTTAGGTTTATGGTTAGGTTTAGGGCTAGGGTCAGGGTTGGGGGAGATTTAGTGTTACGTTTAGTTTTAGGGTTAGTGTTAGGGTGAAGTTTATGTTAAGCATGAGGTTTTGGGTTGCGGTTAGGGTTCAGGTTCGGGTCAGGGTTAGGTTAGGTTCAGTTTGAGGTTTAGGGTTATGTTTAGTATCAGTGTTAATTTTGGTTAGGGTTAGGGTTTGAATGAAGTTAGGGTAGGTTTAGGGTTATGGTTAGTGTGAAATTTTGGTTAAGGGTGAGGGTTCGGCTTAGGGTAAGGGTTTGAGTTATATTTACTGGTTAAGGTTATGTTAAGGGTTTCGATTAGGTTTAGGCTAAGGATTTGGGTTAGAGTTAGGGTTAGGGGTTAGTGTTTCAGTTAGGTTTAGGATAGGGTTGTACTTAGGGTCAAGTTTAGGGTTACGGTTAGATTTAGAGTTACGATTACAGTTAAGGTGAGGGTTTTGGGTAAGTGTTAGGATTAGGGTTAGGGTTAGGGCTAGGGTTAGGGTTAGAGTTAGGGTTAGGGGTTAGGGTTAGGTTTATGTTTATGATAGGCTTCAAGTTAGGTTAAGGTAAGGTTAGTGTTAGGGTCAGTTTTAGGATTAGGATTAGGTTTAGGGCGAGGGTTAGGGTCAGAGATATACTAAGGGTTATGTTTAGGGTCACAAGTGGGCCAAGGTTAAGGTTAGGGTTAAAGTTAGGGTTAGCTTTAGGTTAGGGATAGGGTGAAGTTTAAGAGAGGTTGAGGGTTAGGGTTATGGCTAAGGTTTGGGTTTGTTTTTAGGTTAGTGTTAAGGTTGTGTTTAGGGTTAGAGCTAAGTTTCCGGGTTTTGTTTAGCTTTAGGGTTAGGGTTAGATTTTAGGTTAGACTTAGGTATAAGAGTTAGGGTTACGATTTGTGTTAGGCATTGTGGTTGGGGTGAGGGTTAGATTTAGGGTTAGGGTTGGGTAGGTTTAGGATTATGGATATGGTAAGGTGTCAGAGGTTAGAGGTGTAGTTTAGGGTTAGGGTTTGAGTGAGGGTATAGGTTAGGCATTGTGGTTCCGGTCATGGTTAGGTTTAGTTTAGGGTTAGGGTTAGGGTTAGGGTTAGGTTTCTAATTAGTTTTCGGGTTAGAGTTAGAGTTAGGGTTAATGTTTGGGTTAGGCTTTGGTCTTAGGGGTTAGGGTTTGGGTTAGGGTTAGTGTTATCGTTAGGGCTTAGGGGTTTCAGGTTAGTGTTCTGCTTAGGGCTAGGGTTAGCATTAGGGTTAGGGTGGAAGGATACTGTTAGGAGTTAGAGTGAGGGTTACGGTTAGTTTTACAGCTAAGGTGAGGGTTTAGGGTAAGTGTTATGATTAGGGTTAGAGTTAGAGTTAGGTTTAGATTCAGAGTTAGGGTTAGGTGTAGGATAAGAGTTAGCTTTATGTCCAGGTTTAGGATTAGAGTTAGTGTTCTATTTAGGGTCAAGGTTAGAATTAGGGTTAGGATCAGGATTCTGTTTAGGTTTAGTTCCAGAGCTGTTGTAAGGGTTAAATTTAGGGTTAGAGAGGGACTAGCGTTATGGTTAGGGTTAGGTTTAAGGTAAGGGTTTGGGTTGGGTTTAGGTTGAAGGTTAGGGTTAGGGTTTGGATGAAGTTTAGGTTAGGGTTAAGGTTATTTTTATGGTTAGGGCTAGAGTTTGGGTTTGTGTTCAGGTTAGTGTTAAGGTTAGGTTTAGGGTTCGGTTAGGGTTAGGGCTTATGTTTAGGGTTAGCGTTAGGTTTAGGTTCAGGGGTAGTGTGAAGTTTAGGTTAAGGGCGAAAGTTAGAAATAGGTTTAGGAGTATAGATAGTGTTAGACGTTAAGTTTAGGGTGTTAGGGTTAGGTTTATGATTAGGGTAGGGTTGAGTTTAGGGTTAATATTAGGATTAGGGTTAGATTAGGGTTACTGTTCGTATTAGGGTTAGGTTTAGGGATAAGTTTGGAGATAACATTATGTTTAGGGTTGGGGATACGGTTAAGGGTTAGGGAGAGGGTTAGGGTTAGGTTTACACTTAAGGTGAGGGTTATGGTAATTGTTATGGTTAGCGTTAGAGTTGGAGTTAGCCTTAGGTTTAGGGTGAAGTTTCCGTTAATAGTCAGGGTTAGGGTTAAGGTTAGATTAGGGTTAAGGTTGGTGTTAGAGTTCGGTAAAGGGTTTAGGTTTAGGATTTGGGCAAGGTTAGGGTTAAGGCTAGGTTTACGGTAAATGGTAGGGCTAGGTTAGGGTTGTTAGGGTTAGGTTTAGAGTAAGAATTAGTGCTAGGAATTAGGCTTAGGGTTAGCATCAGGTTTAGAGTTATTGTTAGGTTTAGGGTTAAGTTTAAGGCAGAGTTAAGGTTAGGGTTAATTTTAGAGTTAGAGGAAGAGTCAGGTTTAGGTAAGTGTTAGGGCTAGGATGAAGGATAGCGTTAGGGTTAGGAAAAGGGTTAGGGGATCGTGTGAGTGTTAGTGTTAGGTTCACAATTAAGCTGATGTTTTACGGTGTTACGGTTAGGGGTAGGGTTAGGGTTAGGTTTAGGGTTAGGCCTAGATTTAGGGGATTGTTTACGGTTTGGTTTAGTTTTAGGTTTAGGGTTCGGCTTAGGTTTTGGGTAAAAATAGGTCAAGGATGAGGGTTAGGGTAAGGGTTAGGGTTTGGTGTTTGACTTAAGGTTAGGGGTAGCTTTAGGGGTAGGTTTAGTGTTAGGGTTAGGTTTAGGTGTTTGGGTAAATATTAGGGTCAGGTATAGGGTTAGGTTTAGGGTTAGGGTTAGGTTTTGGTTTAGGGTTAGGTTTAGGGTGAAGTTGAAGTTCAGGGTGAGAGTTGAGCTGAGGGTTAGAGTTAGTGGTTAGGGTTAGGGTTAAGTTTAGGATGAAGTTTAGGGTTAAGGTTAGGTTTCGATTTAGGGTTAGGTTAAGTGTTAGGGTTAAGTCTTGTTAAGTTTAGGACTAGGTGAAGGTTAGGGATAGGGTTAGGTTAAGGTTTGGGGTTAGGTTTTGATTTTAGGGTGAGGGTTATTGCTGGGTTTCCATTGAAGCTGAGTGTGTAGGGTAAGTTTTAGCGTTAGGAATAGGGTTAGAGTTAGATTTGGGGTCAGGGTTAGAGTTAAGTTTTGGGTTAGGTTTATGGTTAGGTTTCGGGCTAGGGTCAGTGTTGGGGGAGATTTAGTGTTACGTTTAGTTTTGGGGTTAGTGTTAAGGTGAAGTTTATGTTAAGCATGAGGTTTAGGGTTGCGGTTAGGGTTCAGGTTCGGGTCAGGGTTAGGTTAGGTTCAGGTTGAGGTTTAGGGTTATGTTTAGTATCAGTGTTAATTTTGGTTAGGGTTAGGGTTTGAATGAAGTTAGGGTAGGTTTAGGGTTATGGTTAGTGTGAAATTTTGGTTAAGGGTGAGGGTTCGGCTTAGGGTAAGGGTTTGAGTTATATTTACTGGTTAAGGTTATGTTAAGGGTTTCGATTAGGTTTAGGCTAAGGATTTGGGTTAGAGTTAGGGTTAGGGGTTAGTGTTTCAGTTAGGTTTAGGATAGGGTTGTACTTAGGGTCAAGTTTAGGGTTACGGTTAGATTTAGAGTTACGATTACAGTTAAGGTGAGGGTTTTGGGTAAGTGTTAGGATTAGGGTTAGGGTTAGGGCTAGGGTTAGGGTTAGAGTTAGGGTTAGGGGTTAGGGTCAGGTTTAAGTTTATGATAGGCTTCAAGTTAGGTTAAGGTAAGGTTAGTGTTAGGGTCAGTGTTAGGATTAGGATTAGGTTTAGGGCGAGGGTTAGGGTCAGAGATATACTAAGGGTTATGTTTAGGGTCACAAGTGGGCCAAGGTTAAGGTTAGGGTTAAAGTTAGGGTTAGCTTTAGGTTAGGGATAGGGTGAAGTTTAAGAGAGGTTGAGGGTTAGGGTTATGGCTAAGGTTTGGGTTTGTTTTTAGGTTAGTGTTAAGGTTGTGTTTAGGGTTAGAGCTAAGTTTACGGGTTTTGTTTAGCTTTAGGGTTAGGGTTAGATTTTAGGTTAGACTTAGGTATAAGAGTTAGGGTTACGATTTGTGTTAGGCATTGTGGTTGGGGTGAGGGTTAGATTTAGGGTTAGGGTTGGGTAGGTTTAGGATTATGGTTATGGTAAGGTGTCAGAGGTTAGAGGTGTAGTTTAGGGTTAGGGTTTGAGTGAGGGTACAGGTTAGGCATTGTGGTTCCGGTCATGGTTAGGTTTAGTTTAGGGTTAGGGTTAGGGTTAGGGTTAGGTTTCTAATTAGTTTTCGGGTTAGAGTTAGAGTTAGGGTTAATGTTTGGGTTAGGCTTTGGTCTTAGGGGTTAGGGTTTGGGTTAGGGTTAGTGTTATCATTAGGGCTTAGGGGTTTCAGGTTAGTGTTCTGCTTAGGGTTAGGGTTAGCATTAGGGTTAGGGTGGAAGGATACTGTTAGGAGTTAGAGTGAGGGTTACGGTTAGTTTTACAGCTAAGGTGAGGGTTTAGGGTAAGTGTTATGATTAGGGTTAGAGTTAGAGTTAGGTTTAGATTCAGAGTTAGGGTTAGGTGTAGGATAAGAGTTAGCTTTATGTCCAGGTTTAGGATTAGAGTTAGTGTTCTATTTAGGGTCAAGGTTAGAATTAGGGTTAGGATCAGAATTATGTTTAGGTTTAGTTCCAGAGCTGTTGTAAGGGTTAAATTTAGGGTTAGAGAGGGACTAGCGTTATGGTTAGGGTTAGGTTTAAGGTAAGGGTTTGGGTTGGGTTTAGGTTGAAGGTTAGGGTTAGGGTTTGGATGAAGTTTAGGTTAGGGTTAAGGTTATTTTTATGGTTAGGGCTAGAGTTTGGGTTTGTGTTCAGGTTAGTGTTAAGGTTAGGTTTAGGGTTCGGTTAGGGTTAGGGCTTATGTTTAGGGTTAGCGTTAGGTTTAGGTTCAGGGTTAGTGTGAAGTTTAGGTTAAGGGCGAAAGTTAGAAATAGGTTTAGGAGTATAGATAGTGTTAGACGTTAAGTTTAGGGTGTTAGGGTTAGGTTTATGATTAGGGTAGGGTTGAGTTTAGGGTTAATATTAGGATTAGGGTTAGATTAGGGTTACTGTTCGTATTAGGGTTAGGTTTAGGGATAAGTTTGGAGATAACATTATGTTTAGGGTTGGGGATACGGTTAAGGGTTAGGGAGAGGGTTAGGGTTAGGTTTACACTTAAGGTGAGGGTTATGGTAATTGTTATGGTTAGCGTTAGAGTTGGAGTTAGCCTTAGGTTTAGGGTGAAGTTTCCGTTAATAGTCAGGGTTAGGGTTAAGGTTAGATTAGGGTTAAGGTTGGTGTTAGAGTTCGGTAAAGGGTTTAGGTTTAGGATTTGGGCAAGGTTAGGGTTAAGGCTAGGTTTACGGTAAATGGTAGGGCTAGGTTAGGGTTGTTAGGGTTAGGTTTAGAGTAAGAATTAGTGCTAGGAATTAGGCTTAGGGTTAGCATCAGGTTTAGAGTTATTGTTAGGTTTAGGGTTAAGTTTAAGGCAGAGTTAAGGTTAGGGTTAATTTTAGAGTTAGAGGAAGAGTCAGGTTTAGGTAATTGTTAGGGCTAGGATGAAGGATAGCATTAGGGTTAGGAAAAGGGTTAGGGGATCGTGTGAGTGTTAGTGTTAGGTTCACAATTAAGCGGATGTTTTACGGTGTTACGGTTAGGGGTAGGGTTAGGGTTAGGTTTAGGGTTAGGCCTAGATTTAGGGGATTGTTTACGGTTTGGTTTAGTTTTAGGTTAGGGTTCGGCTTAGGTTTTGGGTAAAAATAGGTCAAGGATGAGGGTTAGGGTAAGGGTTAGGGTTTGGTGATTGAGTTAAGGTTAGGGGTAGCTTTAGGGTTAGGTTTAGTGTTAGGGTTAGGTTTAGGTGTTTGGGTAAATATTAGGGTCAGGTATAGGGTTAGGTTTAGGGTTAGGGTTAGGTTTTGGTTTAGGGTTAGGTTTAGGGTGAAGTAGAAGTTCAGGGTGAGAGTTGAGCAGAGGGTTAGAGTTAGTGGTTAGGGTTAGGGTTAAGTTTAGGATGAAGTTTAGGGTTAAGGTTAGGTTTCGATTTAGGGTTAGGTTAAGTGTTAGGGTTAAGTCTTGTTAAGTTTAGGACTAGGTGAAGGTTAGGGATAGGGTTAGGTTAAGGTTTGGGGTTAGGTTTTGATTTTAGGGTGAGGGTTATTGGTGGGTTTCCATTGAAGCTGAGTGTGTAGGGTAAGTTTTAGCGTTAGGAATAGGGTTAGAGTTAGATTTGGGGTCAGGGTTAGAGTTAAGTTTCGGGTTAGGTTTATGGTTAGGTTTCGGGCTAGGGTCAGGGTTGGGGGAGATTTAGTGTTACGTTTAGTTTTAGGGTTAGTGTTAGGGTGAAGTTTATGTTAAGCATGAGGTTTAGGGTTTCGGTTAGGGTTCAGGTTCGGGTCAGGGTTAGGTTAGGTTCAGGTTGAGGTTTAGGGTTATGTTTAGTATTAGTGTTAATTTTGGTTAGGGTTAGGGTTTGAATGAAGTTAGGGTAGGTTTAGGGTTATGGTTAGTGTGAAATTTTGGTTAAGGGTGAGGGTTCGGCTTAGGGTAAGGGTTTGAGTTATATTTACTGGTTAAGGTTATGTTAAGGGTTTAGATTAGGTTTAGGCTAAGGATTTGGGTTAGAGTTAGGGTTAGGGGTTAGTGTTTCAGTTAGGTTTAGGATAGGGTTGTACTTAGGGTCAAGTTTAGGGTTACGGTTAGATTTAGAGTTACGATTACAGTTAAGGTGAGGGTTTTGGGTAAGTGTTAGGATTAGGGTTAGGGCTAGGGCTAGGGTTAGGGTTAGAGTTAGGGTTAGGGGTTAGGGTTAGGTTTAAGTTTATGATAGGCTTCAAGTTAGGTTAAGGTAAGGTTAGTGTTAGGGTCAGTGTTAGGATTAGGATTAGGTTTAGGGCGAGGGTTAGGGTCAGAGATATACTAAGAGTTATGTTTACGGTCACAAGTGGGCCAAGGTTAAGGTTAGGGTTAAAGTTAGGGTTAGCTTTAGGTTAGGGATAGGGTGAAGTTTAAGAGAGGTTGAGGTTTAGGGTTATGGATAAGGTTTGGGTTTGTTTTTAGGTTAGTGTAAAGGTTGTGTTTAGGGTTAGAGCTAAGTTTCCGGGTTTTGTTTAGCTTTAGGGTTAGGGTTAGATTTTAGGTTAGACTTAGGTATAAGAGTTAGGGTTACGATTTGTGTTAGGCATTGTGGTTGGGGTGAGGGTTAGATTTAGGGTTAGGGTTGGGTAGGTTTAGGATTATGGTTCTGGTAAGGTGTCAGAGGTTAGAGGTGTAGTTTAGGGTTAGGGTTTGAGTGAGAGTACAGGTTAGGCACTGTGGTTCCGGTCATGATTAGGTTTAGTTTAGGGTTAGAGTTAGGGTTAGGGTTAGGGTTAGTGTTAGGGTTAGGGTTAGGGTTAGGGTTAGGGTTAGGGTTAGGGTTAGGTTTCTAATTAGTTTTCGGGTTAGAGTTAGAGTTAGGGTTAATGTTTGGGTTAGGCTTTGGTCTTAGGGGTTAGGGTTTGGGTTAGGGTTAGTGTTATCGTTAGGGCTTAGGGGTTTCAGGTTAGTGTTCTGCTTAGGGCTAGGGTTAGCATTAGGGTTAGGGTTGAAGGATACTGTTAGGAGTTAGAGTGAGGGTTACGGTTAGTTTTACAGCTAAGGTGAGGGTTTAGGGTAAGTGTTATGATTAGGGTTAGAGTTCGAGTTAGGTTTAGATTCAGAGTTAGGGTTAGGTGTAGGATAAGAGTTAGCTTTATGTCCAGGTTTAGGATTAGAGTTAGTGTTCTATTTAGGGTCAAGGTTAGAATTAGGGTTAGGATCAGGATTATGTTTAGGTTTAGTTTCAGAGCTGTTGTAAGGTTAAATTTAGGGTTAGAGAGGGACTAGCGTTATGGTTAGGGTTAGGTTTAAGGTAAGGGTTTGGGTTGGGTTTAGGTTGAAGGTTAGGGTTAAGGTTAGGTTTAGATTTAGGGTTAGATTAAGTGTTAGGGTTAAGTCTTGTTAAGTTCAGGACTAGGTAAAGGTTAGGGATAGGGTTAGGTTAAGGTTTGGGGTTAGGTTTTGATTTTAGGGTGAGGGTTATTGCTGGGTTTCCATTGAAGCTGAGTGTGTAGGGTAAGTTTTAGCGTTAGGAATAGGGTTAGAGTTAGATTTGGGGTCAGGGTTAGAGTTAAGTTTCGGATTAGGTTTATGGTTAGGTTTAGGGCTAGGGTCAGGGTTGGGGGAGATTTAGTGTTACGTTTAGTTTTAGGGTTAGTGTTAGGGTGAAGTTTATGTTAAGCATGAGGTTTAGGGTTGCAGTTAGGGTTCAGGTTCGGGTCAGGGTTAGGTTAGGTTCAGGTTGAGGTTTAGGGTTATGTTTAGTATTAGTGTTAATTTTGGTTAGGGTTAGGGTTTGAATGAAGTTAGGGTAGGTTTAGGGTTATGGTTAGTGTGAAATTTTGGTGAAGGGTGAGGGTTCGGCTTAGGGTAAGGGTTTGAGTTATATTTACTGGTTAAGGTTATATTAAGGGTTTCGATTAGGTTTAGGCTAAGGATTTGGGTTAGAGTTAGGTTTAGGGGTTAGTGTTTCAGTTAGGTTTAGGATAGGGTTGTACTTAGGTTCAAGTTTAGGGTTACGGTTAGATTTAGAGTTACGATTACAGTTAAGGTGAGGGTTTTGGGTAAGTGTTAGGATTAGGATTAGGGTTAGGGTTAGGGCTAGGGTTAGGGTTAGAGTTAGGGTTAGGGGTTAGGGTTAGGTTTAAGTTTATGATAGGCTTCAAGTTAGGTAAAGGTAAGGTTAGTGTTAGGGTCAGTGTTAGGATTAGGATTAGGTTTAGGGCGAGGGTTAGGGTCAGAGATATACTAAGGGTTATGTTTAGGGTCACAAGTGGGCCAAGGTTAAGGTTAGGGTTAAAGTTAGGGTTAGCTTTAGGTTAGGGATAGGGTGAAGTTTAAGAGAGGTTGAGGGTTAGGTTTATGGCTAAGGTTTGGGTTTGTTTTTAGGTTAGTGTTAAGGTTGTGTTTAGGGTTAGAGCTAAGTTTACGGGTTTTGTTTAGCTTTAGGGTTAGGGTTAGATTTTAGGTTAGACGTAGGTATAACAGTTAGGGTTACGATTTGTGTTAGGCATTGTGGTTGGGGTGAGGGTTAGATTTAGGGTTAGGGTTGGGTAAGTTTAGGATTATGGTTATGGTAAGGTGTCAGAGGTTAGAGGTGTAGTTTAGGGTTAGGGTTAGGGTTAGGGTTACGGTTAGGGTTAGGTTTCTAATTAGTTTTCGGGTTAGAGTTAGAGTTAGGGTTAATGTTTGGGTTAGGCTTTGGTCTTAGGGGTTAGGGTTTGGGTTAGGGTTAGTGTTATCGTTAGGGCTTAGGGGTTTCAGGTTAGTGTTCTGCTTAGGGCCAGGGTTAGCATTAGGGTTAGGGTGGAAGGATACTGTTAGGAGTTAGAGTGAGGGTTACGGTTAGTTTTACAGCTAAGGTGAAGGTTTAGGGTAAGTGTTATGATTAGGGTTAGAGTTAGAGTTAGGTTTAGATTCAGAGTTAGGGTTAGGTGTAGGATAAGAGTTAGCTTTATGTCCAGGTTTAGGATTAGAGTTAGTGTTCTATTTAGGGTCAAGGTTAGAATTAGGGTTAGGATCAGGATTATGTTTAGGTTTCGTTTCAGAGCTGTTGTAAGGGTCAAATTTAGGGTTAGAGAGGGACTTACGTTATGGTTAGGGTTAGGTTTAAGGGAAGGGTTTGGGTTGGGTTTAGGTTGAAGGTTAGGGTTAGGGTTTGGATGAAGTTTAGGTTAGGGTTAAGGTTACTTTTATGGTTAGGGCTAGAGTTTGGGTTTGTGTTCAGGTTAGTGTTAAGGTTAGGTTTAGGGTTCGGTTAGGGTTAGGGCTTATGTTTAGGGTTAGCGTTAGGTTTAGGTTCAGGGTTAGTGTGAAGTTTAGGTTAAGGGCGAAAGTTAGAAATAGGTTTAGGAGTATAGATAGTGTTAGACGTTAAGTTTAGGGTGTTAAGGTTAGGTTTATGGTTAGGGTAGGGTTGAGTTTAGGGTTAATATTAGGATTAGCGTTAGATTAGGGTTATTGTTCGTATTAGGGTTAGGTTTAGGGATAAGTTTGGAGATAACATTATGTTTAGGGTTGGGGATACGGTTAAGGGTTGGGGGAGGGTTAGGGTTAGGTTTACACTTAAGGTGAGGGTTATGGTAATTGTTATGGTTAGCGTTAGAGTTGGAGTTAGCCTTAGGTTCAGGGTGAAGTTTCCGTTAATAGTCAGGGTTAGGGTTAAGGTTAGATTAGGGTTAAGGTTGGTGTTAGAGGTCGGTATAGGTTCAGGTTTAGGGTTTGGGCAAGGTTAGGGGTAAGGCTAGGTTTACGGTAAATGGTAGGGCTAGGTTAGGGTTGTTAGGGTTAGGTTTAGAGTAAGAATTAGTGCTAGGAATTAGGGTTAGGGTTAGCGTCAGGTTTAGAGTTATTGTTAGGTTTAGGGTTAAGTTTAAGGCAGAGTTAAGGTTAGGGTTAATTTTAGGGTTAGAGGAAGAGTCAGGTTTAGGTAAGTGTTAGGGCTAGGATGAAGGATAGCGTTAGGGTTAGGAAAAGGGTTAGGGGATCGTGTAAGTGTTAGTGTTAGGTTTACAATTAAGCTGATGTTTTACGGTGTTACGGTTAGGGGTAGGGTTAGGGTTAGGTTTAGGGTTAGGCCTAGATTTAGGGGATTGTTTACGGTTTGGTTTAGTTTTAGGTTTAGGGTTCGGCTTAGGTTTTGGGTAAAAATAGATCAAGGAAGAGGGTTAGGGTAACGGTTAGGGTTTGGTGTTTGAGTTAAGGTTAGGGGTAGATTTAGGGGTAGGTTTAGTGTTAGGGTTAGGTTTCGGTGTTTGGGTAAATATTAGGGTGAGGTATAGGGTTAGGTTTAGGGTTAGGGTTAGGTTTTGGTTTAGGGTTAGGTTTAGGGTGAAGTTGAAGTTAAGGGTGAGAGTTGAGCTAAGGGTTAGTGTTAGTGGTTAGGGTTAGGGTTAAGTTTAGGATGAAGTTTAGGGTTAAAGTTAGGTTTAGATTTAGGGTTAGGTTAAGTGTTAGGGTTAAGTCTTGTTAAGTTTAGGACTAGGTGAAGGTTAGGGATAGGGTTAGGTTAAGGTTTGGGGTTAGGTTTTGATTTTAGGGTGAGGGTTATTGCTGGGTTTCCATTGAAGCTGAGTGTGTAGGGTAAGTTTTAGCGTTAGGAATAGGGTTAGAGTTAGATTTGGGGTCAGGGTTAGAGTTAAGTTTCGGGTTAGGTTTATGGTTAGGTTTAGGGCTAGGGTCAGGGTTGGGGGAGATTTAGTGTTACGTTTAGTTTTAGGGTTAGTGTTAGGGTGAAGTTTATGTTAAGCATGAGGTTTAGGGTTACAGTTAGGGTTCAGGTTCGGGTCAGGGTTAGGTTAGGTTCAGGTTGAGGTTTAGGGTTATGTTTAGTATGAGTGTTAATTTTGGTTAGGGTTAGGGTTTGAATGAAGTTAGGGTAGGTTTAGGGTTATGGTTAGTGTGAAATTTTCGTTAAGGGTGAGGGTTCGGCTTAGGGTAAGGGTTTGAGTTATATTTACTGGTTAAGGTTATGTTAAGGGTTTCGATTAGGTTTAGGCTAAGGATTTGGGTTAGAGTTAGGGTTAGGGGTTAGTGTTTCAGTTAGGTTTAGGATAGGGTTGTACTTAGGGTCAAGTTTAGGGTTACGGTTAGATTTAGAGTTACGATTACAGTTAAGGTGAGGGTTTTGGGTAAGTGTTAGGATTAGGATTAGGGTTAGGGTTAGGGCTAGGGTTAGGGTTAGAGTTAGGGTTAGCGGTTAGGGTTAGGTTTAAGTTTATGATAGGCTTCAAGTTAGTTTAAGGTTAGTGTTAGGGTCAGTGTTAGGATTAGGATTAGGTTTAGGGCGAGGGTTAGGGTCAGAGATATACTAAGGGTTATGTTTAGGGTCACAAGTGGGCCAAGGTTAAGGTTAGGGTTAAAGTTAGGGTTAGCTTTAGGTTAGGGATAGGGTGAAGTTTAAGAGAGGTTGAGGGTTTGGGTTATGGCTAAGGTTTGGGTTTGTTTTTAGGTTAGTGTTAAGGTTGTGTTTAGGGTTAGAGCTAAGTTTCCGGGTTTTGTTTAGCTTTAGGGTTAGGGTTAGATTTTAGGTTAGACTTAGGTATAAGAGTTAGTGTTACGATTTGTGTTAGGCATTGTGGTTGGGGTGAGGGTTAGATTTAGGGTTAGGGTTGGGTAGGTTTAGGATTATGGTTATGGTAAGGTGTCAGAGGTTAGAGGTGTAGTTTAGGGTTAGGGTTTGAGTGAGGGTACAGGTTAGGCATTGTGGTTCCGGTCATGGTTAGGTTTAGTTTAGGGTTAGGGTTAGGGTTAGGGTTAGGGTTAGGTTTCTAATTAATTTTCGGATTAGAGTTAGAGTTAGGGTTAATGTTTGGGTTAGGCTTTGGTCTTAGGGGTTAGGGTTTGGGTTAGGGTTAGTGTTATCGTTAGGGCTTAGGGGTTTCAGGTTAGTGTTCTGCTTAGGGCTAGGGTTAGCATTAGAGTTAGGGTTGAAGGATACTGTTAGGAGTTAGAGTGAGGGTTACGGTTAGTTTTACAGCTAAGGTGAGGGTTTAGGGTAAGTGTTATGATTAGGGTTAGAGTTAGAGTTAGGTTTAGATTCAGAGTTAGGGTTAGGTGTAGGATAAGAGTTAGCTTTATGTCCAGGTTTAGGATTAGAGTTAGTGTTCTATTTAGGGTCAAGGTTAGAATTAGGGTTAGGATCAGGATTCTGTTTAGATTTAGTTTCAGAGCTGTTGTAAGGGTTAAATTTAGGGTTAGAGAGGGACTAGCGTTATGGTTAGGGTTAGGTTTAAGGGAAGGGTTTGGGTTGGGTTTAGGTTGAAGGTTAGGGTTAGGGTTTGGATGAAGTTTAGGTTAGGGTTAAGGTTATTTTTATGGTTAGGGCTAGAGTTTGGGTTTGTGTTCAGGTTAGTGTTAAGGTTAGGTTTAGGGTTCGGTTAGGGTTAGGGCTTATGTTTAGGGTTAGCGTCAGGTTTAGGTTCAGGGTTAGTGTGAAGTTTAGGTTAAGGGCGAAAGTTAGAAATAGGTTTAGGAGTATAGATAGTGTTAGACGTTAAGTTTAGGGTGTTAGGGTTAGGTTTATGGTTAGGGTAGGGTTGAGTTTAGGGTTAATATTAGGATCAGGGTTAGATTAGGGTTACTGTTCGTATTAGGGTTAGGTTTAGGGATAAGTTTGGAGATAAAATTATGTTTAGGGTTGGGGATACGTTTAAGGGTTAGGGGGAGGGTTAGGGTTAGGTTTACACTTAAGGTGAGGGTTATGGTAATTGTTATGGTTAGCGTTAGAGTTGGAGTTAGCCTTAGGTTCAGGGTGAAGTTTCCGTTAATAGTCAGGGTTAGGGTTAAGGTTAGATTAGGGTTAAGGTTGGTGTTAGAGGTCGGTATAGGTTCAGGTTTAGGGTTTGGGCAAGGTTAGGGTTAAGGCTAGGTTTACGGTAAATGGTAGGGCTAGGTTAGGGTTGTTAGGGTTAGGTTTAGAGTAAGAATTAGTGCTAGGAATTAGGGTTAGGTTTAGCGTCAGGTTTAGAGTTATTGTTAGGTTTAGGGTTAAGTTTAAGGCAGAGTTAAGGTTAGGGTTAATTTTAGGGTTAGAGGAAGAGTCAGGTTTAGGTAAGTGTTAGGGCTAGGATGAAGGATAGCGTTAGGTTTAGGAAAAGGGTTAGGGGATCGTGTGAGTGTTAGTGTTAGATTGACAATTAAGCTGATGTTTTACGGTGTTACGGTTAGGGGTAGGGTTAGGGTTAGGTTTAGGGTTAGGCCTAGATTTAGGGGATTGTTTACGGTTTGGTTTAGTTTTAGGTTTAGGGTTCGGCTTAGGTTTTGGGTAAAAATAGGTCAAGGAAGAGGGTTAGGGTAACGGTTAGGGTTTGGTGTTTGAGTTAAGGTTAGGGGTAGCTTTAGGGGTAGGTTTAGTGTTAGGGTTAGGTTTCGGTGTTTGGGTAAATATTAGGGTCAGGTATAGGGTTAGGTTAGGGTTAGGGTTAGGTTTTGGTTTAGGGTTAAGTTTAGGGTGAAGTTGAAGTTAAGGGTGAGAGTTGAGCTAAGGGTTAGAGTTAGTGGTTAGGGTTAGGGTTAAGTTTAGGATGAAGTTTAGGGTTAAAGTTAGGTTTCGATTTAGGGTTAGGTTAAGTGTTAGGGTTAAGTCTTGTTAAGTTTAGGACTAGGTGAAGGTTAGGGATAGGGTTAGGTTAAGGTTTGGGGTTAGGTTTTGATTTTAGGGTGAGGGTTATTGCTGGGTTTCCATTGAAGCTGAGTGTGTAGGGTAAGTTTTAGCGTTAGGAATAGGGTTAGAGTTAGATTTGGGGTCAGGGTTAGAGTTAAGTTTCGGGTTAGGTTTATGGTTAGGTTTAGGGCTAGGGTCAGGGTTGGGGGAGATTTAGTGTTACGTTTAGTTTTAAGGTTAGTGTTAGGGTGAAGTTTATGTTAAGCATGAGGTTTAGGGTTGCGGTTAGGGTTCAGGTTCGGGTCAGGGTTAGGTTAGGTTCAGGTTGAGGTTTAGGGTTATGTTTAGTATTAGTGTTAATTTTGGTTAGGGTTAGGGTTTGAATGAAGTTAGGGTAGGTTTAGGGTTATGGTTAGTGTGAAATTTTGGTTAAGGTGAGGGTTCGCCTTAGGGTAAGGGTTTGAGTTATATTTACTGGTTAAGGTTCTGTTAAGGGTTTCGATTAGGTTTAGGCTAAGGATTTGGGTTAGAGTTAGGGTTAGGGGTTAGTGTTTCAGTTAGGTTTAGGATAGGGTTGTACTTAGGGTCAAGTTTAGGGTTACGGTTAGATTTAGAGTTACGATTACAGTTAAGGCGAGGGTTTTGGGTAAGTGTTAGGATTAGGGTTAGGGTTAGGGCTAGGGTTAGGGTTAGAGTTAGGGTTAGGGGTTAGGGTTAGGTTTAAGTTTATGATAGGCTTCAAGTTAGTTTAAGGTAAGGTTAGTGTTAGGGTCAGTGTTAGGATTAGGATTAGGTTTAGGGCGAGGGTTAGGGTCAGAGATATACTAAGGGTTATGTTTAGGGTCACAAGTGGGCCAAGGTTAAGGTTAAGGTTAAAGTTAGGGTTAGCTTTAGGTTAGGGATAGGGTGCAGTTTAAGAGAGGTTGAGGGTTAGGGTTATGGATAAGGTTTGGGTTTGTTTTTAGGTTAGTTTTAAAGTTGTGTTTAGGGTTAGAGCTAAGTTTACGGGTTTTGTTTAGCTGTAGGGTTAGGGTTAGATTTTAGGTTAGACTTAGGTATAAGAGTTAGGGTTACGATTTGTGTTAGGCATTGTGGTTGGGGTGAGGGTTAGATTTAGGGTTAGGGTTGGGTAGGTTTAGGATTATGGTTATGGTAAGGTGTCAGAGGTTAGAGGTGTAGTTTAGGGTTAGGGTTTGAGTGAGGGTACAGGTTAGGCATTGTGGTTCCGGTCATGGTTAGGTTTAGCTTAGGGTTAGGGTTAGGTTTCTAATTAGTTTTCGGGTTAGAGTTAGAGTTAGGGTTAATGTTTGGGTTAGGCTTTGGTCTTAGGGTTTAGGGTTTGGGTTAGGGTTAGTGTTATCGTTAGGGCTTAGGGGTTTCAGGTTAGTGTTCTGCTTAGGGCTAGGGTTAGCATTAGGGTTAGGGTGGAAGGATACTGTTAGGAGTTAGAGTGAGGGTTACGGTTAGTTTTACAGCTAAGGTGAGGGTTTAGGGTAAGTGTTATGATTAGGGTTAGAGTTAGAGTTAGGTTTAGATTCAGAGTTAGGGTTAGGTGTAGGATAAGAGTTAGCTTTATGTCCAGGTTTAGGATTAGAGTTAGTGTTCTATTTAGGGTCAAGGTTAGAATTAGGGTTAGGATCAGGATTATGTTTAGGTTTCGTTTCAGAGCTGTTGTAAGGGTCAAATTTAGGGTTAGAGAGGGACTTACGTTATGGTTAGGGTTAGGTTTAAGGGAAGGGTTTGGGGTGGGTTTAGGTTGAAGGTTAGGGTTAGGGTTTGGATGAAGTTTAGGTTAGGGTTAAGGTTATTTTTATGGTTAGGGCTAGAGTTTGGGTTTGTGTTCAGGTTAGTGTTAAGGTTAGGTTTAGGGTTCGGTTAGGGTTAGGGCTTATGTTTAGGGTTAGCGTTAGATTTAGGTTCAGGGTTAGTGTGAAGTTTAGGTTAAGGGCGAAAGTTAGAAATAGGTTTAGGAGTATAGATAGTGTTAGACGTTAAGTTTAGGGTGTTAGGGTTAGGTTTATGGTTAGGGTAGGGTTGAGTTTAGGGTTAATATTAGGATTAGGGTTAGATTAGGGTTACTGTTCGTATTAGGGTTAGGTTTAGGGATAAGTTTGGAGATAACATTCTGTTTAGGGTTGGGGATACGGTTAAGGGTTAGGGGGAGGGTTAGGGTTAGGTTTATAGTTAAGGTGAGGGTTATGGTAATTGTTATGGTTAGCGTTAGAGTTGGAGTTAGCCTTAGGTTTAGGGTGAAGTTTCCGTTAATAGTCAGGGTTAGGGTTAAGGTTAGATGAGGGTTAAGGTTGGTGTTAGAGTTCGGTATAGGTTTAGGTTTAGGGTTTGGGCAAGGTTAGGGTTAAGGCTAGGTTTACGGTAAATGGTAGGGCTAGGTTAGGGTTGTTAGGGTTAGGTTTAGAGTAAGAATTAGTGCTAGGAATTAGGGTTAGGGTTAGCGTCAGGTTTAGAGTTATTGTTAGGTTTAGGGTTAAGTTTAAGGCAGAGTTAAGGTTAGGGTTAAGTTTAGGGTTAGAGGAAGATTCAGGGTTAGGTAAGTGTTAGGGCTAGGATGAAGGATAGCGTTAGGGTTAGGAAAAGGGTTAGGGGATCGTGTGAGTGTTAGTGTTAGGTTCACAATTAACTTGATGTTTTACGGTGTTACAGTTAGGGGTAGGGTTAGGGTTAGGTTTAGGGTTAGGCCTAGATTTAGGGGATTGTTTACGGTTTGGTTTAGTTTTAGGTTAGGGTTCGGCTTAGGTTTTGGGTAAAATGAGGTCAAGGAAGAGGGTTAGGGTAAGGGTTAGGGTTTGGTGTTTGAGTTAAGGTTAGGGGTAGCTTTAGGGGTACTTTTAGTGTTAGGGTTAGGTTCAGGTGTTTGGGTAAATATTAGGGTCAGGTATAGGGTTAGGTTTAGGGTGAGGGTTAGGTTCTGGTTTAGGGTTAGGTTTAGGGTGAAGTTGAAGTTAAGGGTGAGAGTTGAGCTGAGGGTTAGAGTTAGTGGTTAGGGTTAGGGTTAAGTTTAGGATGAAGTTTAGGGTTAAGGTTAGGTTTCGATTTAGGGTTAGGTTAAGTGTTAGGGTTAAGTCTTGTTAAGTTTAGGACTAGGTGAAGGTTAGGGATAGGGTTAGGTTAAGGTTTGGGGTTAGGTTTTGATTTTAGGGTGAGGGTTATTACTGGGTTTCCATTTAAGCTGAGTGTGTAGGGTAAGTTTTAGCGTTAGGAAGAGGGTTAGAGTTAGATTTGGAGTCAGGGTTAGAGTTAAGTTTCGGGTTAGGTTTATGGTTAGGTTTAGGGCTAGGGTCAGGGTTGGGGGAGATTTAGTGTTACGTTTAGTTTTAGGGTTAGTGTTAGGGTGAAGTTTACGTTAAGCATGAGGTTTAGGGTTGCGGTTAGGGTTCAGGTTCGGGTCAGGGTTAGGTTAGGTTCAGATTGAGGTTTAGGGTTATGTTTAGTATTAGTGTTAATTTTTTTTAGGGTTAGGGTTTGAATGAAGTTAGGGTAGTTTTAGGGTTATGGTTAGTGTGAAATTTTGGTTAAGGGTGAGGGTTCTGCTTGGGGTAAGGGTTTGATTTATATTTACTCGTAAGGGTTATGTTAAGGGTTTCGATTAGGTTTAGGCTAAGGATTTGGGTTAGAGTTAGGGTTAGGGGTTAGTGTTTCAGTTAGATTTAGGATAAGGTTGTACTTAGGGTCAAGTTTAGGGTTACGGTTAGATTTAGAGTTACGATTACAGTTAAGGTGAGGGTTTTGGGTAAGTGTTAGGATTAGGGTTAGGGTTAGGGCTAGGGTTAGGGTTAGAGTTAGAGTTAGGGGTTAGGGTTAGGTTTAAGTTTATGATAGGCTTCAAGTTAGGTTAAGGTTAGGTTAGTGTTAGGGTCAGTGTTAGGATTAGGATTAGGTTTAGGGCGAGGGTTAGGGTCAGAGATATACTAAGGGTTATGTTTAGGGTCACAAGTGGGCCAAGGTTAAGGTTAGGGTTAACGTTAGGGTTAGCTTTAGGTTAGGGATAGGGTGAAGTTTAAGATAGGTTGAGGGTTAGGGTTATGGCTAAGGTTTGGGTTTGTTTTTAGGTTAGTGTTAAGGTTGTGTTTAGGGTTAGAGCTAAGTTTCCGGGTTTTTTTTAGCTTTAGGGTTAGGGTTAGATTTTAGGTTAGACAGGTATAACAGATAGGGTTACGATTTGTGTTAGGCATTGTGGTTGGGGTGAGGGTTAGATTTAGGGTTAGGGTTGGGTAGGTTTAGGATTATGATTATGGTAAGGTGTCAGAGGTTAGAGGTGTAGTTTAGGGTTAGGGTTTGAGTGAGGGTACAGGTTAGGCATTGTGGTTCTGGTCATGGTTAGGTTTAGTTTAGGGTTAGGGTTAGGGTTAGGGTTAGGGTTAGGTTTCTAATTAGTTTTCGGGTTAGAGTTAGAGTTAGGGTTAATGTTTGGGTTAGGCTTTGGTCTTAGGGGTTAGGGTTTGGGTTAGGGTTAGTGTTATCGTTAGGGCTTAGGGGTTTCAGGTTAGTGTTCTGCTTAGGGCTAGGGTTAGCATTAGGGTTAGGGTTGAAGGATACTGTTAGGAGTTAGAGTGAGGGTTAGGGTTAGTTTTACAGCTAAGGTGAGGGTTTAGGGTAAGTGTTATGATTAGGGTTAGAGTTAGAGTTAGGTTTAGATTCAGAGTTAGGGTTAGGTGTAGGATAAGAGTTAGCTTTATGTCCAGGTTTAGGATTAGAGTTAGTGTTCTATTTAGGGTCAAGGTTAGAATTAGGGTTAGGATCAGGATTCTGTTTAGGTTTAGTTTCAGAGCTGTTGTAAGGGTTAAATTTAGGGTTAGAGAGGGACTAGCGTTATGGTTAGGGTTAGGTTTAAGGTAAGGGTTTGGGTTGGGTTTAGGTTGAAGGTTAGGGTTAGGGTTTGGATGAAGTTTAGGTTAGGGTTAAGGTTATTTTTATGGTTAGGGCTAGAGTTTGGGTTTGTGTTCAGGTTAGTGTTAAGGTTAGGTTTAGGGTTCGGGTTAGGGTTAGGAGTTACTTTTATTGTTAATGTTAGATTTAGGTTCAGGGTTAGAGTGACGTTTTGGTTCAGGGTGAGGGTTAAGAAAAGCGTTAGGATTACGGTGAGGATTCTACTTAGTGTCAGAGGTTAGGTTTAGGGCGTTAGGGTTAGGTTTATGGTTAGGGTAGGTTTAAGTTTAGGGTTAGTGTTAGATTACGGTTAGTGTTTGTGTTTGGGTTAGGGTTAGGGATAAGTTTAGGGATAGCGTTAGGTTTAGATTTGGGGATACGGTTAGAGGTTAGGGGGAGGGTGAGGGTTAGGGTTAGGTTTTTAGTTAAGGTGAGGGTTTAGGGTAGGTGCTATGGTTAGGGTTAGAGTTAGAGTTAGGGTTAGGGTTAGGGTTAGGGTGAATTTTCAGGTAATAGTGAGGGTTAGTGTAAGGGTTAGGGTTAAGTTTAGATTTAGGATTAAGCTAAGTATTAGAATTTGCTTTAGGGTTAGGTTAGGGTAGGGAGAAGATTAGGGTTAAGGCTTGGTTTACGGTCAAAGGTAGGGCTAGGTTAGGGTTAGGTTTAGAGTTAGAGTTAGGGTGTAGGGTTAGGGTCAGCTTTAGGGTAATTGTAAGGGTTAGGGTTAGGGTAGAGTTAAGGTTAGGGTTAAGTTTAGGGTTAGGGTAAGGGTTACGTTTAGGTCAGGGTTAGGGTTAGGATTAGGGATAGGCTTAGGTTTAGGGAAAGGGTTAGGGTTCGTGTGAGGGTTAGTGTTTGGTTTCCGGTTAAGCTGATGTTTTACGGTTTCTCGGTTAGGGTCAGGGTTAGATTGAGGCTTAGGGTTAGGTTTAGGTTTGGGCTAGAATGAGGGAATAGTTTAGGGTTAGGTTTAGTTTTAGGGTTAGGCTTAGGTTTAGGGTGAAGGATAAGACTAGGGTTAGGGTAAATATTAGAGTTAGGTGTTTGAGTGAAGGTTAGGATCAGGTTAGGGTTAGGTTGAGGGTTAGTATTAGTGTTAGGGTTAGGTTTTGGTGTTTGGATTAATGTTAGGGTCAGGTTTAGGGTAAGCTTTAGGGATAGGGTTCGGTTTAGCCTTAGGGTTAGGGTGAAGTTTAAGTTAAGGGTGAGGGTTGAGCTTAGCCTCAGCATTAGGCGTTAGGGTTAGGGTTAAGGTTAGGATTAGGTTTAGGGTTAAGATTAGTTTTAGGCTTAGGGTAAGTGTTAGGGTTAAGTCATGGTTAGGTTTAGAGATAGGTTAAGGTTAGGGATAGGCTTAGGTTAAGGGTAGGGTTTAGGTTTAGATGTTAGTGTGAGGGGTAGTGCTAGGTTTCCATTGAAGCTGAGTGTGTAGGGTAAGTTTTAAGGTTAGGATTAGGGATAGAGATAGAGTTAGGGACAGGGTTAGGGTTAAGTTTAGGGTTAGGGTTAGGTTTATGGTTAGGATTAGGGTCAGGATCAGAGTTGGGGGAGATTTAGTATTATGTTTAGTTTTAGGGTTAGGGTGAAGTTTATGTTAAGTGTGAGAGTTAGGGTAAGGGTTAGGGGTTAGGGTTCACGTTAGGGTCAGGGTTAGGGTTGGGGTTAGGTTTAGGGTTAGGTTTAGAGGTAGGTTCAGGGTTAGGTTTAATTTAGCTTAAGGTTAGGATTGCAATGAAGTTAGGGTAGGTTTAGGGTTATGGGTAGGGTGAAATTTTGGTTAAAGGTGAGGGTTCAGTTTAGGGTTAGGGTTAGAGTTACTGTGAGGGGTGAGGGTTAGGTTTGAGTTCATGGCAGGGTTAAAGTTAGGGTTAAGGTTAGGTTAGGTTTACGGTCAGGGTTAGGATTACGGTCAGGGTTAGGATTAGGATTAGGTTTAGGGTGAGGGTTAGGACCAGAGTTATTGTAACGGTTAGTTTTAGGGTTACAGGTGGGCCAAGGTTAAGATTAGGGTTAGGTTTCGGGGTAGGGACAGGTTTAGAGTTAGGGTGAGCTTTAGGTTAGGGATACGGTGAAGTTTAAGATAGGGTGAGGGTGAGGCTTAGGGTTAGGGTTATGGCTAAGGTTTGGTTTAGGTTTCAGGTTGGTGTTAAGGTTGTGTTTCGTGTTAGGGTAAAGTTGACGGGTTCTGTTTAGCTTTAGGGTTAGTTTTAGGTTTTAGGTTAGGGTTAAGTTTAGTGTTACGGTTAGGGTTAGGGTCACGGTTTGTGTTGGGCGTTGTGGTTGGGGTGAGGGTGAGGTTTAGGGTTAGGTTTGGGTAGGGTTAGGATTATGGTTGTGGTAAGGTGTTAGGGGTAACAGTTTTAGTTTCGGGTTAGGGTTTGGGTGAGGGTTCCGGTTAGTCATTGTGGTTCTGGTCATGCTTAGTTTTGGGTTAGGGTTAGGGTTAGGTTTATGATTAGGTTCAGGGTTAGTGTTAGAGTTAGGGTGAGAGTTAGTGTTAAGGTTTGGGTTAGGCTTTGGTGTTAGGGGTTAGGGTTTGGGTTAGGGTTAGTGTTATCGTTAGGGCTTAGGGATTCAGGTTAGTGTTGGGGTTAGGGATAGCCATAGGGTTATGGTTGGGGGATATTGTTAGGGTTTAGGGTGAGGGTTATGGTTAGTTTCACAGTTAAGGTGAGGGTTTAGGGCAAGTGTTATGTTTAGGATTAGAGTTAGGGTTAGGTTTAGGGTTAGGTGTAGCGTAAGATTTTGGTTTAGGTTCAGGTTTCTAATTAGAGTTAGTGTTCTATTTAGTGTTAGGATTAGGGCTACGGTTAGAAATCGGACTAGGTCTGGGCTTAGATTCAGGGCTAATGTAAGGCTTAGTTTTAGGGTAAGAGGTGGAGTAGCGTTATGGTTAGAGTTTGGTTTAAGGTTAGGGTTTGGGTTAGGTTTAGGTTTAGGGTTAAGGTTAGGGTTGGATGAAATTTAGGATGGGGCGAGGGTTATTATGGTTAGGGCTAGAGTTTGATTTTGTGTTCAGGTTAGTGTTAAGGTTAGGTTTAGGGTTCGGGTTAGGGTTAGGAGTTACTTTTAGTGTTAATGTTAGATTTAGGTTCAGGGTTAGAGTGACGTTTAGGTTCAGGGTGAGGGTTAAGAAAAGCGTTAGGATTACGGTGAGGATTCTACTTAGTGTCAGAGGTTAGGTTTAGGGCGTTAGGGTTAGGTTTATGGTTAGGTTAGGGTTAAGTTTAGGGTTAGTGTTAGATTAGGGTTAGTGTTTGTGTTTGGGTTAGGGTTAGGGATAAGTTTAGGGATAGCGTTAGGTTTAGATTTGGGGATACGGTTAGAGGTTAGGGGGAGGGTGAGGGTTAGGGTTAGGTTTACAGTTAAGGTGAGGGTTTAGGGTAGGTGCTATGGTTAGGGTTAGAGTTAGAGTTAGAGTTAGGGTTAGGGTTAGGGTGAATTTTCAGGTAATAGTGAGGGTTAGTGTAAGGGTTAGGGTTAAGGTTAGAGTTAGGATTAAGCTAAGTATTAGAATTTGGTTTAGGGTTAGGTTAGGGTAGGGAGAAGGTTAGGGTTAAGGCTTGGTTTACGGTCAAAGGTAGGGCTAGGTTAGGGTTAGGTTTAGAGTTAGAGTTAGGGTGTAGGGTTAGGGTCAGCTTTAGAGTAATTGTAAGGTTTAGGGTTAGGGTAGAGTTAAGGTTAGGGTTAAGTTTAGGGTTAGGGTAAGGGTTACGTTTAGGTCAGGGTTAGGGTTAGGATTAGGGATAGGCTTAGGTTTAGGGAAAGGGTGAGGGTTCGTGTGACGGTTAGTGTTTGGTTTCCGGTTAAGCTGATGTTTTACGGTTTCTCGGTTAGGGTCAGGGTTAGATTGAGGCTTAGGGTTAGGTTTAGGTTTTGGCTAGAATGAGGGAATAGTTTAGGGTTAGGTTTAGTTTTAGGGTTAGGCTTAGGTTTAGGGTGAAGGATAAGACTAGGGTTAGGGTAAATATTAGAGTTAGGTGTTTGAGTGAAGGTTAGGATCAGGTTAGGGTTAGGTTGAGGGTTAGTATTAGTGTTAGGGTTAGGTTTTGGTGTTTGGATTAATGTTAGGGTCAGGTTTAGGGTGAGCTTTAGGGATAGGGTTCGGTTTAGGTTTAGGGTTAGGGTGAAGTTTAAGTTAAGGGTGAGGGCTGAGCTTAGCCTCAGCATTAGGCGTTAGGGTTAGGGTTAAGGTTAGGATTAGGTTTAGGGTTAAGATTAGTTTTAGGCTTAGGGTAAGTGTTAGGGTTAAGTCATGGTTAGGTTTAGAGATAGGTTAAGGTTAGAGATAGGCTTAGGTTAAGGGTAGGGTTTAGGTTTAGATGTTAGTGTGAGGGGTAGTGCTAGGTTTCCATTGAAGCTGAGTGTGTAGGGTAAGTTTTAAGGTTAGGATTAGGGTTAGAGATAGAGTTAGGGACAGGGTTAGGGTTAAGTTTAGGGTTAGGGTTAGGTTTATGGTTAGGATTAGGGTCAGGATCAGAGTTGGGGGAGATTTAGTATTATGTTTAGTTTTAGGGTTAGGGTGAAGTTTATGTTAAGTGTGAGAGTTAGGGTAAGGGTTAGGGGTTAGGGTTCACGTTAGGGTCAGGGTTAGGGTTGGGGTTAGGTTTAGGGTTAGGTTTAGAGGTAGGTTCAGGGTTAGGTTTAATTTAGCTTAAGGTTAGGATTGCAATGAAGTTAGGGTAGGTTTAGGGTTATGGGTAGGGTGAAATTTTGGTTAAAGGTGAGGGTTCAGTTTAGGGTTAGGGTTAGAGTTACTGTGAGGGGTGAGGGTTAGGTTTGAGTTCATGGCAGGGTTAAAGTTAGGGTTAAGGTTAGGTTAGGTTTACGGTCAGGGTTAGGATTAGGATTAGGTTTAGGGTGAGGGTTAGGACCAGAGTTATTGTAACGGTTAATTTTAGGGTTACAGGTGTGTCAAGGTTAAGATTAGTGTTAGGTTTCGGGGTAGGGACAGGTTTAGAGTTAGGGTGAGCTTTAGGTTAGGGATACGGTGAAGTTTAAGATAGGGTGAGGGTGAGGCTTAGGGTTAGGGTTATGGCTAAGGTTTGGTTTAGGTTTCAGGTTAGTGTTAAGGTTGTGTTTCGTGTTAGGGTAAAGTTGACGGGTTCTGTTTAGCTTTAGGGTTAGTTTTAGGTTTTAGGTTAGGGTTAAGTTTAGTGTTACGGTTAGGGTTAGGGTCACGGTTTGTGTTGGGCGTTTTGGTTGGGGTGAGGGTGAGGTTTAGGGTTAGGTTTGGGTAGGGTTAGGATTATGGTTGTGGTAAGGTGTTAGGGGTAACAGTTTTAGTTTCGGGTTAGGGCTTGGGTGAGGGTTCCGGTTAGTCATTGTGGTTCTGGTCATGCTTAGTTTTGGGTTAGGGTTAGGGTTAGGTTTATGATTAGGTTTAGGGTTAGTGTTAGAGTTAGGGTGAGAGTTAGTGTTAAGGTTTGGGTTAGGCTTTGGTGTTAGGGGTTAGGGTTTGGGTTAGGGTTAGTGTTATCGTTAGGGCTTAGGGATTCAGGTTAGTGTTGGGGTTAGGGATAGCCATAGGGTTATGGTTGGGGGATATTGTTAGGGTTTAGGGTGAGGGTTATGGTTAGTTTCACAGTTAAGGTGAGGGTTTAGGGCAAGTGTTATGCTTAGGATTAGAGTTAGGGTTAGGTTTCGGGTTAAGGGTAGCGTAAGATTTCGGTTTAGGTTCAGGTTTCTAATTAGAGTTAGTGTTCTATTTAGTGTTAGGATTAGGGCTACGGTTAGAAATCGGACTAGGTCTGGGCTTAGATTCAGGGCTAATGTAAGGCTTAGTTTTAGGGTAAGAGGTGGAGTAGCGTTATGGTTAGAGTTTGGTTTAAGGTTAGGGTTTGGGTTAGGTTTAGGTTTAGGGTTAAGGTTAGGGTTGGATGAAATTTAGGATGGGTTAGGGTTAGGGTTAGGGTTAGGGTAGGGTTAAGTTTAGGGTTAGTGTTAGATTAGGGTTAGTGTTTGTGTTTGGGTTAGGGTTAGGGATAAGTTTAGGGATAGCGTTAGGTTTAGATTTGGGGATACGGTTAGAGGTTAGGGGGAGGGTGAGGGTTAGGGTTAGGTTTACAGTTAAGGTGAGGGTTTAGGGTAGGTGCTATGGTTAGGGTTAGAGTTAGAGTTAGGGTTAGGGTTAGTTTTAGGGTGAATTTTCAGGTAATAGTGAGGGTTAGTGTAAGGGTTAGGGTTAAGGTTAGAGTTAGGATTAAGCTAAGTATTAGAATTTGGTTTAGGGTTAGGTTAGGGTAGGGAGAAGGTTAGGGTTAAGGCTTGGTTTACGGTCAAAGGTACGGCTAGGTTAGGGTTAGGTTTAGAGTTAGAGTTAGGGTGTAGGGTTAGGGTCAGCTTTAGAGTAATTGTAAGGGTTAGGGTTAGGGTAGAGTTAAGGTTAGGGTTAAGTTTAGGGTTAGGGTAAGGGTTACGTTTAGGTCAGGGTTAGGGTTAGGATTTAGGGATAGGCTTAGGTTTAGGGAAAGGGTTAGGGTTCGTGTGAGGGTTAGTGTTTGGTTTCCGGTTAAGCTGATGTTTTACGGTTTCTCGGTTAGGGTCAGGGTTAGATTGAGGCTTAGGGTTAGGTTTAGGTTTGGGCTAGAATGAGGGAATAGTTTAGGGTTAGGTTTAGTTATAGGGTTAGGCTTAGGTTTAGGGTGAAGGATAAGACTAGGGTTAGGGTAAATATTAGAGTTAGGTGTTTGAGTGAAGGTTAGGATCAGGTTAGGGTTAGGTTGAGGGTTAGTATTAGTGTTAGGGTTAGGTTTTGGTGTTTGGATTAATGTTAGGGTCAGGTTTAGGGTGAGCTTTAGGGATAGGGTTCGGTTTAGGGTTAGGGTTAGGGTGAAGTTTAAGTTAAGGGTGAGGGTTGAGCTTAGCCTCAGCATTAGGCGTTAGGGTTAGGGTTAAGGTTAGGATTAGGTTTAGGGTTAAGATTAGTTTTAGGCTTAGGGTAAGTGTTAGGGTTAAGTCATGGTTAGGTTTAGAGATAGGTTAAGGTTAGAGATAGGCTTAGGTTAAGGGTAGGGTTTAGGTTTAGATGTTAGTGTGAGGGGTAGTGCTAGGTTTCCATTGAAGCTGAGTGTGTAGGGTAAGTTTTAAGGTTAGGATTAGGGTTAGAGATAGAGTTCGGGACAGGGTTAGGGTTAAGTTTAGGGTTAGGGTTAGGTTTATGGTTAGGATTAGGGTCAGGGTCAGAGTTGGGGGAGATTTAGTATTATGTTTAGTTTTAGGGTTAGGGTTAGGGTGAAGTTTATGTTAAGTGTGAGAGTTAGGGTAAGGGTTAGGGGTTAGGGTTCACGTTAGGGTCAGGGTTAGGGTTGGGGTTAGGTTTAGGGTTAGGTTTAGAGGTAGGTTCAGGGTTAGGTTTAATTTAGCTTAAGGTTAGGATTGCAATGAAGTTAGGGTAGGTTTAGGGTTATGGGTAGGGTGAAATTTTGGTTAAAGGTGAGGGTTCAGTTTAGGGTTAGGGTTAGAGTTACTGTGAGGGGTGAGGGTTAGGTTTGAGTTCATGGCAGGGTTAAAGTTAGGGTTAAGGTTAGGTTAGGGTTACGGTCAGGGTTAGGATTACGGTCAGGGTTAGGATTAAGATTAGGTTTAGGGTGAGGGTTAGGACCAGAGTTATTGTAACGGTTAGTTTTAGGGTTACAGGTGGGCCAAGGTTAAGATTAGGGTTAGGTTTCGGGGTAGGGACAGGTTTAGAGTTAGGGTGAGCTTTAGGTTAGGGATACGGTGAAGTTTAAGATAGGGTGAGGGTGAGGCTTAGGGTTAGGGTTATGGCTAAGGTTTGGTTTAGGTTTCAGGTTGGTGTTAAGGTTGTGTTTCGTGTTAGGGTAAAGTTGACGGGTTCTGTTTAGCTTTAGGGTTAGTTTTAGGTTTTAGGTTAGGGTTAAGTTTAGTGTTACGGTTAGGGTTAGGGTCACGGTTTGTGTTGGGCGTTGTGGTTGGGGTGAGGGTGAGGTTTAGGGTTAGGTTTGGGTAGGGTTAGGATTATGGTTCTGGTAAGGTGTTAGGGGTTACAGTTTTAGTTTCGGGTTAGGGTTTGGGTGAGGGTTCCGGTTAGTCATTGTGGTTCTGGTCATGCTTAGTTTTGGGTTAGGGTTAGGGTTAGGTTTATGATTAGGTTCAGGGTTAGTGTTAGAGTTAGGGTGAGAGTTAGTGTTAAGGTTTGGGTTAGGCTTTGGTGTTAGGGGTTAGGGTTTGGGTTAGGGTTAGTGTTATCGTTAGGGCTTAGGGATTCAGGTTAGTGTTGGGGTTAGGGATAGCCATAGGGTTATGGTTGGGGGATATTGTTAGGGTTTAGGGTGAGGGTTATGGTTAGTTTCACAGTTAAGGTGAGGGTTTAGGGCAAGTGTTATGTTTAGGATTAGAGTTAGGGTTAGGTTTAGGGTTAGGTGTAGCGTAAGATTTCGGTTTAGGTTCAGGTTTCTAATTAGAGTTAGTGTTCTATTTAGTGTTAGGATTAGGGCTACGGTTAGAAATCGGACTAGGTCTGGGCTTAGATTCAGGGCTAATGTAAGGCTTAGTTTTAGGGTAAGAGGTGGAGTAGCGTTATGGTTAGAGTTTGGTTTAAGGTTAGGGTTTGGGTTAGGTTTAGGTTTAGGGTTAAGGTTAGGGTTGGATGAAATTTAGGATGGGGCGAGGGTTATTATGGTTAGGGCTAGAGTTTGATTTTGTGTTCAGGTTAGTGTTAAGGTTAGGTTTAGGGTTCGGGTTAGGGTTAGGAGTTACTTTTAGTGTTAATGTTAGATTTAGGTTCAGGGTTAGAGTGACGTTTAGGTTCAGGGTGAGGGTTAAGAAAAGCGTTAGGATTACGGTGAGGATTCTACTTAGTGTCAGAGGTTAGGTTTAGGGCGTTAGGGTTAGGTTTATGGTTAGGGTAGGGTTAAGTTTAGGGTTAGTGTTAGATTAGGGTTAGTGTTTGTGTTTGGGTTAGGGTTAGGGATAAGTTTAGGGATAGCGTTAGGTTTAGATTTGGGGATACGGTTAGAGGTTAGGGGGAGGGTGAGGGTTAGGGTTAGGTTTACAGTTAAGGTGAGGGTTTAGGGTAGGTGCTATGGTTAGGGTTAGAGTTAGAGTTAGGGTTAGGGTTAGGGTGAATTTTCAGGTAATAGTGAGGGTTAGTGTAAGGGTTAGGGTTAAGGTTAGAGTTAGGATTAAGCTAAGTATTAGAATTTGGTTTAGGGTTAGGTTAGGGTAGGGAGAAGGTTAGGGTTAAGGCTTGGTTTACGGTCAAAGGTAGGGCTAGGTTAGGGTTAGGTTTAGAGTTAGAGTTAGGGTGTAGGGTTAGGGTCAGCTTTAGAGTAATTGTAAGGTTTAGGGTTAGGGTAGAGTTAAGGTTAGGGTTAAGTTTAGGGTTAGGGTAAGGGTTACGTTTAGGTCAGGGTTAGGGTTAGGATTAGGGATAGGCTTAGGTTTAGGGAAAGGGTGAGGGTTCGTGTGAGGGTTAGTGTTTGGTTTCCGGTTAAGCTGATGTTTTACGGTTTCTCGGTTAGGGTCAGGGTTAGATTGAGGCTTAGGGTTAGGTTTAGGTTTTGGCTAGAATGAGGGAATAGTTTAGGGTTAGGTTTAGTTTTAGGGTTAGGCTTAGGTTTAGGGTGAAGGATAAGACTAGGGTTAGGGTAAATATTAGAGTTAGGTGTTTGAGTGAAGGTTAGGATCAGGTTAGGGTTAGGTTGAGGGTTAGTATTAGTGTTAGGGTTAGGTTTTGGTGTTTGGATTAATGTTAGGGTCAGGTTTAGGGTGAGCTTTAGGGATAGGGTTCGGTTTAGGTTTAGGGTTAGGGTGAAGTTTAAGTTAAGGGTGAGGGCTGAGCTTAGCCTCAGCATTAGGCGTTAGGGTTAGGGTTAAGGTTAGGATTAGGTTTAGGGTTAAGATTAGTTTTAGGCTTAGGGTAAGTGTTAGGGTTAAGTCATGGTTAGGTTTAGAGATAGGTTAAGGTTAGAGATAGGCTTAGGTTAAGGGTAGGGTTTAGGTTTAGATGTTAGTGTGAGGGGTAGTGCTAGGTTTCCATTGAAGCTGAGTGTGTAGGGTAAGTTTTAAGGTTAGGATTAGGGTTAGAGATAGAGTTCGGGACAGGGTTAGGGTTAAGTTTAGGGTTAGGGTTAGGTTTATGGTTAGGATTAGGGTCAGGGTCAGAGTTGGGGGAGATTTAGTATTATGTTTAGTTTTAGGGTTAGGGTTAGGGTGAAGTTTATGTTAAGTGTGAGAGTTAGGGTAAGGGTTAGGGGTTAGGGTTCACGTTAGGGTCAGGGTTAGGGTTGGGGTTAGGTTTAGGGTTAGGTTTAGAGGTAGGTTCAGGGTTAGGTTTAATTTAGCTTAAGGTTAGGATTGCAATGAAGTTAGGGTAGGTTTAGGGTTATGGGTAGGGTGAAATTTTGGTCAAAGGTGAGGGTTCAGTTTAGGGTTAGGGTTAGAGTTACTGTGAGGGGTGAGGGTTAGGTTTGAGTTCATGGCAGGGTTAAAGTTAGGGTTAAGGTTAGGTTAGGTTTACGGTCAGGGTTAGGATTACGGTCAGGGTTAGGATTAGGATTAGGTTTAGGGTGAGGGTTAGGACCAGAGTTATTGTAACGGTTAGTTTTAGGGTTACAGGTGGGCCAAGGTTAAGATTAGGGTTAGGTTTCGGGGTAGGGACAGGTTTAGAGTTAGGGTGAGCTTTAGGTTAGGGATACGGTGAAGTTTAAGATAGGGTGAGGGTGAGGCTTAGGGTTAGGGTTATGGCTAAGGTTTGGTTTAGGTTTCAGGTTGGTGTTAAGGTTGTGTTTCGTGTTAGGGTAAAGTTGACGGGTTCTGTTTAGCTTTAGGGTTAGTTTTAGGTTTTAGGTTAGGGTTAAGTTTAGTGTTACGGTTAGGGTTAGGGTCACGGTTTGTGTTGGGCGTTGTGGTTGGGGTGAGGGTGAGGTTTAGGGTTAGGTTTGGGTAGGGTTAGGATTATGGTTGTGGTAAGGTGTTAGGGGTAACAGTTTTAGTTTCGGGTTAGGGTTTGGGTGAGGGTTCCGGTTAGTCATTGTGGTTCTGGTCATGCTTAGTTTTGGGTTAGGGTTAGGGTTAGGTTTATGATTAGGTTCAGGGTTAGTGTTAGAGTTAGGGTGAGAGTTAGTGTTAAGGTTTGGGTTAGGCTTTGGTGTTAGGGGTTAGGGTTTGGGTTAGGGTTAGTGTTATCGTTAGGGCTTAGGGATTCAGGTTAGTGTTGGGGTTAGGGATAGCCATAGGGTTATGGTTGGGGGATATTGTTAGGGTTTAGGGTGAGGGTTATGGTTAGTTTCACAGTTAAGGTGAGGGTTTAGGGCAAGTGTTATGTTTAGGATTAGAGTTAGGGTTAGGTTTCGGGTTAGGTGTAGCGTAAGATTTCGGTTTAGGTTCAGGTTTCTAATTAGAGTTAGTGTTCTATTTAGTGTTAGGATTAGGGCTACGGTTAGAAATCGGACTAGGTCTGGGCTTAGATTCAGGGCTAATGTAAGGCTTAGTTTTAGGGTAAGAGGTGGAGTAGCGTTATGGTTAGAGTTTGGTTTAAGGTTAGGGTTTGGGTTAGGTTTAGGTTTAGGGTTAAGGTTAGGGTTGGATGAAATTTAGGATGGGGCGAGGGTTATTATGGTTAGGGCTAGAGTTTGATTTTGTGTTCAGGTTAGTGTTAAGGTTAGGTTTAGGGTTCGGGTTAGGGTTAGGAGTTACTTTTAGTGTTAATGTTAGATTTAGGTTCAGGGTTAGAGTGACGTTTAGGTTCAGGGTGAGGGTTAAGAAAAGCGTTAGGATTACGGTGAGGATTCTACTTAGTGTCAGAGGTTAGGTTTAGGGCGTTAGGGTTAGGTTTATGGTTAGGTTAGGGTTATGTTTAGGGTTAGTGTTAGATTAGGGTTAGTGTTTGTGTTTGGGTTAGGGTTAGGGATAAGTTTAGGGATAGCGTTAGGTTTAGATTTGGGGATACGGTTAGAGGTTAGGGGGAGGGTGAGGGTTAGGGTTAGGTTTACAGTTAAGGTGAGGGTTTAGGGTAGGTGCTATGGTTAGGGTTAGAGTTAGAGTTAGAGTTAGGGTTAGGGTTAGGGTGAATTTTCAGGTAATAGTGAGGGTTAGTGTAAGGGTTAGGGTTAAGGTTAGAGTTAGGATTAAGCTAAGTATTAGAATATGGTTTAGGGTTAGGTTAGGGTAGGGAGAAGGTTAGGGTTAAGGCTTGGTTTACGGTCAAAGGTAGGGCTAGGTTAGGGTTAGGTTTAGAGTTAGAGTTAGGGTGTAGGGTTAGGGTCAGCTTTAGAGTAATTGTAAGGTTTAGGGTTAGGGTAGAGTTAAGGTTAGGGTTAAGTTTAGGGTTAGGGTAAGGGTTACGTTTAGGTCAGGGTTAGGGTTAGGATTAGGGATAGGCTTAGGTTTAGGGAAAGGGTGAGGGTTCGTGTGAGGGTTAGTGTTTGGTTTCCGGTTAAGCTGATGTTTTACGGTTTCTCGGTTAGGGTCAGGGTTAGATTGAGGCTTAGGGTTAGGTTTAGGTTTTGGCTAGAATGAGGGAATAGTTTAGGGTTAGGTTTAGTTTTAGGGTTAGGCTTAGGTTTAGGGTGAAGGATAAGACTAGGGTTAGGGTAAATATTAGAGTTAGGTGTTTGAGTGAAGGTTAGGATCAGGTTAGGGTTAGGTTGAGGGTTAGTATTAGTGTTAGGGTTAGGTTTTGGTGTTTGGATTAATGTTAGGGTCAGGTTTAGGGTGAGCTTTAGGGATAGGGTTCGGTTTAGGTTTAGGGTTAGGGTGAAGTTTAAGTTAAGGGTGAGGGCTGAGCTTAGCCTCAGCATTAGGCGTTAGGGTTAGGGTTAAGGTTAGGATTAGGTTTAGGGTTAAGATTAGTTTTAGGCTTAGGGTAAGTGTTAGGGTTAAGTCATGGTTAGGTTTAGAGATAGGTTAAGGTTAGAGATAGGCTTAGGTTAAGGGTAGGGTTTAGGTTTAGATGTTAGTGTGAGGGGTAGTGCTAGGTTTCCATTGAAGCTGAGTGTGTAGGGTAAGTTTTAAGGTTAGGATTAGGGTTAGAGATAGAGTTAGGGACAGGGTTAGGGTTAAGTTTAGGGTTAGGGTTAGGTTTATGGTTAGGATTAGGGTCAGGATCAGAGTTGGGGGAGATTTAGTATTATGTTTAGTTTTAGGGTTAGGGTGAAGTTTATGTTAAGTGTGAGAGTTAGGGTAAGGGTTAGGGGTTAGGGTTCACGTTAGGGTCAGGGTTAGGGTTGGGGTTAGGTTTAGGGTTAGGTTTAGAGGTAGGTTCAGGGTTAGGTTTAATTTAGCTTAAGGTTAGGATTGCAATGAAGTTAGGGTAGGTTTAGGGTTATGGGTAGGGTGAAATTTTGGTTAAAGGTGAGGGTTCAGTTTAGGGTTAGGGTTAGAGTTACTGTGAGGGGTGAGGGTTAGGTTTGAGTTCATGGCAGGGTTAAAGTTAGGGTTAAGGTTAGGTTAGGTTTACGGTCAGGGTTAGGATTAGGATTAGGTTTAGGGTGAGGGTTAGGACCAGAGTTATTGTAACGGTTAATTTTAGGGTTACAGGTGTGTCAAGGTTAAGATTAGTGTTAGGTTTCGGGGTAGGGACAGGTTTAGAGTTAGGGTGAGCTTTAGGTTAGGGATACGGTGAAGTTTAAGATAGGGTGAGGGTGAGGCTTAGGGTTAGGGTTATGGCTAAGGTTTGGTTTAGGTTTCAGGTTAGTGTTAAGGTTGTGTTTCGTGTTAGGGTAAAGTTGACGGGTTCTGTTTAGCTTTAGGGTTAGTTTTAGGTTTTAGGTTAGGGTTAAGTTTAGTGTTACGGTTAGGGTTAGGGTCACGGTGTGTGTTGGGCGTTTTGGTTGGGGTGAGGGTGAGGTTTAGGGTTAGGTTTGGGTAGGGTTAGGATTATGGTTGTGGTAAGGTGTTAGGGGTAACAGTTTTAGTTTCGGGTTAGGGTTTGGGTGAGGGTTCCGGTTAGTCATTGTGGTTCTGGTCATGCTTAGTTTTGGGTTAGGGTTAGGGTTAGGTTTATGATTAGGTTTAGGGTTAGTGTTAGAGTTAGGGTGAGAGTTAGTGTTAAGGTTTGGGTTAGGCTTTGGTGTTAGGGGTTAGGGTTTGGGTTAGGGTTAGTGTTATCGTTAGGGCTTAGGGATTCAGGTTAGTGTTGGGGTTAGGGATAGCCATAGGGTTATGGTTGGGGGATATTGTTAGGGTTTAGGGTGAGGGTTATGGTTAGTTTCACAGTTAAGGTGAGGGTTTAGGGCAAGTGTTATGTTTAGGATTAGAGTTAGGGTTAGGTTTCGGGTTAGGTGTAGCGTAAGATTTCGGTTTAGGTTCAGGTTTCTAATTAGAGTTAGTGTTCTATTTAGTGTTAGGATTAGGGCTACGGTTAGAAATCGGACTAGGTCTGGGCTTAGATTCAGGGCTAATGTAAGGCTTAGTTTTAGGGTAAGAGGTGGAGTAGCGTTATGGTTAGAGTTTGGTTTAAGGTTAGGGTTTGGGTTAGGTTTAGGTTTAGGGTTAAGGTTAGGGTTGGATGAAATTTAGGATGGGGCGAGGGTTAGGGTTAGGGTTAGGGTAGGGTTAAGTTTAGGGTTAGTGTTAGATTAGGGTTAGTGTTTGTGTTTGGGTTAGGGTTAGGGATAAGTTTAGGGATAGCGTTAGGTTTAGATTTGGGGATACGGTTAGAGGTTAGGGGGAGGGTGAGGGTTAGGGTTAGGTTTACAGTTAAGGTGAGGGTTTAGGGTAGGTGCTATGGTTAGGGTTAGAGTTAGAGTTAGGGTTAGGGTTAGTTTTAGGGTGAATTTTCAGGTAATAGTGAGGGTTAGTGTAAGGGTTAGGGTTAAGGTTAGAGTTAGGATTAAGCTAAGTATTAGAATTTGGTTTAGGGTTAGGTTAGGGTAGGGAGAAGGTTAGGGTTAAGGCTTGGTTTACGGTCAAAGGTACGGCTAGGTTAGGGTTAGGTTTAGAGTTAGAGTTAGGGTGTAGGGTTAGGGTCAGCTTTAGAGTAATTGTAAGGGTTAGGGTTAGGGTAGAGTTAAGGTTAGGGTTAAGTTTAGGGTTAGGGTAAGGGTTACGTTTAGGTCAGGGTTAGGGTTAGGATTTAGGGATAGGCTTAGGTTTAGGGAAAGGGTTAGGGTTCGTGTGAGGGTTAGTGTTTGGTTTCCGGTTAAGCTGATGTTTTACGGTTTCTCGGTTAGGGTCAGGGTTAGATTGAGGCTTAGGGTTAGGTTTAGGTTTGGGCTAGAATGAGGGAATAGTTTAGGGTTAGGTTTAGTTATAGGGTTAGGCTTAGGTTTAGGGTGAAGGATAAGACTAGGGTTATGGTAAATATTAGAGTTAGGTGTTTGAGTGAAGGTTAGGATCAGGTTAGGGTTAGGTTGAGGGTTAGTATTAGTGTTAAGGTTAGGTTTTGGTGTTTGGATTAATGTTAGGGTCAGGTTTAGGGTGAGCTTTAGGGATAGGGTTCGGTTTAGGGTTAGGGTTAGGGTGAAGTTTAAGTTAAGGGTGAGGGCTGAGCTTAGCCTCAGCATTAGGCGTTAGGGTTAGGGTTAAGGTTAGGATTAGGTTTAGGGTTAAGATTAGTTTTAGGCTTAGGGTAAGTGTTAGGGTTAAGTCATGGTTAGGTTTAGAGATAGGTTAAGGTTAGAGATAGGCTTAGGTTAAGGGTAGGGTTTAGGTTTAGATGTTAGTGTGAGGGGTAGTGCTAGGTTTCCATTGAAGCTGAGTGTGTAGGGTAAGTTTTAAGGTTAGGATTAGGGTTAGAGATAGAGTTCGGGACAGGGTTAGGGTTAAGTTTAGGGTTAGGGTTAGGTTTATGGTTAGGATTAGGGTCAGGGTCAGAGTTGGGGGAGATTTAGTATTATGTTTAGTTTTAGGGTTAGGGTTAGGGTGAAGTTTATGTTAAGTGTGAGAGTTAGGGTAAGGGTTAGGGGTTAGGGTTCACGTTAGGGTCAGGGTTAGGGTTGGGGTTAGGTTTAGGGTTAGGTTTAGAGGTAGGTTCAGGGTTAGGTTTAATTTAGCTTAAGGTTAGGATTGCAATGAAGTTAGGGTAGGTTTAGGGTTATGGGTAGGGTGAAATTTTGGTTAAAGGTGAGGGTTCAGTTTAGGGTTAGGGTTAGAGTTACTGTGAGGGGTGAGGGTTAGGTTTGAGTTCATGGCAGGGTTAAAGTTAGGGTTAAGGTTAGGTTAGGGTTACGGTCAGGGTTAGGATTACGGTCAGGGTTAGGATTAAGATTAGGTTTAGGGTGAGGGTTAGGACCAGAGTTATTGTAACGGTTAGTTTTAGGGTTACAGGTGGGCCAAGGTTAAGATTAGGGTTAGGTTTCGGGGTAGGGACAGGTTTAGAGTTAGGGTGAGCTTTAGGTTAGGGATACGGTGAAGTTTAAGATAGGGTGAGGGTGAGGCTTAGGGTTAGGGTTATGGCTAAGGTTTGGTTTAGGTTTCAGGTTGGTGTTAAGGTTGTGTTTCGTGTTAGGGTAAAGTTGACGGGTTCTGTTTAGCTTTAGGGTTAGTTTTAGGTTTTAGGTTAGGGTTAAGTTTAGTGTTACGGTTAGGGTTAGGGTCACGGTTTGTGTTGGGCGTTGTGGTTGGGGTGAGGGTGAGGTTTAGGGTTAGGTTTGGGTAGGGTTAGGATTATGGTTCTGGTAAGGTGTTAGGGGTTACAGTTTTAGTTTCGGGTTAGGGTTTGGGTGAGGGTTCCGGTTAGTCATTGTGGTTCTGGTCATGCTTAGTTTTGGGTTAGGGTTAGGGTTAGGTTTATGATTAGGTTCAGGGTTAGTGTTAGAGTTAGGGTGAGAGTTAGTGTTAAGGTTTGGGTTAGGCTTTGGTGTTAGGGGTTAGGGTTTGGGTTAGGGTTAGTGTTATCGTTAGGGCTTAGGGATTCAGGTTAGTGTTGGGGTTAGGGATAGCCATAGGGTTATGGTTGGGGGATATTGTTAGGGTTTAGGGTGAGGGTTATGGTTAGTTTCACAGTTAAGGTGAGGGTTTAGGGCAAGTGTTATGTTTAGGATTAGAGTTAGGGTTAGGTTTCGGGTTAGGTGTAGCGTAAGATTTCGGTTTAGGTTCAGGTTTCTAATTAGAGTTAGTGTTCTATTTAGTGTTAGGATTAGGGCTACGGTTAGAAATCGGACTAGGTCTGGGCTTAGATTCAGGGCTAATGTAAGGCTTAGTTTTAGGGTAAGAGGTGGAGTAGCGTTATGGTTAGAGTTTGGTTTAAGGTTAGGGTTTGGGTTAGGTTTAGGTTTAGGGTTAAGGTTAGGGTTGGATGAAATTTAGGATGGGTTAGGGTTAGGGTTAGGGTTAGGGTAGGGTTGAGTTTAGGGTTAGTGTTAGATTAGGGTTAGTGTTTGTGTTTGGGTTAGGGTTAGGGATAAGTTTAGGGATAGCGTTAGGTTTAGATTTGGGGATACGGTTAGAGGTTAGGGGGAGGGTGAGGGTTAGGGTTAGGTTTACAGTTAAGGTGAGGGTTTAGGGTAGGTGCTATGGTTAGGGTTAGAGTTAGAGTTAGGGTTAGGGTTAGTTTTAGGGTGAATTTTCAGGTAATAGTGAGGGTTAGTGTAAGGGTTAGGGTTAAGGTTAGAGTTAGGATTAAGCTAAGTATTAGAATTTGGTTTAGGGTTAGGTTAGGGTAGGGAGAAGGTTAGGGTTAAGGCTTGGTTTACGGTCAAAGGTACGGCTAGGTTAGGGTTAGGTTTAGAGTTAGAGTTAGGGTGTAGGGTTAGGGTCAGCTTTAGAGTAATTGTAAGGGTTAGGGTTAGGGTAGAGTTAAGGTTAGGGTTAAGTTTAGGGTTAGGGTAAGGGTTACGTTTAGGTCAGGGTTAGGGTTAGGATTTAGGGATAGGCTTAGGTTTAGGGAAAGGGTTAGGGTTCGTGTGAGGGTTAGTGTTTGGTTTCCGGTTAAGCTGATGTTTTACGGTTTCTCGGTTAGGGTCAGGGTTAGATTGAGGCTTAGGGTTAGGTTTAGGTTTGGGCTAGAATGAGGGAATAGTTTAGGGTTAGGTTTAGTTATAGGGTTAGGCTTAGGTTTAGGGTGAAGGATAAGACTAGGGTTAGGGTAAATATTAGAGTTAGGTGTTTGAGTGAAGGTTAGGATCAGGTTAGGGTTAGGTTGAGGGTTAGTATTAGTGTTAAGGTTAGGTTTTGGTGTTTGGATTAATGTTAGGGTCAGGTTTAGGGTGAGCTTTAGGGATAGGGTTCGGTTTAGGGTTAGGGTTAGGGTGAAGTTTAAGTTAAGGGTGAGGGCTGAGCTTAGCCTCAGCATTAGGCGTTAGGGTTAGGGTTAAGGTTAGGATTAGGTTTAGGGTTAAGATTAGTTTTAGGCTTAGGGTAAGTGTTAGGGTTAAGTCATGGTTAGGTTTAGAGATAGGTTAAGGGTAGAGATAGGCTTAGGTTAAGGGTAGGGTTTAGGTTTAGATGTTAGTGTGAGGGGCAGTGCTAGGTTTCCATTGAAGCTGAGTGTGTAGGGTAAGTTTTAAGGTTAGGATTAGGGTTAGAGATAGAGTTCGGGACAGGGTTAGGGTTAAGTTTAGGGTTAGGGTTAGGTTTATGGTTAGGATTAGGGTCAGGGTCAGAGTTGGGGGAGATTTAGTATTATGTTTAGTTTTAGGGTTAGGGTTAGGGTGAAGTTTATGTTAAGTGTGAGAGTTAGGGTAAGGGTTAGGGGTTAGGGTTCACGTTAGGGTCAGGGTTAGGGTTGGGGTTAGGTTTAGGGTTAGGTTTAGAGGTAGGTTCAGGGTTAGGTTTAATTTAGCTTAAGGTTAGGATTGCAATGAAGTTAGGGTAGGTTTAGGGTTATGGGTAGGGTGAAATTTTGGTTAAAGGTGAGGGTTCAGTTTAGGGTTAGGGTTAGAGTTACTGTGAGGGGTGAGGGTTAGGTTTGAGTTCATGGCAGGGTTAAAGTTAGGGTTAAGGTTAGGTTAGGGTTACGGTCAGGGTTAGGATTACGGTCAGGGTTAGGATTAGGATTAGGTTTAGGGTGAGGGTTAGGACCAGAGTTATTGTAACGGTTAGTTTTAGGGTTACAGGTGGGCCAAGGTTAAGATTAGGGTTAGGTTTCGGGGTAGGGACAGGTTTAGAGTTAGGGTGAGCTTTAGGTTAGGGATACGGTGAAGTTTAAGATAGGGTGAGGGTGAGGGTTAGGGTTAGGGTTATGGCTAAGGTTTGGTTTAGGTTTCAGGTTAGTGTTAAGGTTGTGTTTCGTGTTAGGGTAAAGTTGACGGGTTCTGTTTAGCTTTAGGGTTAGTTTTAGGTTTTAGGTTAGGGTTAAGTTTAGTGTTACGGTTAGGGTTAGGGTCACGGTTTGTGTTGGGCGTTGTGGTTGGGGTGAGGGTGAGGTTTAGGGTTAGGTTTGGGTAGGGTTAGGATTATGGTGGTGGTAAGGTGTTAGGGGATACAGTTTTAGTTTCGGGTTAGGGTTTGGGTGAGGGTTCCGGTTAGTCATTGTGGTTCTGGTCATGCTCAGTTTTGGGTTAGGGTTAGGGTTAGGTTTATGATTAGGTTCAGGGTTAGTGTTAGAGTTAGGGTGAGAGTTAGTGTTAAGGTTTGGGTTAGGCTTTGGTGTTAGGGGTTAGGGTTTGGGTTAGGGTTAGTGTTATCGTTAGGGCTTAGGGATTCAGGTTAGTGTTGGGGTTAGGGATAGCCATAGGGTTATGGTTGGGGGATATTGTTAGGGTTTAGGGTGAGGGTTATGGTTAGTTTCACAGTTAAGGTGAGGGTTTAGGGCAAGTGTTATGTTTAGGATTAGAGTTAGGGTTAGGTTTCGGGTTAGGTGTAGCGTAAGATTTCGGTTTAGGTTCAGGTTTCTAATTAGAGTTAGTGTTCTATTTAGTGTTAGGATTAGGGCTACGGTTAGAAATCGGACTAGGTCTGGGCTTAGATTCAGGGCTAATGTAAGGCTTAGTTTTAGGGTAAGAGGTGGAGTAGCGTTATGGTTAGAGTTTGGTTTAAGGTTAGGGTTTGGGTTAGGTTTAGGTTTAGGGTTAAGGTTAGGGTTGGATGAAATTTAGGATGGGGCGAGGGTTATTATGGTTAGGGATAGAGTTTGATTTTGTGTTCAGGTTAGTGTTAAGGTGAGGTTTAGGGTTCGGGTTAGGGTTAGGAGTTACTTTTAGTGTTAATGTTAGATTTAGGTTCAGGGTTAGAGTGACGTTTAGGTTCAGGGTGAGGGTTAAGAAAAGCGTTAGGATTACGGTGAGGATTCTACTTAGTGTCAGAGGTTAGGTTTAGGGCGTTAGGGTTAGGTTTATGGTTAGGGTAGGGTTAAGTTTAGGGTTAGTGTTAGATTAGGGTTAGTGTTTGTGTTTGGGTTAGGGTTAGGGATAAGTTTAGGGATAGCGTTAGGTTTAGATTTGGGGATACGGTTAGAGGTTAGGGGGAGGGTGAGGGTTAGGGTTAGGTTTACAGTTAAGGTGAGGGTTTAGGGTAGGTGCTATGGTTAGGGTTAGAGTTAGAGTTAGGGTTAGGGTTAGGGTGAATTTTCAGGTAATAGTGAGGGTTAGTGTAAGGGTTAGGGTTAAGGTTAGAGTTAGGATTAAGCGAAGTATTAGAATTTGGTTTAGGGTTAGGTTAGGGTAGGGAGAAGGTTAGGGTTAAGGCTTGGTTTACGGTCAAAGGTAGGGCTAGGTTAGGGTTAGGTTTAGAGTTAGAGTTAGGGTGTAGGGTTAGGGTCAGCTTTAGAGTAATTGTAAGGGTTAGGGTTAGGGTAGAGTTAAGGTTAGGGTTAAGTTTAGGGTTAGGGTAAGGGTTACGTTTAGGTCAGGGTTAGGGTTAGGATTAGGGATAGGCTTAGGTTTAGGGAAAGGGTTAGGGTTCGTGTGAGGGTTAGTGTTAGGTTTCCGGTTAAGCTGATGTTTTACGGTTTCTCGGTTAGGGTCAGGGTTAGATTGAGGCTTAGGGTTAGGTTTAGGTTTTGGCTAGAATGAGGGAATAGTTTAGGGTTAGGTTTAGTTTTAGGGTTAGGCTTAGGTTTAGGGTGAGGGATAAGACTAGGGTTAGGGTAAATATTAGAGTTAGGTGTTTGAGTGAAGGTTAGGATCAGGTTAGGGTTAGGTTGAGGGTTAGTATTAGTGTTAGGGTTAGGTTTTGGTGTTTGGATTAATGTTAGGGTCAGGTTTAGGGTGAGCTTTAGGGATAGGGTTCGGTTTAGGGTTAGGGTTAGGGTGAAGTTTAAGTTAAGGGTGAGGGTTGAGCTTAGCCTCAGCATTAGGCGTTAGGGTTAGGGTTAAGGTTAGGATTAGGTTTAGGGTTAAGATTAGTTTTAGGCTTAGGGTAAGTGTTAGGGTTAAGTCATGGTTAGGTTTAGAGATAGGTTAAGGGTAGAGATAGGCTTAGGTTAAGGGTAGGGTTTAGGTTTAGATGTTAGTGTGAGGGGCAGTGCTAGGTTTCCATTGAAGCTGAGTGTGTAGGGTAAGTTTTAAGGTTAGGATTAGGGTTAGAGATAGAGTTCGGGACAGGGTTAGGGTTAAGTTTAGGGTTAGGGTTAGGTTTATGGTTAGGATTAGGGTCAGGGTCAGAGTTGGGGGAGATTTAGTATTATGTTTAGTTTTAGGGTTAGGGTTAGGGTGAAGTTTATGTTAAGTGTGAGAGTTAGGGTAAGGGTTAGGGGTTAGGGTTCACGTTAGGGTCAGGGTTAGGGTTGGGGTTAGGTTTAGGGTTAGGTTTAGAGGTAGGTTCAGGGTTAGGTTTAATTTAGCTTAAGGTTAGGATTGCAATGAAGTTAGGGTAGGTTTAGGGTTATGGGTAGGGTGAAATTTTGGTTAAAGGTGAGGGTTCAGTTTAGGGTTAGGGTTAGAGTTACTGTGAGGGGTGAGGGTTAGGTTTGAGTTCATGGCAGGGTTAAAGTTAGGGTTAAGGTTAGGTTAGGGTTACGGTCAGGGTTAGGATTACGGTCAGGGTTAGGATTAGGATTAGGTTTAGGGTGAGGGTTAGGACCAGAGTTATTGTAACGGTTAGTTTTAGGGTTACAGGTGGGCCAAGGTTAAGATTAGGGTTAGGTTTCGGGGTAGGGACAGGTTTAGAGTTAGGGTGAGCTTTAGGTTAGGGATACGGTGAAGTTTAAGATAGGGTGAGGGTGAGGGTTAGGGTTAGGGTTATGGCTAAGGTTTGGTTTAGGTTTCAGGTTAGTGTTAAGGTTGTGTTTCGTGTTAGGGTAAAGTTGACGGGTTCTGTTTAGCTTTAGGGTTAGTTTTAGGTTTTAGGTTAGGGTTAAGTTTAGTGTTACGGTTAGGGTTAGGGTCACGGTTTGTGTTGGGCGTTGTGGTTGGGGTGAGGGTGAGGTTTAGGGTTAGGTTTGGGTAGGGTTAGGATTATGGTGGTGGTAAGGTGTTAGGGGATACAGTTTTAGTTTCGGGTTAGGGTTTGGGTGAGGGTTCCGGTTAGTCATTGTGGTTCTGGTCATGCTCAGTTTTGGGTTAGGGTTAGGGTTAGGTTTATGATTAGGTTCAGGGTTAGTGTTAGAGTTAGGGTGAGAGTTAGTGTTAAGGTTTGGGTTAGGCTTTGGTGTTAGGGGTTAGGGTTTGGGTTAGGGTTAGTGTTATCGTTAGGGCTTAGGGATTCAGGTTAGTGTTGGGGTTAGGGATAGCCATAGGGTTATGGTTGGGGGATATTGTTAGGGTTTAGGGTGAGGGTTATGGTTAGTTTCACAGTTAAGGTGAGGGTTTAGGGCAAGTGTTATGTTTAGGATTAGAGTTAGGGTTAGGTTTCGGGTTAGGTGTAGCGTAAGATTTCGGTTTAGGTTCAGGTTTCTAATTAGAGTTAGTGTTCTATTTAGTGTTAGGATTAGGGCTACGGTTAGAAATCGGACTAGGTCTGGGCTTAGATTCAGGGCTAATGTAAGGCTTAGTTTTAGGGTAAGAGGTGGAGTAGCGTTATGGTTAGAGTTTGGTTTAAGGTTAGGGTTTGGGTTAGGTTTAGGTTTAGGGTTAAGGTTAGGGTTGGATGAAATTTAGGATGGGGCGAGGGTTATTATGGTTAGGGATAGAGTTTGATTTTGTGTTCAGGTTAGTGTTAAGGTGAGGTTTAGGGTTCGGGTTAGGGTTAGGAGTTACTTTTAGTGTTAATGTTAGATTTAGGTTCAGGGTTAGAGTGACGTTTAGGTTCAGGGTGAGGGTTAAGAAAAGCGTTAGGATTACGGTGAGGATTCTACTTAGTGTCAGAGGTTAGGTTTAGGGCGTTAGGGTTAGGTTTATGGTTAGGGTAGGGTTAAGTTTAGGGTTAGTGTTAGATTAGGGTTAGTGTTTGTGTTTGGGTTAGGGTTAGGGATAAGTTTAGGGATAGCGTTAGGTTTAGATTTGGGGATACGGTTAGAGGTTAGGGGGAGGGTGAGGGTTAGGGTTAGGTTTACAGTTAAGGTGAGGGTTTAGGGTAGGTGCTATGGTTAGGGTTAGAGTTAGAGTTAGGGTTAGGGTTAGGGTGAATTTTCAGGTAATAGTGAGGGTTAGTGTAAGGGTTAGGGTTAAGGTTAGAGTTAGGATTAAGCGAAGTATTAGAATTTGGTTTAGGGTTAGGTTAGGGTAGGGAGAAGGTTAGGGTTAAGGCTTGGTTTACGGTCAAAGGTAGGGCTAGGTTAGGGTTAGGTTTAGAGTTAGAGTTAGGGTGTAGGGTTAGGGTCAGCTTTAGAGTAATTGTAAGGGTTAGGGTTAGGGTAGAGTTAAGGTTAGGGTTAAGTTTAGGGTTAGGGTAAGGGTTACGTTTAGGTCAGGGTTAGGGTTAGGATTAGGGATAGGCTTAGGTTTAGGGAAAGGGTTAGGGTTCGTGTGAGGGTTAGTGTTAGGTTTCCGGTTAAGCTGATGTTTTACGGTTTCTCGGTTAGGGTCAGGGTTAGATTGAGGCTTAGGGTTAGGTTTAGGTTTTGGCTAGAATGAGGGAATAGTTTAGGGTTAGGTTTAGTTTTAGGGTTAGGCTTAGGTTTAGGGTGAGGGATAAGACTAGGGTTAGGGTAAATATTAGAGTTAGGTGTTTGAGTGAAGGTTAGGATCAGGTTAGGGTTAGGTTGAGGGTTAGTATTAGTGTTAGGGTTAGGTTTTGGTGTTTGGATTAATGTTAGGGTCAGGTTTAGGGTGAGCTTTAGGGATAGGGTTCGGTTTAGGGTTAGGGTTAGGGTGAAGTTTAAGTTAAGGGTGAGGGTTGAGCTTAGCCTCAGCATTAGGCGTTAGGGTTAGGGTTAAGGTTAGGATTAGGTTTAGGGTTAAGATTAGTTTTAGGCTTAGGGTAAGTGTTAGGGTTAAGTCATGGTTAGGTTTAGAGATAGGTTAAGGGTAGAGATAGGCTTAGGTTAAGGGTAGGGTTTAGGTTTAGATGTTAGTGTGAGGGGCAGTGCTAGGTTTCCATTGAAGCTGAGTGTGTAGGGTAAGTTTTAAGGTTAGGATTAGGGTTAGAGATAGAGTTCGGGACAGGGTTAGGGTTAAGTTTAGGGTTAGGGTTAGGTTTATGGTTAGGATTAGGGTCAGGGTAAGAGTTGGGGGAGATTTAGTATTATGTTTAGTTTTAGGGTTAGGGTTAGGGTGAAGTTTATGTTAAGTGTGAGAGTTAGGGTAAGGGTTAGGGGTTAGGGTTCACGTTAGGGTCAGGGTTAGGGTTGGGGTTAGGTTTAGGGTTAGGTTTAGAGGTAGGTTCAGGGTTAGGTTTAATTTAGCTTAAGGTTAGGATTGCAATGAAGTTAGGGTAGGTTTAGGGTTATGGGTAGGGTGAAATTTTGGTTAAAGGTGAGGGTTCAGTTTAGGGTTAGGGTTAGAGTTACTGTGAGGGGTGAGGGTTAGGTTTGAGTTCATGGCAGGGTTAAAGTTAGGGTTAAGGTTAGGTTAGGGTTACGGTCAGGGTTAGGATTACGGTCAGGGTTAGGATTAGGATTAGGTTTAGGGTGAGGGTTAGGACCAGAGTTATTGTAACGGTTAGTTTTAGGGTTACAGGTGGGCCAAGGTTAAGATTAGGGTTAGGTTTCGGGGTAGGGACAGGTTTAGAGTTAGGGTGAGCTTTAGGTTAGGGATACGGTGAAGTTTAAGATAGGGTGAGGGTGAGGCTTAGGGTTAGGGTTATGGCTAAGGTTTGGTTTAGGTTTCAGGTTGGTGTTAAGGTTGTGTTTCGTGTTAGGGTAAAGTTGACGGGTTCTGTTTAGCTTTAGGGTTAGTTTTAGGTTTTAGGTTAGGGTTAAGTTTAGTGTTATGGTTAGGGTTAGGGTCACGGTTTGTGTTGGGCGTTGTGGTTGGGGTGAGGGTGAGGTTTAGGGTTAGGTTTGGGTAGGGTTAGGATTATGGTTCTGGTAAGGTGTTAGGGGTTACAGTTTTAGTTTCGGGTTAGGGTTTGGGTGAGGGTTCCGGTTAGTCATTGTGGTTCTGGTCATGCTTAGTTTTGGGTTAGGGTTAGGGTTAGGTTTATGATTAGGTTCAGGGTTAGTGTTAGAGTTAGGGTGAGAGTTAGTGTTAAGGTTTGGGTTAGGCTTTGGTGTTAGGGGTTAGGGTTTGGGTTAGGGTTAGTGTTATCGTTAGGGCTTAGGGATTCAGGTTAGTGTTGGGGTTAGGGATAGCCATAGGGTTATGGTTGGGGGATATTGTTAGGGTTTAGGGTGAGGGTTATGGTTAGTTTCACAGTTAAGGTGAGGGTTTAGGGCAAGTGTTATGTTTAGGATTAGAGTTAGGGTTAGGTTTCGGGTTAGGGGTAGCGTAAGATTTCGGTTTAGGTTCAGGTTTCTAATTAGAGTTAGTGTTCTATTTAGTGTTAGGATTAGGGCTACGGTTAGAAATCGGACTAGGTCTGGGCTTAGATTCAGGGCTAATGTAAGGCTTAGTTTTAGGGTAAGAGGTGGAGTAGCGTTATGGTTAGAGTTTGGTTTAAGGTTAGGGTTTGGGTTAGGTTTAGGTTTAGGGTTAAGGTTAGGGTTGGATGAAATTTAGGATGGGGCGAGGGTTATTATGGTTAGGGCTAGAGTTTGATTTTGTGTTCAGGTTAGTGTTAAGGTGAGGTTTAGGGTTCGGGTTAGGGTTAGGAGTTACTTTTAGTGTTAATGTTAGATTTAGGTTCAGGGTTAGAGTGACGTTTAGGTTCAGGGTGAGGGTTAAGAAAAGCGTTAGGATTACGGTGAGGATTCTACTTAGTGTCAGAGGTTAGGTTTAGGGCGTTAGGGTTAGGTTTATGGTTAGGGTAGGGTTAAGTTTAGGGTTAGTGTTAGATTAGGGTTAGTGTTTGTGTTTGGGTTAGGGTTAGGGATAAGTTTAGGGATAGCGTTAGGTTTAGATTTGGGGATACGGTTAGAGGTTAGGGGGAGGGTGAGGGTTAGGGTTAGGTTTACAGTTAAGGTGAGGGTTTAGGGTAGGTGCTATGGTTAGGGTTAGAGTTAGAGTTAGGGTTAGGGTTAGGGTGAATTTTCAGGTAATAGTGAGGGTTAGTGTAAGGGTTAGGGTTAAGGTTAGAGTTAGGATTAAGCGAAGTATTAGAATTTGGTTTAGGGTTAGGTTAGGGTAGGGAGAAGGTTAGGGTTAAGGCTTCGTTTACGGTCAAAGGTAGGGCTAGGTTAGGGTTAGGTTTAGAGTTAGAGTTAGGGTGTAGGGTTACGGTCAGCTTTAGAGTAATTGTAAGGGTTAGGGTTAGGGTAGAGTTAAGGTTAGGGTTAAGTTTAGGGTTAGGGTAAGGGTTACGTTTAGGTCAGGGTTAGGGTTAGGATTAGGGATAGGCTTAGGTTTAGGGAAAGGGTTAGGGTTCGTGTGAGGGTTAGTGTTTGGTTTCCGGTTAAGCTGATGTTTTACGGTTTCTCGGTTAGGGTCAGGGTTAGATTGAGGCTTAGGGTTAGGTTTAGGTTTTGGCTAGAATGAGGGAATAGTTTAGGGTTAGGTTTAGTTTTAGGGTTAGGCTTAGGTTTAGGGTGAGGGATAAGACTAGGGTTAGGGTAAATATTAGAGTTAGGTGTTTGAGTGAAGGTTAGGATCAGGTTAGGGTTAGGTTGAGGGTTAGTATTAGTGTTAGGGTTAGGTTTTGGTGTTTGGATTAATGTTAGGGTCAGGTTTAGGGTGAGCTTTAGGGATAGGGTTCGGTTTAGGGTTAGGGTTAGGGTGAAGTTTAAGTTAAGGGTGAGGGTTGAGCTTAGCCTCAGCATTAGGCGTTAGGGTTAGGGTTAACGTTAGGATTAGGTTTAGGGTTAAGATTAGTTTTAGGCTTAGGGTAAGTGTTAGGGTTAAGTCATGGTTAGGTTTAGAGATAGGTTAAGGGTAGAGATAGGCTTAGGTTAAGGGTAGGGTTTAGGTTTAGATGTTAGTGTGAGGGGCAGTGCTAGGTTTCCATTGAAGCTGAGTGTGTAGGGTAAGTTTTAAGGTTAGGATTAGGGTTAGAGATAGAGTTCGGGACAGGGTTAGGGTTAAGTTTAGGGTTAGGGTTAGGTTTATGGTTAGGATTAGGGTCAGGGTCAGAGTTGGGGGAGATTTAGTATTATGTTTAGTTTTAGGGTTAGGGTTAGGGTGAAGTTTATGTTAAGTGTGAGAGTTAGGGTAAGGGTTAGGGGTTAGGGTTCACGTTAGGGTCAGGGTTAGGGTTGGGGTTAGGTTTAGGGTTAGGTTTAGAGGTAGGTTCAGGGTTAGGTTTAATTTAGCTTAAGGTTAGGATTGCAATGAAGTTAGGGTAGGTTTAGGGTTATGGGTAGGGTGAAATTTTGGTTAAAGGTGAGGGTTCAGTTTAGGGTTAGGGTTAGAGTTACTGTGAGGGGTGAGGGTTAGGTTTGAGTTCATGGCAGGGTTAAAGTTAGGGTTAAGGTTAGGTTAGGGTTACGGTCAGGGTTAGGATTACGGTCAGGGTTAGGATTAGGATTAGGTTTAGGGTGAGGGTTAGGACCAGAGTTATTGTAACGGTTAGTTTTAGGGTTACAGGTGGGCCAAGGTTAAGATTAGGGTTAGGTTTCGGGGTAGGGACAGGTTTAGAGTTAGGGTGAGCTTTAGGTTAGGGATACGGTGAAGTTTAAGATAGGGTGAGGGTGAGGGTTAGGGTTAGGGTTATGGCTAAGGTTTGGTTTAGGTTTCAGGTTAGTGTTAAGGTTGTGTTTCGTGTTAGGGTAAAGTTGACGGGTTCTGTTTAGCTTTAGGGTTAGTTTTAGGTTTTAGGTTAGGGTTAAGTTTAGTGTTACGGTTAGGGTTAGGGTCACGGTTTGTGTTGGGCGTTGTGGTTGGGGTGAGGGTGAGGTTTAGGGTTAGGTTTGGGTAGGGTTAGGATTATGGTTCTGGTAAGGTGTTAGGGGTTACAGTTTTAGTTTCGGGTTAGGGTTTGGGTGAGGGTTCCGGTTAGTCATTGTGGTTCTGGTCATGCTTAGTTTTGGGTTAGGGTTAGGGTTAGGTTTATGATTAGGTTCAGGGTTAGTGTTAGAGTTAGGGTGAGAGTTAGTGTTAAGGTTTGGGTTAGGCTTTGGTGTTAGGGGTTAGGGTTTGGGTTAGGGTTAGTGTTATCGTTAGGGCTTAGGGATTCAGGTTAGTGTTGGGGTTAGGGATAGCCATAGGGTTATGGTTGGGGGATATTGTTAGGGTTTAGGGTGAGGGTTATGGTTAGTTTCACAGTTAAGGTGAGGGTTTAGGGCAAGTGTTATGTTTAGGATTAGAGTTAGGGTTAGGTTTCGGGTTAGGGGTAGCGTAAGATTTCGGTTTAGGTTCAGGTTTCTAATTAGAGTTAGTGTTCTATTTAGTGTTAGGATTAGGGCTACGGTTAGAAATCGGACTAGGTCTGGGCTTAGATTCAGGGCTAATGTAAGGCTTAGTTTTAGGGTAAGAGGTGGAGTAGCGTTATGGTTAGAGTTTGGTTTAAGGTTAGGGTTTGGGTTAGGTTTAGGTTTAGGGTTAAGGTTAGGGTTGGATGAAATTTAGGATGGGGCGAGGGTTATTATGGTTAGGGCTAGAGTTTGATTTTGTGTTCAGGTTAGTGTTAAGGTGAGGTTTAGGGTTCGGGTTAGGGTTAGGAGTTACTTTTAGTGTTAATGTTAGATTTAGGTTCAGGGTTAGAGTGACGTTTAGGTTCAGGGTGAGGGTTAAGAAAAGCGTTAGGATTACGGTGAGGATTCTACTTAGTGTCAGAGGTTAGGTTTAGGGCGTTAGGGTTAGGTTTATGGTTAGGGTAGGGTTAAGTTTAGGGTTAGTGTTAGATTAGGGTTAGTGTTTGTGTTTGGGTTAGGGTTAGGGATAAGTTTAGGGATAGCGTTAGGTTTAGATTTGGGGATACGGTTAGAGGTTAGGGGGAGGGTGAGGGTTAGGGTTAGGTTTACAGTTAAGGTGAGGGTTTAGGGTAGGTGCTATGGTTAGGGTTAGAGTTAGAGTTAGGGTTAGGGTTAGGGTGAATTTTCAGGTAATAGTGAGGGTTAGTGTAAGGGTTAGGGTTAAGGTTAGAGTTAGGATTAAGCGAAGTATTAGAATTTGGTTTAGGGTTAGGTTAGGGTAGGGAGAAGGTTAGGGTTAAGGCTTGGTTTACGGTCAAAGGTAGGGCTAGGTTAGGGTTAGGTTTAGAGTTAGAGTTAGGGTGTAGGGTTAGGGTCAGCTTTAGAGTAATTGTAAGGGTTAGGGTTAGGGTAGAGTTAAGGTTAGGGTTAAGTTTAGGGTTAGGGTAAGGGTTACGTTTAGGTCAGGGTTAGGGTTAGGATTAGGGATAGGCTTAGGTTTAGGGAAAGGGTGAGGGTTCGTGTGAGGGTTAGTGTTTGGTTTCCGGTTAAGCTGATGTTTTACGGTTTCTCGGTTAGGGTCAGGGTTAGATTGAGGCTTAGGGTTAGGTTTAGGTTTTGGCTAGAATGAGGGAATAGTTTAGGGTTAGGTTTAGTTTTAGGGTTAGGCTTAGGTTTAGGGTGAAGGATAAGACTAGGGTTAGGGTAAATATTAGAGTTAGGTGTTTGAGTGAAGGTTAGGATCAGGTTAGGGTTAGGTTGAGGGTTAGTATTAGTGTTAGGGTTAGGTTTTGGTGTTTGGATTAATGTTAGGGTCAGGTTTAGGGTGAGCTTTAGGGATAGGGTTCGGTTTAGGGTTAGGGTTAGGGTGAAGTTTAAGTTAAGGGTGAGGGCTGAGCTTAGCCTCAGCATTAGGCGTTAGGGTTAGGGTTAAGGTTAGGATTAGGTTTAGGGTTAAGATTAGTTTTAGGCTTAGGGTAAGTGTTAGGGTTAAGTCATGGTTAGGTTTAGAGATAGGTTAAGGTTAGAGATAGGCTTAGGTTAAGGGTAGGGTTTAGGTTTAGATGTTAGTGTGAGGGGTAGTGCTAGGTTTCCATTGAAGCTGAGTGTGTAGGGTAAGTTTTAAGGTTAGGATTAGGGTTAGAGATAGAGTTAGGGACAGGGTTAGGGTTAAGTTTAGGGTTAGGGTTAGGTTTATGGTTAGGATTAGGGTCAGGGTCAGAGTTGGGGGAGATTTAGTATTATGTTTAGTTTTAGGGTTAGGGTTAGGGTGAAGTTTATGTTAAGTGTGAGAGTTAGGGTAAGGGTTAGGGGTTAGGGTTCACGTTAGGGTCAGGGTTAGGGTTGGGGTTAGGTTTAGGGTTAGGTTTAGAGGTAGGTTCAGGGTTAGGTTTAATTTAGCTTAAGGTTAGGATTGCAATGAAGTTAGGGTAGGTTTAGGGTTATGGGTAGGGTGAAATTTTGGTTAAAGGTGAGGGTTCAGTTTAGGGTTAGGGTTAGAGTTACTGTGAGGGGTGAGGGTTAGGTTTGAGTTCATGGCAGGGTTAAAGTTAGGGTTAAGGTTAGGTTAGGGTTACGGTCAGGGTTAGGATTACGGTCAGGGTTAGGATTAGGATTAGGTTTAGGGTGAGGGTTAGGACCAGAGTTATTGTAACGGTTAGTTTTAGGGTTACAGGTGGGCCAAGGTTAAGATTAGGGTTAGGTTTCGGGGTAGGGACAGGTTTAGAGTTAGGGTGAGCTTTAGGTTAGGGATACGGTGAAGTTTAAGATAGGGTGAGGGTGAGGCTTAGGGTTAGGGTTATGGCTAAGGTTTGGTTTAGGTTTCAGGTTGGTGTTAAGGTTGTGTTTCGTGTTAGGGTAAAGTTGACGGGTTCTGTTTAGCTTTAGGGTTAGTTTTAGGTTTTAGGTTAGGGTTAAGTTTAGTGTTACGGTTAGGGTTAGGGTCACGGTTTGTGTTGGGCGTTGTGGTTGGGGTGAGGGTGAGGTTTAGGGTTAGGTTTGGGTAGGGTTAGGATTATGGTTCTGGTAAGGTGTTAGGGGTTACAGTTTTAGTTTCGGGTTAGGGTTTGGGTGAGGGTTCCGGTTAGTCATTGTGGTTCTGGTCATGCTTAGTTTTGGGTTAGGGTTAGGGTTAGGGTTAGGTTTATGATTAGGTTCAGGGTTAGTGTTAGAGTTAGGGTGAGAGTTAGTGTTAAGGTTTGGGTTAGGCTTTGGTGTTAGGGGTTAGGGTTTGGGTTAGGGTTAGTGTTATCGTTAGGGCTTAGGGATTCAGGTTAGTGTTGGGGTTAGGGATAGCCATAGGGTTATGGTTGGGGGATATTGTTAGGGTTTAGGGTGAGGGTTATGGTTAGTTTCACAGTTAAGGTGAGGGTTTAGGGCAAGTGTTATGTTTAGGATTAGAGTTAGGGTTAGGTTTCGGGTTAGGTGTAGCGTAAGATTTCGGTTTAGGTTCAGGTTTCTAATTAGAGTTAGTGTTCTATTTAGTGTTAGGATTAGGGCTACGGTTAGAAATCGGACTAGGTCTGGGCTTAGATTCAGGGCTAATGTAAGGCTTAGTTTTAGGGTAAGAGGTGGAGTAGCGTTATGGTTAGAGTTTGGTTTAAGGTTAGGGTTTGGGTTAGGTTTAGGTTTAGGGTTAAGGTTAGGGTTGGATGAAATTTAGGATGGGGCGAGGGTTATTATGGTTGGGGCTAGAGTTTGATTTTGTGTTCAGGTTAGTGTTAAGGTGAGGTTTAGGGTTCGGGTTAGGGTTAGGAGTTACTTTTAGTGTTAATGTTAGATTTAGGTTCAGGGTTAGAGTGACGTTTAGGTTCAGGGTGAGGGTTAAGAAAAGCGTTAGGATTACGGTGAGGATTCTACTTAGTGTCAGAGGTTAGGTTTAGGGCGTTAGGGTTAGGTTTATGGTTAGGGTAGGGTTAAGTTTAGGGTTAGTGTTAGATTAGGGTTAGTGTTTGTGTTTGGGTTAGGGTTAGGGATAAGTTTAGGGATAGCGTTAGGTTTAGATTTGGGGATACGGTTAGAGGTTAGGGGGAGGGTGAGGGTTAGGGTTAGGTTTACAGTTAAGGTGAGGGTTTAGGGTAGGTGCTATGGTTAGGGTTAGAGTTAGAGTTAGGGTTAGGGTTAGGGTGAATTTTCAGGTAATAGTGAGGGTTAGTGTAAGGGTTAGGGTTAAGGTTAGAGTTAGGATTAAGCTAAGTATTAGAATTTGGTTTAGGGTTAGGTTAGGGTAGGGAGAAGGTTAGGGTTAAGGCTTGGTTTACGGTCAAAGGTAGGGCTAGGTTAGGGTTAGGTTTAGAGTTAGAGTTAGGGTGTAGGGTTAGGGTCAGCTTTAGAGTAATTGTAAGGTTTAGGGTTAGGGTAGAGTTAAGGTTAGGGTTAAGTTTAGGGTTAGGGTAAGGGTTACGTTTAGGTCAGGGTTAGGGTTAGGATTAGGGATAGGCTTAGGTTTAGGGAAAGGGTGAGGGTTCGTGTGAGGGTTAGTGTTTGGTTTCCGGTTAAGCTGATGTTTTACGGTTTCTTGGTTAGGGTCAGGGTTAGATTGAGGCTTAGGGTTAGGTTTAGGTTTTGGCTAGAGTCAGGGAATAGTTTAGGGTTAGTTTTAGTTTTAGGGTTAGGCTTAGGTTTAGGGTGAAGGATAAGACTAGGGTTAGGGTAAATATTAGAGTTAGGTGTTTGAGTGAAGGTTAGGATCAGGTTAGGGTTAGGTTGAGGGTTAGTATTAGTGTTAGGGTTAGGTTTTGGTGTTTGGATTAATGTTAGGGTCAGGTTTAGGGTGAGCTTTAGGGATAGGGTTCGGTTTAGGGTTAGGGTTAGGGTGAAGTTTAAGTTAAGGGTGAGGGCTGAGCTTAGCCTCAGCATTAGGCGTTAGGGTTAGGGTTAAGGTTAGGATTAGGTTTAGGGTTAAGATTAGTTTTAGGCTTAGGGTAAGTGTTAGGGTTAAGTCATGGTTAGGTTTAGAGATAGGTTAAGGTTAGAGATAGGCTTAGGTTAAGGGTAGGGTTTAGGTTTAGATGTTAGTGTGAGGGGTAGTGCTAGGTTTCCATTGAAGCTGAGTGTGTAGGGTAAGTTTTAAGGTTAGGATTAGGGTTAGAGATAGAGTTAGGGACAGGGTTAGGGTTAAGTTTAGGGTTAGGGTTAGGTTTATGGTTAGGATTAGGGTCAGGGTCAGAGTTGGGGGAGATTTAGTATTATGTTTAGTTTTAGGGTTAGGGTTAGGGTGAAGTTTATGTTAAGTGTGAGAGTTAGGGTAAGGGTTAGGGGTTAGGGTTCACGTTAGGGTCAGGGTTAGGGTTGGGGTTAGGTTTAGGGTTAGGTTTAGAGGTAGGTTCAGGGTTAGGTTTAATTTAGCTTAAGGTTAGGATTGCAATGAAGTTAGGGTAGGTTTAGGGTTATGGGTAGGGTGAAATTTTGGTTAAAGGTGAGGGTTCAGTTTAGGGTTAGGGTTAGAGTTACTGTGAGGGGTGAGGGTTAGGTTTGAGTTCATGGCAGGGTTAAAGTTAGGGTTAAGGTTAGGTTAGGGTTACGGTCAGGGTTAGGATTACGGTCAGGGTTAGGATTAGGATTAGGTTTAGGGTGAGGGTTAGGACCAGAGTTATTGTAACGGTTAGTTTTAGGGTTACAGGTGGGCCAAGGTTAAGATTAGGGTTAGGTTTCGGGGTACGGACAGGTTTAGAGTTAGGGTGAGCTTTAGGTTAGGGATACGGTGAAGTTTAAGATAGGGTGAGGGTGAGGCTTAGGGTTAGGGTTATGGCTAAGGTTTGGTTTAGGTTTCAGGTTGGTGTTAAGGTTGTGTTTCGTGTTAGGGTAAAGTTGACGGGTTCTGTTTAGCTTTAGGGTTAGTTTTAGGTTTTAGGTTAGGGTTAAGTTTAGTGTTACGGTTAGGGTTAGGGTCACGGTTTGTGTTGGGCGTTGTGGTTGGGGTGAGGGTGAGGTTTAGGGTTAGGTTTGGGTAGGGTTAGGATTATGGTTCTGGTAAGGTGTTAGGGGTTACAGTTTTAGTTTCGGGTTAGGGTTTGGGTGAGGGTTCCGGTTAGTCATTGTGGTTCTGGTCATGCTTAGTTTTGGGTTAGGGTTAGGGTTAGGTTTATGATTAGGTTCAGGGTTAGTGTTAGAGTTAGGGTGAGAGTTAGTGTTAAGGTTTGGGTTAGGCTTTGGTGTTAGGGGTTAGGGTTTGGGTTAGGGTTAGTGTTATCGTTAGGGCTTAGGGATTCAGGTTAGTGTTGGGGTTAGGGATAGCCATAGGGTTATGGTTGGGGGATATTGTTAGGGTTTAGGGTGAGGGTTATGGTTAGTTTCACAGTTAAGGTGAGGGTTTAGGGCAAGTGTTATGTTTAGGATTAGAGTTAGGGTTAGGTTTCGGGTTAGGTGTAGCGTAAGATTTCGGTTTAGGTTCAGGTTTCTAATTAGAGTTAGTGTTCTATTTAGTGTTAGGATTAGGGCTACGGTTAGAAATCGGACTAGGTCTGGGCTTAGATTCAGGGCTAATGTAAGGCTTAGTTTTAGGGTAAGAGGTGGAGTAGCGTTATGGTTAGAGTTTGGTTTAAGGTTAGGGTTTGGGTTAGGTTTAGGTTTAGGGTTAAGGTTAGGGTTGGATGAAATTTAGGATGGGGCGAGGGTTATTATGGTTAGGGATAGAGTTTGATTTTGTGTTCAGGTTAGTGTTAAGGTGAGGTTTAGGGTTCGGGTTAGGGTTAGGAGTTACTTTTAGTGTTAATGTTAGATTTAGGTTCAGGGTTAGAGTGACGTTTAGGTTCAGGGTGAGGGTTAAGAAAAGCGTTAGGATTACGATGAGGATTCTACTTAGTGTCAGAGGTTAGGTTTAGGGCGTTAGGGTTAGGTTTATGGTTAGGGTAGGGTTAAGTTTAGGGTTAGTGTTAGATTAGGGTTAGTGTTTGTGTTTGGGTTAGGGTTAGGGATAAGTTTAGGGATAGCGTTAGGTTTAGATTTGGGGATACGGTTAGAGGTTAGGGGGAGGGTGAGGGTTAGGGTTAGGTTTACAGTTAAGGTGAGGGTTTAGGGTAGGTGCTATGGTTAGGGTTAGAGTTAGAGTTAGGGTTAGGGTTAGGGTGAATTTTCAGGTAATAGTGAGGGTTAGTGTAAGGGTTAGGGTTAAGGTTAGAGTTAGGATTAAGCGAAGTATTAGAATTTGGTTTAGGGTTAGGTTAGGGTAGGGAGAAGGTTAGGGTTAAGGCTTGGTTTACGGTCAAAGGTAGGGTTAGGTTAGGGTTAGGTTTAGAGTTAGAGTTAGGGTGTAGGGTTAGGGTCAGCTTTAGAGTAATTGTAAGGGTTAGGGTTAGGGTAGAGTTAAGGTTAGGGTTAAGTTTAGGGTTAGGGTAAGGGTTACGTTTAGGTCAGGGTTAGGGTTAGGATTAGGGATAGGCTTAGGTTTAGGGAAAGGGTTAGGGTTCGTGTGAGGGTTAGTGTTTGGTTTCCGGTTAAGCTGATGTTTTACGGTTTCTCGGTTAGGGTCAGGGTTAGATTGAGGCTTAGGGTTAGGTTTAGGTTTGGGCTAGAATGAGGGAATAGTTTAGGGTTAGGTTTAGTTTTAGGGTTAGGCTTAGGTTTAGGGTGAGGGATAAGACTAGGGTTAGGGTAAATATTAGAGTTAGGTGTTTGAGTGAAGGTTAGGATCAGGTTAGGGTTAGGTTGAGGGTTAGTATTAGTGTTAGGGTTAGGTTTTGGTGTTTGGATTAATGTTAGGGTCAGGTTTAGGGTGAGCTTTAGGGATAGGGTTCGGTTTAGGGTTAGGGTTAGGGTGAAGTTTAAGTTAAGGGTGAGGGTTGAGCTTAGCCTCAGCATTAGGCGTTAGGGTTAGGGTTAAGGTTAGGATTAGGTTTAGGGTTAAGATTAGTTTTAGGCTTAGGGTAAGTGTTAGGGTTAAGTCATGGTTAGGTTTAGAGATAGGTTAAGGTTAGAGATAGGCTTAGGTTAAGGGTAGGGTTTAGGTTTAGATGTTAGTGTGAGGGGTAGTGCTAGGTTTCCATTGAAGCTGAGTGTGTAGGGTAAGTTTTAAGGTTAGGATTAGGGTTAGAGATAGAGTTCGGGACAGGGTTAGGGTTAAGTTTAGGGTTAGGGTTAGGTTTATGGTTAGGATTAGGGTCAGGGTCAGAGTTGGGGGAGATTTAGTATTATGTTTAGTTTTAGGGTTAGGGTTAGGGTGAAGTTTATGTTAAGTGTGAGAGTTAGGGTAAGGGTTAGGGGTTAGGGTTCACGTTAGGGTCAGGGTTAGGGTTGGGGTTAGGTTTAGGGTTAGGTTTAGAGGTAGGTTCAGGGTTAGGTTTAATTTAGCTTAAGGTTAGGATTGCAATGAAGTTAGGGTAGGTTTAGGGTTATGGGTAGGGTGAAATTTTGGTTAAAGGTGAGGGTTCAGTTTAGGGTTAGGGTTAGAGTTACTGTGAGGGGTGAGGGTTAGGTTTGAGTTCATGGCAGGGTTAAAGTTAGGGTTAAGGTTAGGTTAGGGTTACGGTCAGGGTTAGGATTACGGTCAGGGTTAGGATTAGGATTAGGTTTAGGGTGAGGGTTAGGACCAGAGTTATTGTAACGGTTAGTTTTAGGGTTACAGGTGGGCCAAGGTTAAGATTAGGGTTAGGTTTCGGGGTAGGGACAGGTTTAGAGTTAGGGTGAGCTTTAGGTTAGGGATACGGTGAAGTTTAAGATAGGGTGAGGGTGAGGGTTAGGGTTAGGGTTATGGCTAAGGTTTGGTTTAGGTTTCAGGTTAGTGTTAAGGTTGTGTTTCGTGTTAGGGTAAAGTTGACGGGTTCTGTTTAGCTTTAGGGTTAGTTTTAGGTTTTAGGTTAGGGTTAAGTTTAGTGTTACGGTTAGGGTTAGGGTCACGGTTTGTGTTGGGCGTTGTGGTTGGGGTGAGGGTGAGGTTTAGGGTTAGGTTTGGGTAGGGTTAGGATTATGGTGGTGGTAAGGTGTTAGGGGTTACAGTTTTAGTTTCGGGTTAGGGTTTGGGTGAGGGTTCCGGTTAGTCATTGTGGTTCTGGTCATGCTTAGTTTTGGGTTAGGGTTAGGTTTAGGTTTATGATTAGGTTTAGGGTTAGTGTTAGAGTTAGAGTGAGAGTTAGTGTTAAGGTTTGGGTTAGGCTTTGGTGTTAGGGGTTAGGGTTTGGGTTAGGGTTAGTGTTATCGTTAGGGCTTAGGGATTCAGGTTAGTGTTGGGGTTAGGGATAGCCATAGGGTTATGGTTGGGGGATATTGTTAGGGTTTAGGGTGAGGGTTATGGTTAGTTTCACAGTTAAGGTGAGGGTTTAGGGCAAGTGTTATGTTTAGGATTAGAGTTAGGGTTAGGTTTAGGGTTAGGTGTAGCGTAAGATTTCGGTTTAGGTTCAGGTTTCTAATTAGAGTTAGTGTTCTATTTAGTGTTAGGATTAGGGCTACGGTTAGAAATCGGACTAGGTCTGGGCTTAGATTCAGGGCTAATGTAAGGCTTAGTTTTAGGGTAAGAGGTGGAGTAGCGTTATGGTTAGAGTTTGGTTTAAGGTTAGGGTTTGGGTTAGGTTTAGGTTTAGGGTTAAGGTTAGGGTTGGATGAAATTTAGGATGGGGCGAGGGTTATTATGGTTAGGGCTAGAGTTTGATTTTGTGTTCAGGTTAGTGTTAAGGTGAGGTTTAGGGTTCGGGTTAGGGTTAGGAGTTACTTTTAGTGTTAATGTTAGATTTAGGTTCAGGGTTAGAGTGACGTTTAGGTTCAGGGTGAGGGTTAAGAAAAGCGTTAGGATTACGGTGAGGATTCTACTTAGTGTCAGAGGTTAGGTTTAGGGCGTTAGGGTTAGGTTTATGGTTAGGGTAGGGTTAAGTTTAGGGTTAGTGTTAGATTAGGGTTAGTGTTTGTGTTTGGGTTAGGGTTAGGGATAAGTTTAGGGATAGCGTTAGGTTTAGATTTGGGGATACGGTTAGAGGTTGGGGGAGGGTGAGGGTTAGGGTTAGGTTTACAGTTAAGGTGAGGGTTTAGGGTAGGTGCTATGGTTAGGGTTAGAGTTAGAGTTAGGGTTAGGGTTAGGGTGAATTTTCAGGTAATAGTGAGGGTTAGTGTAAGGGTTAGGGTTAAGGTTAGAGTTAGGATTAAGCTAAGTATTAGAATTTGGTTTAGGGTTAGGTTAGGGTAGGGAGAAGGTTAGGGTTAAGGCTTGGTTTACGGTCAAAGGTAGGGCTAGGTTAGGGTTAGGTTTAGAGTTAGAGTTAGGGTGTAGGGTTAGGGTCAGCTTTAGAGTAATTGTAAGGGTTAGGGTTAGGGTAGAGTTAAGGTTAGGGTTAAGTTTAGGGTTAGGGTAAGGGTTACGTTTAGGTCAGGGTTAGGGTTAGGATTAGGGATAGGCTTAGGTTTAGGGAAAGGGTTAGGGTTCGTGTGAGGGTTAGTGTTTGGTTTCCGGTTAAGCTGATGTTTTACGGTTTCTCGGTTAGGGTCAGGGTTAGATTGAGGCTTAGGGTTAGGTTTAGGTTTGGGCTAGAATGAGGGAATAGTTTAGGGTTAGGTTTAGTTTTAGGGTTAGGCTTAGGTTTAGGGTGAGGGATAAGACTAGGGTTAGGGTAAATATTAGAGTTAGGTGTTTGAGTGAAGGTTAGGATCAGGTTAGGGTTAGGTTGAGGGTTAGTATTAGTGTTAGGGTTAGGTTTTGGTGTTTGGATTAATGTTAGGGTCAGGTTTAGGGTGAGCTTTAGGGATAGGGTTCGGTTTAGGGTTAGGGTTAGGGTGAAGTTTAAGTTAAGGGTGAGGGTTGAGCTTAGCCTCAGCATTAGGCGTTAGGGTTAGGGTTAAGGTTAGGATTAGGTTTAGGGTTAAGATTAGTTTTAGGCTTAGGGTAAGTGTTAGGGTTAAGTCATGGTTAGGTTTAGAGATAGGTTAAGGGTAGAGATAGGCTTAGGTTAAGGGTAGGGTTTAGGTTTAGATGTTAGTGTGAGGGGTAGTGCTAGGTTTCCATTGAAGCTGAGTGTGTAGGGTAAGTTTTAAGGTTAGGATTAGGGTTAGAGATAGAGTTCGGGACAGGGTTAGGGTTAAGTTTAGGGTTAGGGTTAGGTTTATGGTTAGGATTAGGGTCAGGGTAAGAGTTGGGGGAGATTTAGTATTATGTTTAGTTTTAGGGTTAGGGTTAGGGTGAAGTTTATGTTAAGTGTGAGAGTTAGGGTAAGGGTTAGGGGTTAGGGTTCACGTTAGGGTCAGGGTTAGGGTTGGGGTTAGGTTTAGGGTTAGGTTTAGAGGTAGGTTCAGGGTTAGGTTTAATTTAGCTTAAGGTTAGGATTGCAATGAAGTTAGGGTAGGTTTAGGGTTATGGGTAGGGTGAAATTTTGGTTAAAGGTGAGGGTTCAGTTTAGGGTTAGGGTTAGAGTTACTGTGAGGGGTGAGGGTTAGGTTTGAGTTCATGGCAGGGTTAAAGTTAGGGTTAAGGTTAGGTTAGGGTTACGGTCAGGGTTAGGATTACGGTCAGGGTTAGGATTAGGATTAGGTTTAGGGTGAGGGTTAGGACCAGAGTTATTGTAACGGTTAGTTTTAGGGTTACAGGTGGGCCAAGGTTAAGATTAGGGTTAGGTTTCGGGGTAGGGACAGGTTTAGAGTTAGGGTGAGCTTTAGGTTAGGGATACGGTGAAGTTTAAGATAGGGTGAGGGTGAGGCTTAGGGTTAGGGTTATGGCTAAGGTTTGGTTTAGGTTTCAGGTTAGTGTTAAGGTTGTGTTTCGTGTTAGGGTAAAGTTGACGGGTTCTGTTTAGCTTTAGGGTTAGTTTTAGGTTTTAGGTAGGGTTAAGTTTAGTGTTACGGTTAGGGTTAGGGTCACGGTTTGTGTTGGGCGTTGTGGTTGGGGTGAGGGTGAGGTTTAGGGTTAGGTTTGGGTAGGGTTAGGATTATGGTTCTGGTAAGGTGTTAGGGGTTACAGTTTTAGTTTCGGGTTAGGGTTTGGGTGAGGGTTCCGGTTAGTCATTGTGGTTCTGGTCATGCTCAGTTTTGGGTTAGGGTTAGGGTTAGGTTTATGATTAGGTTCAGGGTTAGTGTTAGAGTTAGGGTGAGAGTTAGTGTTAAGGTTTGGGTTAGGCTTTGGTGTTAGGGGTTAGATTTTGGGTTAGGGTTAGTGTTATCGTTAGGGCTTAGGGATTCAGGTTAGTGTTGGGGTTAGGGATAGCCATAGGGTTATGGTTGGGGGATATTGTTAGGGTTTAGGGTGAGGGTTATGGTTAGTTTCACAGTTAAGGTGAGGGTTAAGGGCAAGTGTTATGTTTAGGATTAGAGTTAGGGTTAGGTTTCGGGTTAGGTGTAGCGTAAGATTTCGGTTTAGGTTCAGGTTTCTAATTAGAGTTAGTGTTCTATTTAGTGTTAGGATTAGGGCTACGGTTAGAAATCGGACTAGGTCTGGGGTTAGATTCAGGGCTAATGTAAGGCTTAGTTTTAGGGTAAGAGGTGGAGTAGCGTTATGGTTAGAGTTTGGTTTAAGGTTAGGGTTTGGGTTAGGTTTAGGTTTAGGGTTAAGGTTAGGGTTGGATGAAATTTAGGATGGGGCGAGGGTTATTATGGTTAGGGCTAGAGTTTGATTTTGTGTTCAGGTTAGTGTTAAGGTGAGGTTTAGGGTTCGGGTTAGGGTTAGGAGTTACTTTTAGTGTTAATGTTAGATTTAGGTTCAGGGTTAGAGTGACGTTTAGGTTCAGGGTGAGGGTTAAGAAAAGCGTTAGGATTACGGTGAGGATTCTACTTAGTGTCAGAGGTTAGGTTTAGGGCGTTAGGGTTAGGTTTATGGTTAGGGTAGGGTTAAGTTTAGGGTTAGTGTTAGATTAGGGTTAGTGTTTGTGTTTGGGTTAGGGTTAGGGATAAGTTTAGGGATAGCGTTAGGTTTAGATTTGGGGATACGGTTAGAGGTTGGGGGAGGGTGAGGGTTAGGGTTAGGTTTACAGTTAAGGTAAGAGTTTAGGGTAGGTGCTATGGTTAGGGTTAGAGTTAGAGTTAGGGTTAGGGTTAGGGTGAATTTTCAGGTAATAGTGAGGGTTAGTGTAAGGGTTAGGGTTAAGGTTAGAGTTAGGATTAAGCTAAGTATTAGAATTTGGTTTAGGGTTAGGTTAGGGTAGGGAGAAGGTTAGGGTTAAGGCTTGGTTTACGGTCAAAGGTAGGGCTAGGTTAGGGTTAGGTTTAGAGTTAGAGTTAGGGTGTAGGGTTAGGGTCAGCTTTAGAGTAATTGTAAGGGTTAGGGTTAGGGTAGAGTTAAGGTTAGGGTTAAGTTTAGGGTTAGGGTAAGGGTTACGTTTAGGCCAGGGTTAGGGTTAGGATTAGGGATAGGCTTAGGTTTAGGGAAAGGGTTAGGGTTCGTGTGAGGGTTAGTGTTTGGTTTCCGGTTAAGCTGATGTTTTACGGTTTATCGGTTAGGGTCAGGGTTAGATTGAGGCTTAGGGTTAGGTTTAGGTTTGGGCTAGAATGAGGGAATAGTTTAGGGTTAGGTTTAGTTTTAGGGTTAGGCTTAGGTTTAGGGTGAAGGATAAGACTAGGGTTAGGGTAAATATTAGAGTTAGGTGTTTGAGTGAAGGTTAGGATCAGGTTAGGGTTAGGTTGAGGGTTAGTATTAGTGTTAGGGTTAGGTTTTGGTGTTTGGATTAATGTTAGGGTCAGGTTTAGGGTGAGCTTTAGGGATAGGGTTCGGTTTAGGGTTAGGGTTAGGGTGAAGTTTAAGTTAAGGGTGAGGGTTGAGCTTAGCCTCAGCATTAGGCGTTAGGGTTAGGGTTAAGGTTAGGATTAGGTTTAGGGTTAAGATTAGTTTTAGGCTTAGGGTAAGTGTTAGGGTTAAGTCATGGTTAGGTTTAGAGATAGGTTAAGGATAGAGATAGGCTTAGGTTAAGGGTAGTGTTTAGGTTTAGATGTTAGTGTGAGGGGTAGTGCTAGGTTTCCATTGAAGCTGAGTGTGTAGGGTAAGTTTTAAGGTTAGGATTAGGGTTAGAGATAGAGTTCGGGACAGGTTTAGGGTTAAGTTTAGGGTTAGGGTTAGGTTTATGGTTAGGATTAGGGTCAGGGTCAGAGTTGGGGGAGATTTAGTATTATGTTTAGTTTTAGGGTTAGGGTTAGGGTGAAGTTTATGTTAAGTGTGAGAGTTAGGGTAAGGGTTAGGGGTTAGGGTTCACGTTAGGGTCAGGGTTAGGGTTGGGGTTAGGTTTAGGGTTAGGTTTAGAGGTAGGTTCAGGGTTAGGTTTAATTTAGCTTAAGGTTAGGATTGCAATGAAGTTAGGGTAGATTTAGGATTATGGGTAGGGTGAAATTTTGGTTAAAGGTGAGGGTTCAGTTTAGGGTTAGGGTTAGAGTTACTGTGAGGGGTGAGGGTTAGGTTTGAGTTCATGGCAGGGTTAAAGTTAGGGTTAAGGTTAGGATAGGGTTACGGTCAGGGTTAGGATTACGGTCAGGGTTAGGATTAGGATTAGGTTTAGGGTGAGGGTTAGGACCAGAGTTATTGTAACGGTTAGTTTTAGGGTTACAGGTGGGCCAAGGTTAAGATTAGGTTTCGGGGTAGGGACAGGTTTAGAGTTAGGGTGAGCTTTAGGTTAGGGATACGGTGAAGTTTAAGATAGGGTGAGGGTGAGGGTTAGGGTTAGGGTTATGGCTAAGGTTTGGTTTAGGTTTCAGGTTAGTGTTAAGGTTGTGTTTCGTGTTAGGGTAAAGTTGACGGGTTCTGTTTAGCTTTAGGGTTAGTTTTAGGTTTTAGGTTAGGGTTAAGTTTAGTGTTACGGTTAGGGTTAGGGTCACGGTTTGTGTTGGGCGTTGTGGTTGGGGTGAGGGTGAGGTTTAGGGTTAGGTTTGGGTAGGGTTAGGATTATGGTGGTGGTAAGGTGTTAGGGGTTACAGTTTTAGTTTCGGGTTAGGGTTTGGGTGAGGGTTCCGGTTAGTCATTGTGGTTCTGGTCATGCTTAGTTTTGGGTTAGGGTTAGGTTTAGGTTTATGATTAGGTTTAGGGTTAGTGTTAGAGTTAGAGTGAGAGTTAGTGTTAAGGTTTGGGTTAGGCTTTGGTGTTAGGGGTTAGGGTTTGGGTTAGGGTTAGTGTTATCGTTAGGGCTTAGGGATTCAGGTTAGTGTTGGGGTTAGGGATAGCCATAGGGTTATGGTTGGGGGATATTGTTAGGGTTTAGGGTGAGGGTTATGGTTAGTTTCACAGTTAAGGTGAGGGTTTAGGGCAAGTGTTATGTTTAGGATTAGAGTTAGGGTTAGGTTTAGGGTTAGGTGTAGCGTAAGATTTCGGTTTAGGTTCAGGTTTCTAATTAGAGTTAGTGTTCTATTTAGTGTTAGGATTAGGGCTACGGTTAGAAATCGGACTAGGTCTGGGCTTAGATTCAGGGCTAATGTAAGGCTTAGTTTTAGGGTAAGAGGTGGAGTAGCGTTATGGTTAGAGTTTGGTTTAAGGTTAGGGTTTGGGTTAGGTTTAGGTTTAGGGTTAAGGTTAGGGTTGGATGAAATTTAGGATGGGGCGAGGGTTATTATGGTTAGGGCTAGAGTTTGATTTTGTGTTCAGGTTAGTGTTAAGGTGAGGTTTAGGGTTCGGGTTAGGGTTAGGAGTTACTTTTAGTGTTAATGTTAGATTTAGGTTCAGGGTTAGAGTGACGTTTAGGTTCAGGGTGAGGGTTAAGAAAAGCGTTAGGATTACGGTGAGGATTCTACTTAGTGTCAGAGGTTAGGTTTAGGGCGTTAGGGTTAGGTTTATGGTTAGGGTAGGGTTAAGTTTAGGGTTAGTGTTAGATTAGGGTTAGTGTTTGTGTTTGGGTTAGGGTTAGGGATAAGTTTAGGGATAGCGTTAGGTTTAGATTTGGGGATACGGTTAGAGGTTGGGGGAGGGTGAGGGTTAGGGTTAGGTTTACAGTTAAGGTGAGGGTTTAGGGTAGGTGCTATGGTTAGGGTTAGAGTTAGAGTTAGGGTTAGGGTTAGGGTGAATTTTCAGGTAATAGTGAGGGTTAGTGTAAGGGTTAGGGTTAAGGTTAGAGTTAGGATTAAGCTAAGTATTAGAATTTGGTTTAGGGTTAGGTTAGGGTAGGGAGAAGGTTAGGGTTAAGGCTTGGTTTACGGTCAAAGGTAGGGCTAGGTTAGGGTTAGGTTTAGAGTTAGAGTTAGGGTGTAGGGTTAGGGTCAGCTTTAGAGTAATTGTAAGGGTTAGGGTTAGGGTAGAGTTAAGGTTAGGGTTAAGTTTAGGGTTAGGGTAAGGGTTACGTTTAGGTCAGGGTTAGGGTTAGGATTAGGGATAGGCTTAGGTTTAGGGAAAGGGTTAGGGTTCGTGTGAGGGTTAGTGTTTGGTTTCCGGTTAAGCTGATGTTTTACGGTTTCTCGGTTAGGGTCAGGGTTAGATTGAGGCTTAGGGTTAGGTTTAGGTTTGGGCTAGAATGAGGGAATAGTTTAGGGTTAGGTTTAGTTTTAGGGTTAGGCTTAGGTTTAGGGTGAGGGATAAGACTAGGGTTAGGGTAAATATTAGAGTTAGGTGTTTGAGTGAAGGTTAGGATCAGGTTAGGGTTAGGTTGAGGGTTAGTATTAGTGTTAGGGTTAGGTTTTGGTGTTTGGATTAATGTTAGGGTCAGGTTTAGGGTGAGCTTTAGGGATAGGGTTCGGTTTAGGGTTAGGGTTAGGGTGAAGTTTAAGTTAAGGGTGAGGGTTGAGCTTAGCCTCAGCATTAGGCGTTAGGGTTAGGGTTAAGGTTAGGATTAGGTTTAGGGTTAAGATTAGTTTTAGGCTTAGGGTAAGTGTTAGGGTTAAGTCATGGTTAGGTTTAGAGATAGGTTAAGGGTAGAGATAGGCTTAGGTTAAGGGTAGGGTTTAGGTTTAGATGTTAGTGTGAGGGGTAGTGCTAGGTTTCCATTGAAGCTGAGTGTGTAGGGTAAGTTTTAAGGTTAGGATTAGGGTTAGAGATAGAGTTCGGGACAGGGTTAGGGTTAAGTTTAGGGTTAGGGTTAGGTTTATGGTTAGGATTAGGGTCAGGGTAAGAGTTGGGGGAGATTTAGTATTATGTTTAGTTTTAGGGTTAGGGTTAGGGTGAAGTTTATGTTAAGTGTGAGAGTTAGGGTAAGGGTTAGGGGTTAGGGTTCACGTTAGGGTCAGGGTTAGGGTTGGGGTTAGGTTTAGGGTTAGGTTTAGAGGTAGGTTCAGGGTTAGGTTTAATTTAGCTTAAGGTTAGGATTGCAATGAATTTAGGGTAGGTTTAGGGTTATGGGTAGGGTGAAATTTTGGTTAAAGGTGAGGGTTCAGTTTAGGGTTAGGGTTAGAGTTACTGTGAGGGGTGAGGGTTAGGTTTGAGTTCATGGCAGGGTTAAAGTTAGGGTTAAGGTTAGGTTAGGGTTACGGTCAGGGTTAGGATTACGGTCAGGGTTAGGATTAGGATTAGGTTTAGGGTGAGGGTTAGGACCAGAGTTATTGTAACGGTTAGTTTTAGGGTTACAGGTGGGCCAAGGTTAAGATTAGGGTTAGGTTTCGGGGTAGGGACAGGTTTAGAGTTAGGGTGAGCTTTAGGTTAGGGATACGGTGAAGTTTAAGATAGGGTGAGGGTGAGGCTTAGGGTTAGGGTTATGGCTAAGGTTTGGTTTAGGTTTCAGGTTAGTGTTAAGGTTGTGTTTCGTGTTAGGGTAAAGTTGACGGGTTCTGTTTAGCTTTAGGGTTAGTTTTAGGTTTTAGGTAGGGTTAAGTTTAGTGTTACGGTTAGGGTTAGGGTCACGGTTTGTGTTGGGCGTTGTGGTTGGGGTGAGGGTGAGGTTTAGGGTTAGGTTTGGGTAGGGTTAGGATTATGGTTCTGGTAAGGTGTTAGGGGTTACAGTTTTAGTTTCGGGTTAGGGTTTGGGTGAGGGTTCCGGTTAGTCATTGTGGTTCTGGTCATGCTCAGTTTTGGGTTAGGGTTAGGGTTAGGTTTATGATTAGGTTCAGGGTTAGTGTTAGAGTTAGGGTGAGAGTTAGTGTTAAGGTTTGGGTTAGGCTTTGGTGTTAGGGGTTAGGTTTTGGGTTAGGGTTAGTGTTATCGTTAGGGCTTAGGGATTCAGGTTAGTGTTGGGGTTAGGGATAGCCATAGGGTTATGGTTGGGGGATATTGTTAGGGTTTAGGGTGAGGGTTATGGTTAGTTTCACAGTTAAGGTGAGGGTTAAGGGCAAGTGTTATGTTTAGGATTAGAGTTAGGGTTAGGTTTCGGGTTAGGTGTAGCGTAAGATTTCGGTTTAGGTTCAGGTTTCTAATTAGAGTTAGTGTTCTATTTAGTGTTAGGATTAGGGCTACGGTTAGAAATCGGACTAGGTCTGGGGTTAGATTCAGGGCTAATGTAAGGCTTAGTTTTAGGGTAAGAGGTGGAGTAGCGTTATGGTTAGAGTTTGGTTTAAAGTTAGGGTTTGGGTTAGGTTTAGGTTTAGGGTTAAGGTTAGGGTTGGATGAAATTTAGGATGGGGCGAGGGTTATTATGGTTAGGGCTAGAGTTTGATTTTGTGTTCAGGTTAGTGTTAAGGTGAGGTTTAGGGTTCGGGTTAGGATTAGGAGTTACTTTTAGTGTTAATGTTAGATTTAGGTTCAGGGTTAGAGTGACGTTTAGGTTCAGGGTGAGGGTTAAGAAAAGCGTTAGGATTACGGTGAGGATTCTACTTAGTGTCAGAGGTTAGGTTTAGGGCGTTAGGGTTAGGTTTATGGTTAGGGTAGGGTTAAGTTTAGGGTTAGTGTTAGATTAGGGTTAGTGTTTGTGTTTGGGTTAGGGTTAGGGATAAGTTTAGGGATAGCGTTAGGTTTAGATTTGGGGATACGGTTAGAGGTTGGGGGAGGGTGAGGGTTAGGGTTAGGTTTACAGTTAAGGTAAGAGTTTAGGGTAGGTGCTATGGTTAGGGTTAGAGTTAGAGTTAGGGTTAGGGTTAGGGTGAATTTTCAGGTAATAGTGAGGGTTAGTGTAAGGGTTAGGGTTAAGGTTAGAGTTAGGATTAAGCTAAGTATTAGAATTTGGTTTAGGGTTAGGTTAGGGTAGGGAGAAGGTTAGGGTTAAGGCTTGGTTTACGGTCAAAGGTAGGGCTAGGTTAGGGTTAGGTTTAGAGTTAGAGTTAGGGTGTAGGGTTAGGGTCAGCTTTAGAGTAATTGTAAGGGTTAGGGTTAGGGTAGAGTTAAGGTTAGGGTTAAGTTTAGGGTTAGGGTAAGGGTTACGTTTAGGCCAGGGTTAGGGTTAGGATTAGGGATAGGCTTAGGTTTAGGGAAAGGGTTAGGGTTCGTGTGAGGGTTAGTGTTTGGTTTCCGGTTAAGCTGATGTTTTACGGTTTATCGGTTAGGGTCAGGGTTAGATTGAGGCTTAGGGTTAGGTTTAGGTTTGGGCTAGAATGAGGGAATAGTTTAGGGTTAGGTTTAGTTTTAGGGTTAGGCTTAGGTTTAGGGTGAAGGATAAGACTAGGGTTAGGGTAAATATTAGAGTTAGGTGTTTGAGTGAAGGTTAGGATCAGGTTAGGGTTAGGTTGAGGGTTAGTATTAGTGTTAGGGTTAGGTTTTGGTGTTTGGATTAATGTTAGGGTCAGGTTTAGGGTGAGCTTTAGGGATAGGGTTCGGTTTAGGGTTAGGGTTAGGGTGAAGTTTAAGTTAAGGGTGAGGGTTGAGCTTAGCCTCAGCATTAGGCGTTAGGGTTAGGGTTAAGGTTAGGATTAGGTTTAGGGTTAAGATTAGTTTTAGGCTTAGGGTAAGTGTTAGGGTTAAGTCATGGTTAGGTTTAGAGATAGGTTAAGGATAGAGATAGGCTTAGGTTAAGGGTAGTGTTTAGGTTTAGATGTTAGTGTGAGGGGTAGTGCTAGGTTTCCATTGAAGCTGAGTGTGTAGGGTAAGTTTTAAGGTTAGGATTAGGGTTAGAGATAGAGTTCGGGACAGGTTTAGGGTTAAGTTTAGGGTTAGGGTTAGGTTTATGGTTAGGATTAGGGTCAGGGTCAGAGTTGGGGGAGATTTAGTATTATGTTTAGTTTTAGGGTTAGGGTTAGGGTGAAGTTTATGTTAAGTGTGAGAGTTAGGGTAAGGGTTAGGGGTTAGGGTTCACGTTAGGGTCAGGGTTAGGGTTGGGGTTAGGTTTAGGGTTAGGTTTAGAGGTAGGTTCAGGGTTAGGTTTAATTTAGCTTAAGGTTAGGATTGCAATGAAGTTAGGGTAGATTTAGGATTATGGGTAGGGTGAAATTTTGGTTAAAGGTGAGGGTTCAGTTTAGGGTTAGGGTTAGAGTTACTGTGAGGGGTGAGGGTTAGGTTTGAGTTCATGGCAGGGTTAAAGTTAGGGTTAAGGTTAGGATAGGGTTACGGTCAGGGTTAGGATTACGGTCAGGGTTAGGATTAGGATTAGGTTTAGGGTGAGGGTTAGGACCAGAGTTATTGTAACGGTTAGTTTTAGGGTTACAGGTGGGCCAAGGTTAAGATTAGGTTTCGGGGTAGGGACAGGTTTAGAGTTAGGGTGAGCTTTAGGTTAGGGATACGGTGAAGTTTAAGATAGGGTGAGGGTTAGGGTTAGGGTTATGGCTAAGTTTTGGTTTAGGTTTCAGGTTAGTGTTAAGGTTGTGTTTCGTGTTAGGGTAAAGTTGACGGGTTCTGTTTAGCTTTAGGGTTAGTTTTAGGTTTTAGGTTAGGGTTAAGTTTAGTGTTACGGTTAGGGTTAGGGTCACGGTTTGTGTTGGGCGTTGTGGTTGGGGTGAGGGTGAGGTTTAGGGTTAGGTTTGGGTAGGGTTAGGATTATGGTTCTGGTAAGGTGTTAGGGGTTACAGTTTTAGTTTCGGGTTAGGGTTTGGGTGAGGGTTCCGGTTAGTCATTGTGGTTCTGGTCATGCTCAGTTTTGGGTTAGGGTTAGGGTTAGGTTTATGATTAGGTTCAGGGTTAGTGTTAGAGTTAGGGTGAGAGTTAGTGTTAAGGTTTGGGTTAGGCTTTGGTGTTAGGGGTTAGGGTTTGTGTTAGGGTTAGTGTTATCGTTAGGGCTTAGGGATTCAGGTTAGTGTTGGGGTTAGGGATAGCCATAGGGTTATGGTTGGGGGATATTGTTAGGGTTTAGGGTGAGGGTTATGGTTAGTTTCACAGTTAAGGTGAGGGTTTAGGGCAAGTGTTATGTTTAGGATTAGAGTTAGGGTTAGGTTTAGGGTTAGGTGTAGCGTAAGATTTCGGTTTAGGTTCAGGTTTCTAATTAGAGTTAGTGTTCTATTTAGTGTTAGGATTAGGGCTACGGTTAGAAATCGGACTAGGTCTGGGCTTAGATTCAGGGCTAATGTAAGGCTTAGTTTTAGGGTAAGAGGTGGAGTAGCGTTATGGTTAGAGTTTGGTTTAAGGTTAGGGTTTGGGTTAGGTTTAGGTTTAGGGTTAAGGTTAGGGTTGGATGAAATTTAGGATGGGGCGAGGGTTATTATGGTTAGGGCTAGAGTTTGATTTTGTGTTCAGGTTAGTGTTAAGGTGAGGTTTAGGGTTCGGGTTAGGGTTAGGAGTTACTTTTAGTGTTAATGTTAGATTTAGGTTCAGGGTTAGAGTGACGTTTAAGGTTCAGGGTGAGGGTTAAGAAAAGCGTTAGGATCACGGTGAGGATTCTACTTAGTGTCAGAGGTTAGGTTTAGGGCGTTAGGGTTAGGTTTATGGTTAGGGTAGGGTTAAGTTTAGGGTTAGTGTTAGATTAGGGTTAGTGTTTGTGTTTGGGTTAGGGTTAGGGATAAGTTTAGGGATAGCGTTAGGTTTAGATTTGGGGATACGGTTAGAGGTTGGGGGAGGGTGAGGGTTAGGGTTAGGTTTACAGTTAAGGTGAGGGTTTAGGGTAGGTGCTATGGTTAGGGTTAGAGTTAGAGTTAGGGTTAGGGTTAGGGTGAATTTTCAGGTAATAGTGAGGGTTAGTGTAAGGGTTAGGGTTAAGGTTAGAGTTAGGATTAAGCTAAGTATTAGAATTTGGTTTAGCGTTAGGTTAGGGTAGAGAGAAGGTTAGGGTTAAGGCTTGGTTTACGGTCAAAGGTAGGGCTAGGTTAGGGTTAGGTTTAGAGTTAGAGTTAGGGTGTAGGGTTAGGGTCAGCTTTAGAGTAATTGTAAGGGTTAGGGTTAGGGTAGAGTTAAGGTTAGGGTTAAGTTTAGGGTTAGGGTAAGGGTTACGTTTAGGTCAGGGTTAGGGTTAGGATTAGGGATAGGCTTAGGTTTAGGGAAAGGGTTAGGGTTCGCGTGAGGGTTGGTGTTTGGTTTCCGGTTAAGCTGATGTTTTACGGTTTCTCGGTTAGGGTCAGGGTTAGATTGAGGCTTAGGGTTAGGTTTAGGTTTGGGCTAGAATGAGGGAATAGTTTAGGGTTAGGTTTAGTTTTAGGGTTAGGCTTAGGTTTAGGGTGAAGGATAAGACTAGGGTTAGGGTAAATATTAGAGTTAGGTGTTTGAGTGAAGGTTAGGATCAGGTTAGGGTTAGGTTGAGGGTTAGTATTAGTGTTAGGGTTAGGTTTTGGTGTTTGGATTAATGTTAGGGTCAGGTTTAGGGTGAGCTTTAGGGATAGGGTTCGGTTTAGGGTTAGGGTTAGGGTGAAGTTTAAGTTAAGGGTGAGGGTTGAGCTTAGCCTCAGCATTAGGCGTTAGGGTTAGGGTTAAGGTTAGGATTAGGTTTAGGGTTAAGATTAGTTTTAGGCTTAGGGTAAGTGTTAGAGTTAAGTCATGGTTAGGTTTAGAGATAGGTTAAGGATAGAGATAGGCTTAGGTTAAGGGTAGGGTTTAGGTTTAGATGTTAGTGTGAGGGGTAGTGCTAGGTTTCCATTGAAGCTGAGTGTGTAGGGTAAGTTTTAAGGTTAGGATTAGGGTTAGAGATAGAGTTCGGGACAGGGTTAGGGTTAAGTTTAGGGTTAGGGTTAGGTTTATGGTTAGGATTAGGGTCAGGGTCAGAGTTGGGGGAGATTTAGTATTATGTTTAGTTTTAGGGTTAGGGTTAGGGTGAAGTTTATGTTAAGTGTGAGAGTTAGGGTAAGGGTTAGGGGTTAGGGTTCACGTTAGGGTCAGGGTTAGGGTTGGGGTTAGGTTTGGGGTTAGGTTTAGAGGTAGGTTCAGGGTTAGGTTTAATTTAGCTTAAGGTTAGGATTGCAATGAAGTTAGGGTAGATTTAGGATTATGTGTAGGGTGAAATTTTGGTTAAAGGTGAGGGTTCAGTTTAGGGTTAGGGTTAGAGTTACTGTGAGGGGTGAGGGTTAGGTTTGAGTTCATGGCAGGGTTAAAGTTAGGGTTAAGGTTAGGTTAGGGTTACGGTCAGGGTTAGGATTACGGTCAGGGTTAGGATTAGGATTAGGTTTAGGGTGAGGGTTAGGACCAGAGTTATTGTAACGGTTAGTTTTAGGGTTACAGGTGGGCCAAGGTTAAGATTAGGTTTCGGGGTAGGGACAGGTTTAGAGTTAGGGTGAGCTTTAGGTTAGGGATACGGTGAAGTTTAAGATAGGGTGAGGGTGAGGGTTAGGGTTAGGGTTATGGCTAAGGTTTGGTTTAGGTTTCAGGTTAGTGTTAAGGTTGTGTTTCGTGTTAGGGTAAAGTTGACGGGTTCTGTTTAGCTTTAGGGTTAGTTTTAGGTTTTAGGTTAGGGTTAAGTTTAGTGTTACGGTTAGGGTTAGGGTCACGGTTTGTGTTGGGCGTTGTGGTTGGGGTGAGGGTGAGGTTTAGGGTTAGGTTTGGGTAGGGTTAGGATTATGGTTCTGGTAAGGTGTTAGGGGTTACAGTTTTAGTTTCGGGTTAGGGTTTGGGTGAGGGTTCCAGTTAGTCATTGTGGTTCTGGTCATGCTCAGTTTTGGGTTAGGGTTAGGGTTAGGTTTATGATTAGGTTCAGGGTTAGTGTTAGAGTTAGGGTGAGAGTTAGTGTTAAGGTTTGGGTTAGGCTTTGGTGTTAGGGGTTAGGTTTTGGGTTAGGGTTAGTGTTATCGTTAGGGCTTAGGGATTCAGGTTAGTGTTGGGGTTAGGGATAGCCATAGGGTTATGGTTGGGGGATATTGTTAGGGTTTAGGGTGAGGGTTATGGTTAGTTTCACAGTTAAGGTGAGGGTTTAGGGCAAGTGTTATGTTTAGGATTAGAGTTAGGGTTAGGTTTAGGGTTAGGTGTAGCGTAAGATTTCGGTTTAGGTTCAGGTTTCTAATTAGAGTTAGTGTTCTATTTAGTGTTAGGATTAGGGCTACGGTTAGAAATCGGACTAGGTCTGGGCTTAGATTCAGGGCTAATGTAAGGCTTAGTTTTAGGGTAAGAGGTGGAGTAGCGTTATGGTTAGAGTTTGGTTTAAGGTTAGGGTTTGGGTTAGGTTTAGGTTTAGGGTTAAGGTTAGGGTTGGATGAAATTTAGGATGGGGCGAGGGTTATTATGGTTAGGGCTAGAGTTTGATTTTGTGTTCAGGTTAGTGTTAAGGTGAGGTTTAGGGTTCGGGTTAGGGTTAGGAGTTACTTTTAGTGTTAATGTTAGATTTAGGTTCAGGGTTAGAGTGACGTTTAAGGTTCAGGGTGAGGGTTAAGAAAAGCGTTAGGATCACGGTGAGGATTCTACTTAGTGTCAGAGGTTAGGTTTAGGGCGTTAGGGTTAGGTTTATGGTTAGGGTAGGGTTAAGTTTAGGGTTAGTGTTAGATTAGGGTTAGTGTTTGTGTTTGGGTTAGGGTTAGGGATAAGTTTAGGGATAGCGTTAGGTTTAGATTTGGGGATACGGTTAGAGGTTGGGGGAGGGTGAGGGTTAGGGTTAGGTTTACAGTTAAGGTGAGGGTTTAGGGTAGGTGCTATGGTTAGGGTTAGAGTTAGAGTTAGGGTTAGGGTTAGGGTGAATTTTCAGGTAATAGTGAGGGTTAGTGTAAGGGTTAGGGTTAAGGTTAGAGTTAGGATTAAGCTAAGTATTAGAATTTGGTTTAGGGTTAGGTTAGGGTAGGGAGAAGGTTAGGGTTAAGGCTTGGTTTACGGTCAAAGGTAGGGCTAGGTTAGGGTTAGGTTTAGAGTTAGAGTTAGGGTGTAGGGTTAGGGTCAGCTTTAGAGTAATTGTAAGGGTTAGGGTTAGGGTAGAGTTAAGGTTAGGGTTAAGTTTAGGGTTAGGGTAAGGGTTACGTTTAGGTCAGGGTTAGGGTTAGGATTAGGGATAGGCTTAGGTTTAGGGAAAGGGTTAGAGTTCGTGTGAGGGTTGGTGTTTGGTTTCCGGTTAAGCTGATGTTTTACGGTTTATCGGTTAGGGTCAGGGTTAGATTGAGGCTTAGGGTTAGGTTTAGGTTTGGGCTAGAATGAGGGAATAGTTTAGGGTTAGGTTTAGTTTTAGGGTTAGGCTTAGGTTTAGGGTGAGGGATAAGACTAGGGTTAGGGTAAATATTAGAGTTAGGTGTTTGAGTGAAGGTTAGGATCAGGTTAGGGTTAGGTTGAGGGTTAGTATTAGTGTTAGGGTTAGGTTTTGGTGTTTGGATTAATGTTAGGGTCAGGTTTAGGGTGAGCTTTAGGGATAGGGTTCGGTTTAGGGTTAGGGTTAGGGTGAAGTTTAAGTTAAGGGTGAGGGTTGAGCTTAGCCTCAGCATTAGGCGTTAGGGTTAGGGTTAAGGTTAGGATTAGGTTTAGGGTTAAGATTAGTTTTAGGCTTAGGGTAAGTGTTAGGGTTAAGTCATGGTTAGGTTTAGAGATAGGTTAAGGGTAGAGATAGGCTTAGGTTAAGGGTAGGGTTTAGGTTTAGATGTTAGTGTGAGGGGTAGTGCTAGGTTTCCATTGAAGCTGAGTGTGTAGGGTAAGTTTTAAGGTTAGGATTAGGGTTAGAGATAGAGTTCGGGACAGGGTTAGGGTTAAGTTTAGGGTTAGGGTTAGGTTTATGGTTAGGATTAGGGTCAGGGTAAGAGTTGGGGGAGATTTAGTATTATGTTTAGTTTTAGGGTTAGGGTTAGGGTGAAGTTTATGTTAAGTGTGAGAGTTAGGGTAAGGGTTAGGGGTTAGGGTTCACGTTAGGGTCAGGGTTAGGGTTGGGGTTAGGTTTAGGGTTAGGTTTAGAGGTAGGTTCAGGGTTAGGTTTAATTTAGCTTAAGGTTAGGATTGCAATGAAGTTAGGGTAGGTTTAGGGTTATGGGTAGGGTGAAATTTTGGTTAAAGGTGAGGGTTCAGTTTAGGGTTAGGGTTAGAGTTACTGTGAGGGGTGAGGGTTAGGTTTGAGTTCATGGCAGGGTTAAAGTTAGGGTTAAGGTTAGGTTAGGGTTACGGTCAGGGTTAGGATTACGGTCAGGGTTAGGATTAGGATTAGGTTTAGGGTGAGGGTTAGGACCAGAGTTATTGTAACGGTTAGTTTTAGGGTTACAGGTGGGCCAAGGTTAAGATTAGGGTTAGGTTTCGGGGTAGGGACAGGTTTAGAGTTAGGGTGAGCTTTAGGTTAGGGATACGGTGAAGTTTAAGATAGGGTGAGGGTGAGGCTTAGGGTTAGGGTTATGGCTAAGGTTTGGTTTAGGTTTCAGGTTAGTGTTAAGGTTGTGTTTCGTGTTAGGGTAAAGTTGACGGGTTCTGTTTAGCTTTAGGGTTAGTTTTAGGTTTTAGGTAGGGTTAAGTTTAGTGTTACGGTTAGGGTTAGGGTCACGGTTTGTGTTGGGCGTTGTGGTTGGGGTGAGGGTGAGGTTTAGGGTTAGGTTTGGGTAGGGTTAGGATTATGGTTCTGGTAAGGTGTTAGGGGTTACAGTTTTAGTTTCGGGTTAGGGTTTGGGTGAGGGTTCCGGTTAGTCATTGTGGTTCTGGTCATGCTCAGTTTTGGGTTAGGGTTAGGGTTAGGTTTATGATTAGGTTCAGGGTTAGTGTTAGAGTTAGGGTGAGAGTTAGTGTTAAGGTTTGGGTTAGGCTTTGGTGTTAGGGGTTAGGTTTTGGGTTAGGGTTAGTGTTATCGTTAGGGCTTAGGGATTCAGGTTAGTGTTGGGGTTAGGGATAGCCATAGGGTTATGGTTGGGGGATATTGTTAGGGTTTAGGGTGAGGGTTATGGTTAGTTTCACAGTTAAGGTGAGGGTTAAGGGCAAGTGTTATGTTTAGGATTAGAGTTAGGGTTAGGTTTCGGGTTAGGTGTAGCGTAAGATTTCGGTTTAGGTTCAGGTTTCTAATTAGAGTTAGTGTTCTATTTAGTGTTAGGATTAGGGCTACGGTTAGAAATCGGACTAGGTCTGGGGTTAGATTCAGGGCTAATGTAAGGCTTAGTTTTAGGGTAAGAGGTGGAGTAGCGTTATGGTTAGAGTTTGGTTTAAAGTTAGGGTTTGGGTTAGGTTTAGGTTTAGGGTTAAGGTTAGGGTTGGATGAAATTTAGGATGGGGCGAGGGTTATTATGGTTAGGGCTAGAGTTTGATTTTGTGTTCAGGTTAGTGTTAAGGTGAGGTTTAGGGTTCGGGTTAGGGTTAGGAGTTACTTTTAGTGTTAATGTTAGATTTAGGTTCAGGGTTAGAGTGACGTTTAGGTTCAGGGTGAGGGTTAAGAAAAGCGTTAGGATTACGGTGAGGATTCTACTTAGTGTCAGAGGTTAGGTTTAGGGCGTTAGGGTTAGGTTTATGGTTAGGGTAGGGTTAAGTTTAGGGTTAGTGTTAGATTAGGGTTAGTGTTTGTGTTTGGGTTAGGGTTAGGGATAAGTTTAGGGATAGCGTTAGGTTTAGATTTGGGGATACGGTTAGAGGTTGGGGGAGGGTGAGGGTTAGGGTTAGGTTTACAGTTAAGGTAAGAGTTTAGGGTAGGTGCTATGGTTAGGGTTAGAGTTAGAGTTAGGGTTAGGGTTAGGGTGAATTTTCAGGTAATAGTGAGGGTTAGTGTAAGGGTTAGGGTTAAGGTTAGAGTTAGGATTAAGCTAAGTATTAGAATTTGGTTTAGGGTTAGGTTAGGGTAGGGAGAAGGTTAGGGTTAAGGCTTGGTTTACGGTCAAAGGTAGGGCTAGGTTAGGGTTAGGTTTAGAGTTAGAGTTAGGGTGTAGGGTTAGGGTCAGCTTTAGAGTAATTGTAAGGGTTAGGGTTAGGGTAGAGTTAAGGTTAGGGTTAAGTTTAGGGTTAGGGTAAGGGTTACGTTTAGGCCAGGGTTAGGGTTAGGATTAGGGATAGGCTTAGGTTTAGGGAAAGGGTTAGGGTTCGTGTGAGGGTTAGTGTTTGGTTTCCGGTTAAGCTGATGTTTTACGGTTTATCGGTTAGGGTCAGGGTTAGATTGAGGCTTAGGGTTAGGTTTAGGTTTGGGCTAGAATGAGGGAATAGTTTAGGGTTAGGTTTAGTTTTAGGGTTAGGCTTAGGTTTAGGGTGAAGGATAAGACTAGGGTTAGGGTAAATATTAGAGTTAGGTGTTTGAGTGAAGGTTAGGATCAGGTTAGGGTTAGGTTGAGGGTTAGTATTAGTGTTAGGGTTAGGTTTTGGTGTTTGGATTAATGTTAGGGTCAGGTTTAGGGTGAGCTTTAGGGATAGGGTTCGGTTTAGGGTTAGGGTTAGGGTGAAGTTTAAGTTAAGGGTGAGGGTTGAGCTTAGCCTCAGCATTAGGCGTTAGGGTTAGGGTTAAGGTTAGGATTAGGTTTAGGGTTAAGATTAGTTTTAGGCTTAGGGTAAGTGTTAGGGTTAAGTCATGGTTAGGTTTAGAGATAGGTTAAGGATAGAGATAGGCTTAGGTTAAGGGTAGTGTTTAGGTTTAGATGTTAGTGTGAGGGGTAGTGCTAGGTTTCCATTGAAGCTGAGTGTGTAGGGTAAGTTTTAAGGTTAGGATTAGGGTTAGAGATAGAGTTCGGGACAGGTTTAGGGTTAAGTTTAGGGTTAGGGTTAGGTTTATGGTTAGGATTAGGGTCAGGGTCAGAGTTGGGGGAGATTTAGTATTATGTTTAGTTTTAGGGTTAGGGTTAGGGTGAAGTTTATGTTAAGTGTGAGAGTTAGGGTAAGGGTTAGGGGTTAGGGTTCACGTTAGGGTCAGGGTTAGGGTTGGGGTTAGGTTTAGGGTTAGGTTTAGAGGTAGGTTCAGGGTTAGGTTTAATTTAGCTTAAGGTTAGGATTGCAATGAAGTTAGGGTAGATTTAGGATTATGGGTAGGGTGAAATTTTGGTTAAAGGTGAGGGTTCAGTTTAGGGTTAGGGTTAGAGTTACTGTGAGGGGTGAGGGTTAGGTTTGAGTTCATGGCAGGGTTAAAGTTAGGGTTAAGGTTAGGATAGGGTTACGGTCAGGGTTAGGATTACGGTCAGGGTTAGGATTAGGATTAGGTTTAGGGTGAGGGTTAGGACCAGAGTTATTGTAACGGTTAGTTTTAGGGTTACAGGTGGGCCAAGGTTAAGATTAGGTTTCGGGGTAGGGACAGGTTTAGAGTTAGGGTGAGCTTTAGGTTAGGGATACGGTGAAGTTTAAGATAGGGTGAGGGTTAGGGTTAGGGTTATGGCTAAGTTTTGGTTTAGGTTTCAGGTTAGTGTTAAGGTTGTGTTTCGTGTTAGGGTAAAGTTGACGGGTTCTGTTTAGCTTTAGGGTTAGTTTTAGGTTTTAGGTTAGGGTTAAGTTTAGTGTTACGGTTAGGGTTAGGGTCACGGTTTGTGTTGGGCGTTGTGGTTGGGGTGAGGGTGAGGTTTAGGGTTAGGTTTGGGTAGGGTTAGGATTATGGTTCTGGTAAGGTGTTAGGGGTTACAGTTTTAGTTTCGGGTTAGGGTTTGGGTGAGGGTTCCGGTTAGTCATTGTGGTTCTGGTCATGCTCAGTTTTGGGTTAGGGTTAGGGTTAGGTTTATGATTAGGTTCAGGGTTAGTGTTAGAGTTAGGGTGAGAGTTAGTGTTAAGGTTTGGGTTAGGCTTTGGTGTTAGGGGTTAGGGTTTGTGTTAGGGTTAGTGTTATCGTTAGGGCTTAGGGATTCAGGTTAGTGTTGGGGTTAGGGATAGCCATAGGGTTATGGTTGGGGGATATTGTTAGGGTTTAGGGTGAGGGTTATGGTTAGTTTCACAGTTAAGGTGAGGGTTTAGGGCAAGTGTTATGTTTAGGATTAGAGTTAGGGTTAGGTTTAGGGTTAGGTGTAGCGTAAGATTTCGGTTTAGGTTCAGGTTTCTAATTAGAGTTAGTGTTCTATTTAGTGTTAGGATTAGGGCTACGGTTAGAAATCGGACTAGGTCTGGGCTTAGATTCAGGGCTAATGTAAGGCTTAGTTTTAGGGTAAGAGGTGGAGTAGCGTTATGGTTAGAGTTTGGTTTAAGGTTAGGGTTTGGGTTAGGTTTAGGTTTAGGGTTAAGGTTAGGGTTGGATGAAATTTAGGATGGGGCGAGGGTTATTATGGTTAGGGCTAGAGTTTGATTTTGTGTTCAGGTTAGTGTTAAGGTGAGGTTTAGGGTTCGGGTTAGGGTTAGGAGTTACTTTTAGTGTTAATGTTAGATTTAGGTTCAGGGTTAGAGTGACGTTTAAGGTTCAGGGTGAGGGTTAAGAAAAGCGTTAGGATCACGGTGAGGATTCTACTTAGTGTCAGAGGTTAGGTTTAGGGCGTTAGGGTTAGGTTTATGGTTAGGGTAGGGTTAAGTTTAGGGTTAGTGTTAGATTAGGGTTAGTGTTTGTGTTTGGGTTAGGGTTAGGGATAAGTTTAGGGATAGCGTTAGGTTTAGATTTGGGGATACGGTTAGAGGTTGGGGGAGGGTGAGGGTTAGGGTTAGGTTTACAGTTAAGGTGAGGGTTTAGGGTAGGTGCTATGGTTAGGGTTAGAGTTAGAGTTAGGGTTAGGGTTAGGGTGAATTTTCAGGTAATAGTGAGGGTTAGTGTAAGGGTTAGGGTTAAGGTTAGAGTTAGGATTAAGCTAAGTATTAGAATTTGGTTTAGCGTTAGGTTAGGGTAGAGAGAAGGTTAGGGTTAAGGCTTGGTTTACGGTCAAAGGTAGGGCTAGGTTAGGGTTAGGTTTAGAGTTAGAGTTAGGGTGTAGGGTTAGGGTCAGCTTTAGAGTAATTGTAAGGGTTAGGGTTAGGGTAGAGTTAAGGTTAGGGTTAAGTTTAGGGTTAGGGTAAGGGTTACGTTTAGGTCAGGGTTAGGGTTAGGATTAGGGATAGGCTTAGGTTTAGGGAAAGGGTTAGGGTTCGTGTGAGGGTTGGTGTTTGGTTTCCGGTTAAGCTGATGTTTTACGGTTTCTCGGTTAGGGTCAGGGTTAGATTGAGGCTTAGGGTTAGGTTTAGGTTTGGGCTAGAATGAGGGAATAGTTTAGGGTTAGGTTTAGTTTTAGGGTTAGGCTTAGGTTTAGGGTGAAGGATAAGACTAGGGTTAGGGTAAATATTAGAGTTAGGTGTTTGAGTGAAGGTTAGGATCAGGTTAGGTTTAGGTTGAGGGTTAGTATTAGTGTTAGGGTTAGGTTTTGGTGTTTGGATTAATGTTAGGGTCAGGTTTAGGGTGAGCTTTAGGGATAGGGTTCGGTTTAGGGTTAGGGTTAGGGTGAAGTTTAAGTTAAGGGTGAGGGTTGAGCTTAGCCTCAGCATTAGGCGTTAGGGTTAGGGTTAAGGTTAGGATTAGGTTTAGGGTTAAGATTAGTTTTAGGCTTAGGGTAAGTGTTAGAGTTAAGTCATGGTTAGGTTTAGAGATAGGTTAAGGATAGAGATAGGCTTAGGTTAAGGGTAGGGTTTAGGTTTAGATGTTAGTGTGAGGGGTAGTGCTAGGTTTCCATTGAAGCTGAGTGTGTAGGGTAAGTTTTAAGGTTAGGATTAGGGTTAGAGATAGAGTTCGGGACAGGGTTAGGGTTAAGTTTAGGGTTAGGGTTAGGTTTATGGTTAGGATTAGGGTCAGGGTCAGAGTTGGGGGAGATTTAGTATTATGTTTAGTTTTAGGGTTAGGGTTAGGGTGAAGTTTATGTTAAGTGTGAGAGTTAGGGTAAGGGTTAGGGGTTAGGGTTCACGTTAGGGTCAGGGTTAGGGTTGGGGTTAGGTTTGGGGTTAGGTTTAGAGGTAGGTTCAGGGTTAGGTTTAATTTAGCTTAAGGTTAGGATTGCAATGAAGTTAGGGTAGATTTAGGATTATGGGTAGGGTGAAATTTTGGTTAAAGGTGAGGGTTCAGTTTAGGGTTAGGGTTAGAGTTACTGTGAGGGGTGAGGGTTAGGTTTGAGTTCATGGCAGGGTTAAAGTTAGGGTTAAGGTTAGGTTAGGGTTACGGTCAGGGTTAGGATTACGGTCAGGGTTAGGATTAGGATTAGGTTTAGGGTGAGGGTTAGGACCAGAGTTATTGTAACGGTTAGTTTTAGGGTTACAGGTGGGCCAAGGTTAAGATTAGGTTTCGGGGTAGGGACAGGTTTAGAGTTAGGGTGAGCTTTAGGTTAGGGATACGGTGAAGTTTAAGATAGGGTGAGGGTGAGGGTTAGGGTTAGGGTTATGGCTAAGGTTTGGTTTAGGTTTCAGGTTAGTGTTAAGGTTGTGTTTCGTGTTAGGGTAAAGTTGACGGGTTCTGTTTAGCTTTAGGGTTAGTTTTAGGTTTTAGGTTAGGGTTAAGTTTAGTGTTACGGTTAGGGTTAGGGTCACGGTTTGTGTTGGGCGTTGTGGTTGGGGTGAGGGTGAGGTTTAGGGTTAGGTTTGGGTAGGGTTAGGATTATGGTTCTGGTAAGGTGTTAGGGGTTACAGTTTTAGTTTCGGGTTAGGGTTTGGGTGAGGGTTCCGGTTAGTCATTGTGGTTCTGGTCATGCTCAGTTTTGGGTTAGGGTTAGGGTTAGGTTTATGATTAGGTTCAGGGTTAGTGTTAGAGTTAGGGTGAGAGTTAGTGTTAAGGTTTGGGTTAGGCTTTGGTGTTAGGGGTTAGGGTTTGGGTTAGGGTTAGTGTTATCGTTAGGGCTTAGGGATTCAGGTTAGTGTTGGGGTTAGGGATAGCCATAGGGTTATGGTTGGGGGATATTGTTAGGGTTTAGGGTGAGGGTTATGGTTAGTTTCACAGTTAAGGTGAGGGTTTAGGGCAAGTGTTATGTTTAGGATTAGAGTTAGGGTTAGGTTTAGGGTTAGGTGTAGCGTAAGATTTCGGTTTAGGTTCAGGTTTCTAATTAGAGTTAGTGTTCTATTTAGTGTTAGGATTAGGGCTACGGTTAGAAATCGGACTAGGTCTGGGCTTAGATTCAGGGCTAATGTAAGGCTTAGTTTTAGGGTAAGAGGTGGAGTAGCGTTATGGTTAGAGTTTGGTTTAAGGTTAGGGTTTGGGTTAGGTTTAGGTTTAGGGTTAAGGTTAGGGTTGGATGAAATTTAGGATGGGGCGAGGGTTATTATGGTTAGGGCTAGAGTTTGATTTTGTGTTCAGGTTAGTGTTAAGGTGAGGTTTAGGGTTCGGGTTAGGGTTAGGAGTTACTTTTAGTGTTAATGTTAGATTTAGGTGCAGGGTTAGAGTGACGTTTAAGGTTCAGGGTGAGGGTTAAGAGAAGCGTTAGGGAAAGAGGAGGGCCAAGATGGCGGACTAGGTGGACGCTCCCGCGGATCCCTCTTGCAACAAAGACTCGGAAAAACAAGGGAATCGATCACATACATAACAATCTATGAACTCTGAATAACAAGCACAGACTTAGAGACGGAGGACGAACAAATACGGGCAGACAGCGACTGTTTTCAGAACTAGGAGCCAGCGCACCAGGCAGGTGACCTTCGGAGCTCGATCTGGGGCAGAGCCCAGGGGGGCAGACGGCACAGAAAGGGGGCCCACCCCTTCCCCCCCGAACCCATCCCGGGAGGAAGCCTAGCAGGTTGGCGCGGGCGGCGTAGGGGCGCAGCCGGAGGGAGAAACACCCGGGAGGCAGTGACTGATCTGAGAGGGGGGAGAACAGCGTCCCAGCTGGGGTGCCCTGCTGTCCGCCGGGAGTTAGGCGAGAAGCCGACGGGGCGCGCGCGGGGGGGGGGTCAGCTGTGTTTCCCTGGAGTGACCCCAGGGCGGGGCCCACGCGTTCGTGCGGGAGGACGCGCACCCAGTCCGCGCGTGTGGCACGGCACACCAGAGGGAGAAATCCCCGGAGGTGTCTGGTCTCAAAACAGGGAAAGCAGCATCCCAGACGGGGAGCCATTCCGCTGCGATCTGGGCACGCGCGCGCGCGCGGGCGGGGCATGAGCGCGGGGTCCATTTTTATTACCCTGAATTGACCCAGAGGGCGGGAACACCTGGTCGTGCGAGTGACGCCCTCCCAGTTTGCGCGAGAGGTGCGGCACACTGGAAGGAGAAGTCCCCGGGAGGAACTGATTGGTCCCAAAGCGCAGAAAGTAGCATCCCAGACAGAGTGCCGCCCTGCTGGGGCTTGGGCGCGCGCGGGCGGGGCGTGAGCGCGGAGTCCATTTTTATCGCCCTGAATTGACCCAGGGGGCGGGCCCACCTGGCCGTGCGGAGGAACTGATTGGTCCCGAAGCGCAGAAAGTAGCGTCCCAGACGGGGTTCCGTCCTGCTGGGGCTTGGGCGCGCGCACGAGCGGGGCGTGAGCACGGAGTCCATTTTTATTGCCCTGAATTGACCCAGGGGGCGGGCCCACCTGGCCGTGCAGGTGACGCCAACCCAGTTCGCGCGAGAGGTGTGGCGCTCCGGAAGGAGAAGTCCCGGGGAGGAAGTGACTGGTTCCCGAACAGGGAAAGCAGCGTCTCAACCCGGAAGTCATCCCGCTGGGATTTGGGCGCGCGCACAGGCGGGGCGTGACCGCGGGATCTAATTATAATCGCCTGAATAGACCCTGGGGGCGGGCCCACCCGTTCGTGCGGGAAACGCCCACCCAGTGCCCACGAGCGGTGCCGCGCACCGGAGGAAGTCCCCAGGAGGAAGGGACTGGTTTCCGAGCAAGGAAAGCAGTGTCCTAGCCAGGGACCCGTCCAGCCCGGATTTTGGCAAACGGGGGCGGAGCGTGAACGTGGTGTTCAGCTCTATATTCTGTGGTGCTACACTCCTAGCTCTCAGATCCCTCCCCCACCCTCCCCAGGCGACCCCATTAACATCCAAATACCCGGAGCCAGAGAGAGAATTCAGATAGGGATCTGACTGCATTTTTTTTAGCTGACTACTTGGAAAATCTAGTTTCCCAGTGATGGCTCGGAGACAGCAGTCCATATCAAACCACATAAAGAAACAGACCATGACAGCTTCTCCAACCCCCCAAACAAAAGAATCAAAATCTTTCCCAAATGAAGATACAATCCTGGAATTATCAGATACAGAATATAAAAAACTAATTTACAAAATGCTTAAAGATATCACGAATGAAATTAGGATAAATGCAGAAAAAGCCAAGGAACACACTGATAAAACTGTTGAAGAACTCAAAAAGATTATTCAAGAACATAGTGGAAAAATTAACAAGTTGCAAGAATCCATAGAGAGACAGCATGTAGAAATCCAAAAGATTAACAATAAAATTACAGAATTTGACAACGCAATAGAAAGTCAGAGGAGCAGACTCGAGCAATTAGAATGTAGACTGGGACTTCTGGAGGACCAGGGAAACAACACCAACATAGCTGGAAAAAAATCAGATAAAAGAATTAAAAAAAATGAAGAAACCCTAAGAATCATGTGGGACTCTATCAAGAAGGATAACTTGCGAGTGATTGGAGTCCCAGAACAGGGAGGGGGGACAGAAAACACAGAGAAAATAGTTGAAGAACTCCTGACACAAAACTTCCCTGACATCATGAAAGAAGAAAGGATATCTATCCAAGATGCTCATCGAACCCCATTTAAGATTGATCCAAAAAGAAAAACACCAAGACATATCATCATCAAACTTGCCAAAACCAAAGACAAACAGAAAATTTTAAAAGCAGCCAGGGAGAAAAGAAAGGTTTCCTTCAAGGGAGAATCAATAAGAATAAGTTCAGACTACTCAGCAGAAACTATGCAGGCAAGAAGGGAATGGGACGACATATACAGAGCACTAAACGAGAAAAACTGCCAACCAAGGATCATATATCCAGCAAAACTCTCTCTGAAATATGAAGGAGAAATTAAGATATTTACAGATAAACACAAGTTTAGAGAATTTGCAAAAACTAAACCAAGACTGCAAGAAATGCTAAAGGAGATTGTTTGGCCTGATGACCAATAATATCAGGTACCAGCACAATACAAGGTCACAAAACAGAACGTCCTGATATCAACGCAACTCAAACAGAGAAAGCACAAAAACAAACAAATTAAGACTAATTCTAAAAAATAAATAAATAAACAAAATAATACACACAACAGGAAATCATGGAAATCAATAGCTAAACGATCAAAATAATCAAAAAGAGGGACTAAATATAGGAGGCATTGAACTGCCAGATGGAGAGTGATACAAGGCGAAATAGAAGGATACAAGTTAGGGTTTTACTTAGAAAAATAGGGGTAAATAAAAAGGTAACCACAAAAAGGAATATCAATTCCATAACTCAAGAAAAAAGCCAAGAAAAACGTAACGACTCAATAAACACAAAGTTAAACATTATGAAAATGAGGATCTCACAAGCTACTAAGAAAAACGTCTCAGCACAAAAAAAGCATGTGGAAAAATGAAATGGCCAACAACACACATAAAAAGGCATCAAAATGACAGCACTAAAAACTTACTTATCTATAATTACGCTGAATGTAAATGGACTAAATGCACCAATAAAGAGACAGAGAGTCACGGACTGGATAAAAAAACACGATCCATCTATATGCTGCCTACAAGAGACACACCTTAGACTTAGAGACACAAACAAACTAAAACTCAAAGGATGGAAAAAAGTATATCAAGCAAACAATAAGCAAAAAAGAAGAGGAGTAGCAATATTAATTTCTGACAAAATAGACTTTAGACTTAAATCCGCCACAAAGGATAAAGAAGGACACTATATAATGATAAAAGGGACAATTGATCAGGAAGACATAACCATATTAAATATTTACGCACCTAATGACAGGGCTGCAAGATACATAAATCAAATTTTAACAGAATTGAAAAGTGAGATAGACACCTCCACATATATAGTAGGAGACTTCAACACACCACTTTCGGAGAAGGACAGGACATCCAGTAAGAAGCTCAATAGAGACACGGAAGACCTACTTACAACAATCAACCAACTTGACCTCATTGACTTATACAGAACTCTCCACCCAACTGCTGCAAAATATACTTTTTTTTCTAGCGCACATGGAACATTCTCTAGAATAGACCACATATTAGGGCATAAAACAAATCTTTGCAGAATCCAAAACATCGAAATATTACAAAGCATCTTCTCAGACCACAAGGCAATGAAGCTAGAAATCAATAACAGAAAAACTAGGGAAAAGAAATCAAATACTTGGAAAATGAACAATACCCTCCTGAAAAAAGACTGGGTTATAGAAGACATCAAGGAGGGAATAAGGAAATTCTTAGAAAACAACGAGAATGAAAATACTTCCTATCAAAACCTCTGGGACACAGCAAAAGCAGTGCTCAGAGGCCAATTTATATCGATAAATGCACACATACAAAAAGAAGAAAGAGACAAAATCAGAGAACTGTCCCGACAACTTGAGCAAATAGAAAGTGAGCAACAAAAGAATCCATCAGGCACCCGAAGAAAACAAATAATAAAAATTAGAGCTGAACTAAATGAATTAGAGAACAGAAAAACAATTGAAAGAATTAACAAAGCCAAAAGCTGGTTCTTTGAAAAAATTAACAAAATTGATAAACCATTGGCTAGACTGACTAAAGAAAAACAGGAAAGGAAACAAATAACCCGAATAAGAAACGAGAAGGACCACATCACAACAGAACCAAATGAAATCAAAAGAATCATATCAGATTACTACATAAAATTGTACTCTAACAAATTTGAAAACCTAGAAGAAATGGATAAATTCTTGGAACAACACTACTTACCTAAACTAACACATACAGAAGTAGAACAACTAAATAGACCCATAACAAAAAAAGAGATTGAAATGGTAATCAAAAAACTCCCAACAAAAAAAAGTCCTGGCCCAGATGGCTTCACTGCAGAGTTCTACCAAACCTTCAGAGAAGACTTAACACCATTACTATTGAAGGTATTTCAAAGTATAGAAAAAGACGGAATACTACCCAACTCATTCTATGAAGCCACCATCTCCCTGATACCAAAACCAGGTAAAGACATTACAAAAAAAGAAAATTTTAGACCTATATCCCTCATGAACATAGATGCAAAAATCCTTAATAAAATTCTAGCCAATAGAATCCAACAACACATCAAAAAAATAATTCACCCTGATCAAGTGGGATTTATACCAGGTATGCAAGGCTGGTTTAATATCAGAAAAACCATTAATGTAATCCATCACATAAATAAAACAAAAGACAAAAACCACATGATCTTATCAATTGATGCAGAAAAGGCATTTGACAAAGTCCAACACCCATTTATGATAAAAACTCTCACCAAAATAGGAATTGAAGGAAAATTCCTCAACATAATAAAGGGCATATATGCAAAGCCAACGGCCAATATCACTCTAAATGGAGAGAACCTGAAAGCATTTCCCTTGAGAACGGGAACCAGACAAGGATGCCCTTTATCACCGCTCTTATTCAACATCGTACTTGAAGTCCTAGCCAGGGCAATTAGGCTAGACAAAGAAATAAAGGGTATTCAGATTGGTAAGGAGGAAGTAAAGCTATCACTATTTGCAGATGACATGATCGTATACATGGAAAACCCTAAGAAATCCTCCAGAAAACTACTGAAACTAATAGAAGAGTTTGGAAGAGTCTCAGGATATAAAATAAACATACAAAAATCACTTGGATTCCTCTACATCAACAAAAAGAACACCGAAGAGGAAATAACCAAATCAATACCATTCACAGTAGCCCCCAAGAAGATAAAATACTTAGGAATAAATCTTACCAAGGAAGTAAAAGACCTATACAAAGAAAACTATAAAACTCTGCTACAAGAAATTCAAAAGGACACGCTTAAATGGAAAAACATACCCTGCTCATGGATAGGAAGACTCAACATAGTAAAAATGTCTGTTCTACCAAAAGCCATTTATACATACAACGCACTTCCAATCCAAATACCAATGTCATACTTTAAGGGAATAGAGAAACAAATCACTAACTTCATATGGAAAGGAAAGAATCCCCGGATAAGCAAAACATTACTGAAAAAGAAGAAGAAAGTGGGAGGCCTCACCCTACCTGATTTCAGAACCTATTATATAGCTACAGTAGTCAAAACAGCCTGGTACTGGTACAACAACAGGCACATAGACCAATGGAACAGAATTGAGAATCCAGATATAAATCCATCCACGTATGAGCAGCTGATATTTGACAAAGGACCAGTGTCAGTCAATTGGGGAAATAATAGTCTTTTTAACAAATGGTGCTGGCATACCTGGATATCCATTTGCAAAAGAATGAAACAGGACCCATACCTCACACCATGCACAAAAACTAACGCCAAGTGGATCAAAGACCTAAACATAAAGACTAAAACGATAAAAATCTTGGAAGAAAAAATAGGATCTACCCTAGGAGCCCTAATACAGGGCATAAACAGAATACAAAACATTACCAAAAATGATGAAGAGAAACCCGATAACTGGGAGCTCCTAAAAATCAAACACCTATGCTCATCTAAAGACTTCACCAAAAGAGTAAAAAGACCACCTACAGACTGGGAAAGAATATTCAGCTATGACATCTCAGACCAGCGCCTGATCTCTAAAATCTACATGATTCTGTCAAAACTCAACCACAAAAAGACAAACAACCCAATCAAGAAGTGGGCAAAGGATATGAACACACATTTCACTAAAGAAGATATTCAGGCAGCCAACAGATACATGAGAAAATGCTCTCGATCATTAGTCATTAGAGAAATGCAAATTAAAACTACGATGAGATTCCATCTGACACCAACTAGACTGGCATTAATTCAAAAATCACAAAATAATAAATGTTGGAGAGGCTGCGGAGAGACTGGAACTCTCATACACTGCTGGTGGGATTGTAAAATGGTACAACCACTGTGGAAATCCATCTGGCGTTATCTTAAACAGTTAGAAATAGAACTACCATACAAACCAGAAATCCCACTCCTCGGAATATACCCTAAAAATACAAGACCCTTCACACAAACAGATATATGCACACCCATGTTTATTGCAGCTCTGTTTACAATAGCAAAAAGCTGGAAGCAACCAAGATGTCCATCAACGGACGAATGGGTAAATAAATTGTGGTATATTCACACAATGGAATACTACGCATCGATAAAGAACAGTGACGAATCTCTGAAACATTTCATAACATGGAGGAATCTGGAAGGCATTATGCTGAGCGAAATGAGTCAGTTGCAAAAGGACAAATATTGTATAAGACCACTATTATAAGATCTTGAGGAATAGAAAAAATGGAAAAGAACACATACTTTTGTGGTTACAAAGGGGGGAGGGAGGGAGGGAGGGAGGGAGAGGGCTTTTTATTGATCAATCTGTAGATGGGAACTGCTTTGGGTGAAGGGAAAGACAACACTCAAAACAAGGAAGGTCAGCCTAATTGGACAGGATTAAAAGTAAAGAGGTTTCCGAGATAAAATGAAAGCTTCAAAGGATAGCGAAGCAGGGGCTGGGGTCTGGGGAACTTGGTTTGAGAGGACTTCTAAATCAATGGGCAAAACAATTCTATTATGAAAACACTCTGCATCCCACTTTGAATTGTGGCACCTGGGGTCCTAAATGCCAACAAGCAGCCATCTAAAATACATTAATTGGTCTCAACCCACCGGGAGCAAAGGCAAAGGAAGAACACCAAGGTCACACGACAACTAAGAACCCAAGAGACAGAAAGGGCCACTTGAACCAGAGACCTACAATATCCTGAGACCAGAAGAACAAGTTGGTGCCCGGCCACAATCGATGTCTGCCCTGTCAGGGAGCACAAGAGACAACTCCTGAGGGAGCAGGAGACCAATGGGATACAGACCCCAAATTCTCATTAAAAGACCACACCTAATGGTATGATTGCGACTAGAGGAATCCCAGAGACAATGCTCCCCAGAACTTCTGATGGCACAGGACAGGAACCAGCCCTGAAGACAAATCATCAGGCATGAAAAGGACTGGTCAGTGGGGGGGAGAGAGATACTGATGAAGAGCGAGCTAATTAAATCAGGTGGACACGGGAGAGTGTGTTGGCAACTCTTGACTGGAGGGGGGATGGGAAGATAGAGAGAGATGGAAGAAGGTAAAATTGGCACGAAACGAGAGACTGTAAGGGCTGACTCAATAGGGGGAGAGCAAGTGGGAGAAGGGAGTAAGATGTATGTAAACCTACATGTGACAGACTGATTGGAATGGTAAATGTTCACTTGAAGCTTAATAAAAATTAAAAAAAAAAAAAAAAAAAGAAAAGCGTTAGGATTACGGTGAGGATTCTACTTAGTGTCAGAGGTTAGGTTTAGGGCGTTAGGGTTAGGTTTATGGTTAGGGTAGGGTTAAGTTTAGGGTTAGTGTTAGATTAGGGTTAGTGTTTGTGTTTGGGTTAGGGTTAGGGATAAGTTTAGGGATAGCGTTAGGTTTAGATTTGGGGATACGGTTAGAGGTTGGGGGAGGGTGAGGGTTAGGGTTAGGTTTACAGTTAAGGTGAGGGTTTAGGGTAGGTGCTATGGTTAGGGTTAGAGTTAGAGTTAGGGTTAGGGTTAGGGTGAATTTTCAGGTAATAGTGAGGGTTAGTGTAAGGGTTAGGGTTAAGGTTAGAGTTAGGATTAAGCTAAGTATTAGAATTTGGTTTAGGGTTAGGTTAGGGTAGAGAGAAGGTTAGGGTTAAGGCTTGGTTTACGGTCAAAGGTAGGGCTAGGTTAGGGTTAGGTTTAGAGTTAGAGTTAGGGTGTAGGGTTAGGGTCAGCTTTAGAGTAATTGTAAGGGTTAGGGTTAGGGTAGAGTTAAGGTTAGGGTTAAGTTTAGGGTTAGGGTAAGGGTTACGTTTAGGTCAGGGTTAGGGTTAGGATTAGGGATAGGCTTAGGTTTAGGGAAAGGGTTAGGGTTCGCGTGAGGGTTGGTGTTTGGTTTCCGGTTAAGCTGATGTTTTACGGTTTCTCGGTTAGGGTCAGGGTTAGATTGAGGCTTAGGGTTAGGTTTAGGTTTTGGCTAGAATGAGGGAATAGTTTAGGGTTAGGTTTAGTTTTAGGGTTAGGCTTAGGTTTAGGGTGAAGGATAAGACTAGGGTTAGGGTAAATATTAGAGTTAGGTGTTTGAGTGAAGGTTAGGGTTAGGTTGAGGGTTAGTATTAGTGTTAGGGTTAGGTTTTGGTGTTTGGATTAATGTTAGGGTCAGGTTTAGGGTGAGCTTTAGGGATAGGGTTCTGTTTAAGGTTAGGGTTAGGGTGAAGTTTAAGTTAAGGGTGAGGGCTGAGCTTAGCCTCAGCATTAGGCGTTAGGGTTAGGGTTAAGGTTAGGATTAGGTTTAGGGTTAAGATTAGTTTTAGGCTTAGGGTAAGTGTTAGGGTTAAGTCATGGTTAGGTTTAGAGATAGGTTAAGGGTAGAGATAGGCTTAGGTTAAGGGTAGGGTTTAGGTTTAGATGTTAGTGTGAGGGGTAGTGCTAGGTTTCCATTGAAGCTGAGTGTGTAGGGTAAGTTTTAAGGTTAGGATTAGGGTTAGAGATAGAGTTCGGGACAGGGTTAGGGTTAAGTTTAGGGTTAGGGTTAGGTTTATGGTTAGGATTAGGGTCAGGGTCAGAGTTGGGGGAGATTTAGTATTATGTTTAGTTTTAGGGTTAGGGTTAGGGTGAAGTTTATGTTAAGTGTGAGAGTTAGGGTAAGGGTTAGGGGTTAGGGTTCACGTTAGGGTCAGGGTTAGGGTTGGGGTTAGGTTTAGGGTTAGGTTTAGAGGTAGGTTCAGGGTTAGGTTTAATTTAGCTTAAGGTTAGGATTGCAATGAAGTTAGGGTAGATTTAGGATTATGGGTAGGGTGAAATTTTGGTTAAAGGTGAGGGTTCAGTTTAGGGTTAGGGTTAGAGTTACTGTGAGGGGTGAGGGTTAGGTTTGAGTTCATGGCAGGGTTAAAGTTAGGGTTAAGGTTAGGTTAGGGTTACGGTCAGGGTTAGGATTACGGTCAGGGTTAGGATTAGGATTAGGTTTAGGGTGAGGGTTAGGACCAGAGTTATTGTAACGGTTAGTTTTAGGGTTACAGGTGGGCCAAGGTTAAGATTAGGTTTCGGGGTAGGGACAGGTTTAGAGTTAGGGTGAGCTTTAGGTTAGGGATACGGTGAAGTTTAAGATAGGGTGAGGGTGAGGGTTAGGGTTAGGGTTATGGCTAAGGTTTGGTTTAGGTTTCAGGTTAGTGTTAAGGTTGTGTTTCGTGTTAGGGTAAAGTTGACGGGTTCTGTTTAGCTTTAGGGTTAGTTTTAGGTTTTAGGTTAGGGTTAAGTTTAGTGTTACGGTTAGGGTTAGGGTCACGGTTTGTGTTGGGCGTTGTGGTTGGGGTGAGGGTGAGGTTTAGGGTTAGGTTTGGGTAGGGTTAGGATTATGGTTCTGGTAAGGTGTTAGGGGTTACAGTTTTAGTTTCGGGTTAGGGTTTGGGTGAGGGTTCCGGTTAGTCATTGTGGTTCTGGTCATGCTCAGTTTTGGGTTAGGGTTAGGGTTAGGTTTATGATTAGGTTCAGGGTTAGTGTTAGAGTTAGGGTGAGAGTTAGTGTTAAGGTTTGGGTTAGGCTTTGGTGTTAGGGGTTAGGGTTTGGGTTAGGGTTAGTGTTATCGTTAGGGCTTAGGGATTCAGGTTAGTGTTGGGGTTAGGGATAGCCATAGGGTTATGGTTGGGGGATATTGTTAGGGTTTAGGGTGAGGGTTATGGTTAGTTTCACAGTTAAGGTGAGGGTTTAGGGCAAGTGTTATGTTTAGGATTAGAGTTAGGGTTAGGTTTAGGGTTAGGTGTAGCGTAAGATTTCGGTTTAGGTTCAGGTTTCTAATTAGAGTTAGTGTTCTATTTAGTGTTAGGATTAGGGCTACGGTTAGAAATCGGACTAGGTCTGGGCTTAGATTCAGGGCTAATGTAAGGCTTAGTTTTAGGGTAAGAGGTGGAGTAGCGTTATGGTTAGAGTTTGGTTTAAGGTTAGGGTTTGGGTTAGGTTTAGGTTTAGGGTTAAGGTTAGGGTTGGATGAAATTTAGGATGGGGCGAGGGTTATTATGGTTAGGGCTAGAGTTTGATTTTGTGTTCAGGTTAGTGTTAAGGTGAGGTTTAGGGTTCGGGTTAGGGTTAGGAGTTACTTTTAGTGTTAATGTTAGATTTAGGTGCAGGGTTAGAGTGACGTTTAAGGTTCAGGGTGAGGGTTAAGAGAAGCGTTAGGGAAAGAGGAGGGCCAAGATGGCGGACTAGGTGGACGCTCCCGCGGATCCCTCTTGCAACAAAGACTCGGAAAAACAAGGGAATCGATCACATACATAACAATCTATGAACTCTGAACAACAAGCACAGACTTAGAGACGGAGGACGAACAAATACGGGCAGACAGCGACTGTTTTCAGAACTAGGAGCCAGCGCACCAGGCAGGTGACCTTCGGAGCTCGATCTGGGGCAGAGCCCAGGGGGGCAGACGGCACAGAAAGGGGGCCCACCCCTTCCCCCCCGAACCCATCCCGGGAGGAAGCCTAGCAGGTTGGCGCGGGCGGCGTAGGGGCGCAGCCGGAGGGAGAAACACCCGGGAGGCAGTGACTGATCTGAGAGGGGGGAGAACAGCGTCCCAGCTGGGGTGCCCTGCTGTCCGCCGGGAGTTAGGCGAGAAGCCGACGGGGCGCGCGCGGGGGGGGGGTCAGCTGTGTTTCCCTGGAGTGACCCCAGGGCGGGGCCCACGCGTTCGTGCGGGAGGACGCGCACCCAGTCCGCGCGTGTGGCACGGCACACCAGAGGGAGAAATCCCCGGAGGTGTCTGGTCTCAAAACAGGGAAAGCAGCATCCCAGACGGGGAGCCATTCCGCTGCGATCTGGGCACGCGCGCGCGCGCGGGCGGGGCATGAGCGCGGGGTCCATTTTTATTACCCTGAATTGACCCAGAGGGCGGGAACACCTGGTCGTGCGAGTGACGCCCTCCCAGTTTGCGCGAGAGGTGCGGCACACTGGAAGGAGAAGTCCCCGGGAGGAACTGATTGGTCCCAAAGCGCAGAAAGTAGCATCCCAGACAGAGTGCCGCCCTGCTGGGGCTTGGGCGCGCGCGGGCGGGGCGTGAGCGCGGAGTCCATTTTTATCGCCCTGAATTGACCCAGGGGGCGGGCCCACCTGGCCGTGCGGAGGAACTGATTGGTCCCGAAGCGCAGAAAGTAGCGTCCCAGACGGGGTTCCGTCCTGCTGGGGCTTGGGCGCGCGCACGAGCGGGGCGTGAGCACGGAGTCCATTTTTATTGCCCTGAATTGACCCAGGGGGCGGGCCCACCTGGCCGTGCAGGTGACGCCAACCCAGTTCGCGCGAGAGGTGTGGCGCTCCGGAAGGAGAAGTCCCGGGGAGGAAGTGACTGGTTCCCGAACAGGGAAAGCAGCGTCTCAACCCGGAAGTCATCCCGCTGGGATTTGGGCGCGCGCACAGGCGGGGCGTGACCGCGGGATCTAATTATAATCGCCTGAATAGACCCTGGGGGCGGGCCCACCCGTTCGTGCGGGAAACGCCCACCCAGTGCCCACGAGCGGTGCCGCGCACCGGAGGAAGTCCCCAGGAGGAAGGGACTGGTTTCCGAGCAAGGAAAGCAGTGTCCTAGCCAGGGACCCGTCCAGCCCGGATTTTGGCAAACGGGGGCGGAGCGTGAACGTGGTGTTCAGCTCTATATTCTGTGGTGCTACACTCCTAGCTCTCAGATCCCTCCCCCACCCTCCCCAGGCGACCCCATTAACATCCGAATACCCGGAGCCAGAGAGAGAATTCAGATAGGGATCTGACTGCATTTTTTTTAGCTGACTACTTGGAAAATCTAGTTTCCCAGTGATGGCTCGGAGACAGCAGTCCATATCAAACCACATAAAGAAACAGACCATGACAGCTTCTCCAACCCCCCAAACAAAAGAATCAAAATCTTTCCCAAATGAAGATACAATCCTGGAATTATCAGATACAGAATATAAAAAACTAATTTACAAAATGCTTAAAGATATCACGAATGAAATTAGGATAAATGCAGAAAAAGCCAAGGAACACACTGATAAAACTGTTGAAGAACTCAAAAAGATTATTCAAGAACATAGTGGAAAAATTAACAAGTTGCAAGAATCCATAGAGAGACAGCATGTAGAAATCCAAAAGATTAACAATAAAATTACAGAATTTGACAACGCAATAGAAAGTCAGAGGAGCAGACTCGAGCAATTAGAATGTAGACTGGGACTTCTGGAGGACCAGGGAAACAACACCAACATAGCTGGAAAAAAATCAGATAAAAGAATTAAAAAAAATGAAGAAACCCTAAGAATCATGTGGGACTCTATCAAGAAGGATAACTTGCGAGTGATTGGAGTCCCAGAACAGGGAGGGGGGACAGAAAACACAGAGAAAATAGTTGAAGAACTCCTGACACAAAACTTCCCTGACATCATGAAAGAAGAAAGGATATCTATCCAAGATGCTCATCGAACCCCATTTAAGATTGATCCAAAAAGAAAAACACCAAGACATATCATCATCAAACTTGCCAAAACCAAAGACAAACAGAAAATTTTAAAAGCAGCCAGGGAGAAAAGAAAGGTTTCCTTCAAGGGAGAATCAATAAGAATAAGTTCAGACTACTCAGCAGAAACTATGCAGGCAAGAAGGGAATGGGACGACATATACAGAGCACTAAACGAGAAAAACTGCCAACCAAGGATCATATATCCAGCAAAACTCTCTCTGAAATATGAAGGAGAAATTAAGATATTTACAGATAAACACAAGTTTAGAGAATTTGCAAAAACTAAACCAAGACTGCAAGAAATGCTAAAGGAGATTGTTTGGCCTGATGACCAATAATATCAGGTACCAGCACAATACAAGGTCACAAAACAGAACGTCCTGATATCAACGCAACTCAAACAGAGAAAGCACAAAAACAAACAAATTAAGACTAATTCTAAAAAATAAATAAATAAACAAAATAATACACACAACAGGAAATCATGGAAATCAATAGCTAAACGATCAAAATAATCAAAAAGAGGGACTAAATATAGGAGGCATTGAACTGCCAGATGGAGAGTGATACAAGGCGAAATAGAAGGATACAAGTTAGGGTTTTACTTAGAAAAATAGGGGTAAATAAAAAGGTAACCACAAAAAGGAATATCAATTCCATAACTCAAGAAAAAAGCCAAGAAAAACGTAACGACTCAATAAACACAAAGTTAAACATTATGAAAATGAGGATCTCACAAGCTACTAAGAAAAACGTCTCAGCACAAAAAAAGCATGTGGAAAAATGAAATGGCCAACAACACACATAAAAAGGCATCAAAATGACAGCACTAAAAACTTACTTATCTATAATTACGCTGAATGTAAATGGACTAAATGCACCAATAAAGAGACAGAGAGTCACGGACTGGATAAAAAAACACGATCCATCTATATGCTGCCTACAAGAGACACACCTTAGACTTAGAGACACAAACAAACTAAAACTCAAAGGATGGAAAAAAGTATATCAAGCAAACAATAAGCAAAAAAGAAGAGGAGTAGCAATATTAATTTCTGACAAAATAGACTTTAGACTTAAATCCGCCACAAAGGATAAAGAAGGACACTATATAATGATAAAAGGGACAATTGATCAGGAAGACATAACCATATTAAATATTTACGCACCTAATGACAGGGCTGCAAGATACATAAATCAAATTTTAACAGAATTGAAAAGTGAGATAGACACCTCCACATATATAGTAGGAGACTTCAACACACCACTTTCGGAGAAGGACAGGACATCCAGTAAGAAGCTCAATAGAGACACGGAAGACCTACTTACAACAATCAACCAACTTGACCTCATTGACTTATACAGAACTCTCCACCCAACTGCTGCAAAATATACTTTTTTTTCTAGCGCACATGGAACATTCTCTAGAATAGACCACATATTAGGGCATAAAACAAATCTTTGCAGAATCCAAAACATCGAAATATTACAAAGCATCTTCTCAGACCACAAGGCAATGAAGCTAGAAATCAATAACAGAAAAACTAGGGAAAAGAAATCAAATACTTGGAAAATGAACAATACCCTCCTGAAAAAAGACTGGGTTATAGAAGACATCAAGGAGGGAATAAGGAAATTCTTAGAAAACAACGAGAATGAAAATACTTCCTATCAAAACCTCTGGGACACAGCAAAAGCAGTGCTCAGAGGCCAATTTATATCGATAAATGCACACATACAAAAAGAAGAAAGAGACAAAATCAGAGAACTGTCCCGACAACTTGAGCAAATAGAAAGTGAGCAACAAAAGAATCCATCAGGCACCCGAAGAAAACAAATAATAAAAATTAGAGCTGAACTAAATGAATTAGAGAACAGAAAAACAATTGAAAGAATTAACAAAGCCAAAAGCTGGTTCTTTGAAAAAATTAACAAAATTGATAAACCATTGGCTAGACTGACTAAAGAAAAACAGGAAAGGAAACAAATAACCCGAATAAGAAACGAGAAGGACCACATCACAACAGAACCAAATGAAATCAAAAGAATCATATCAGATTACTACATAAAATTGTACTCTAACAAATTTGAAAACCTAGAAGAAATGGATAAATTCTTGGAACAACACTACTTACCTAAACTAACACATACAGAAGTAGAACAACTAAATAGACCCATAACAAAAAAAGAGATTGAAATGGTAATCAAAAAACTCCCAACAAAAAAAAGTCCTGGCCCAGATGGCTTCACTGCAGAGTTCTACCAAACCTTCAGAGAAGACTTAACACCATTACTATTGAAGGTATTTCAAAGTATAGAAAAAGACGGAATACTACCCAACTCATTCTATGAAGCCACCATCTCCCTGATACCAAAACCAGGTAAAGACATTACAAAAAAAGAAAATTTTAGACCTATATCCCTCATGAACATAGATGCAAAAATCCTTAATAAAATTCTAGCCAATAGAATCCAACAACACATCAAAAAAATAATTCACCCTGATCAAGTGGGATTTATACCAGGTATGCAAGGCTGGTTTAATATCAGAAAAACCATTAGTGTAATCCATCACATAAATAAAACAAAAGACAAAAACCACATGATCTTATCAATTGATGCAGAAAAGGCATTTGACAAAGTCCAACACCCATTTATGATAAAAACTCTCACCAAAATAGGAATTGAAGGAAAATTCCTCAACATAATAAAGGGCATATATGCAAAGCCAACGGCCAATATCACTCTAAATGGAGAGAACCTGAAAGCATTTCCCTTGAGAACGGGAACCAGACAAGGATGCCCTTTATCACCGCTCTTATTCAACATCGTACTTGAAGTCCTAGCCAGGGCAATTAGGCTAGACAAAGAAATAAAGGGTATTCAGATTGGTAAGGAGGAAGTAAAGCTATCACTATTTGCAGATGACATGATCGTATACATGGAAAACCCTAAGAAATCCTCCAGAAAACTACTGAAACTAATAGAAGAATTTGGAAGAGTCTCAGGATATAAAATAAACATACAAAAATCACTTGGATTCCTCTACATCAACAAAAAGAACACCGAAGAGGAAATAACCAAATCAATACCATTCACAGTAGCCCCCAAGAAGATAAAATACTTAGGAATAAATCTTACCAAGGAAGTAAAAGACCTATACAAAGAAAACTATAAAACTCTGCTACAAGAAATTCAAAAGGACACGCTTAAATGGAAAAACATACCCTGCTCATGGATAGGAAGACTCAACATAGTAAAAATGTCTGTTCTACCAAAAGCCATTTATACATACAACGCACTTCCAATCCAAATACCAATGTCATACTTTAAGGGAATAGAGAAACAAATCACTAACTTCATATGGAAAGGAAAGAATCCCCGGATAAGCAAAACATTACTGAAAAAGAAGAAGAAAGTGGGAGGCCTCACCCTACCTGATTTCAGAACCTATTATATAGCTACAGTAGTCAAAACAGCCTGGTACTGGTACAACAACAGGCACATAGACCAATGGAACAGAATTGAGAATCCAGATATAAATCCATCCACGTATGAGCAGCTGATATTTGACAAAGGACCAGTGTCAGTCAATTGGGGAAATAATAGTCTTTTTAACAAATGGTGCTGGCATACCTGGATATCCATTTGCAAAAGAATGAAACAGGACCCATACCTCACACCATGCACAAAAACTAACGCCAAGTGGATCAAAGACCTAAACATAAAGACTAAAACGATAAAAATCTTGGAAGAAAAAATAGGATCTACCCTAGGAGCCCTAATACAGGGCATAAACAGAATACAAAACATTACCAAAAATGATGAAGAGAAACCCGATAACTGGGAGCTCCTAAAAATCAAACACCTATGCTCATCTAAAGACTTCACCAAAAGAGTAAAAAGACCACCTACAGACTGGGAAAGAATATTCAGCTATGACATCTCAGACCAGCGCCTGATCTCTAAAATCTACATGATTCTGTCAAAACTCAACCACAAAAAGACAAACAACCCAATCAAGAAGTGGGCAAAGGATATGAACACACATTTCACTAAAGAAGATATTCAGGCAGCCAACAGATACATGAGAAAATGCTCTCGATCATTAGTCATTAGAGAAATGCAAATTAAAACTACGATGAGATTCCATCTGACACCAACTAGACTGGCATTAATTCAAAAATCACAAAATAATAAATGTTGGAGAGGCTGCGGAGAGACTGGAACTCTCATACACTGCTGGTGGGATTGTAAAATGGTACAACCACTGTGGAAATCCATCTGGCGTTATCTTAAACAGTTAGAAATAGAACTACCATACAAACCAGAAATCCCACTCCTCGGAATATACCCTAAAAATACAAGACCCTTCACACAAACAGATATATGCACACCCATGTTTATTGCAGCTCTGTTTACAATAGCAAAAAGCTGGAAGCAACCAAGATGTCCATCAACGGACGAATGGGTAAATAAATTGTGGTATATTCACACAATGGAATACTACGCATCGATAAAGAACAGTGACGAATCTCTGAAACATTTCATAACATGGAGGAATCTGGAAGGCATTATGCTGAGCGAAATGAGTCAGTTGCAAAAGGACAAATATTGTATAAGACCACTATTATAAGATCTTGAGGAATAGAAAAAATGGAAAAGAACACATACTTTTGTGGTTACAAAGGGGGGAGGGAGGGAGGGAGGGAGGGAGAGGGCTTTTTATTGATCAATCTGTAGATGGGAACTGCTTTGGGTGAAGGGAAAGACAACACTCAAAACAAGGAAGGTCAGCCTAATTGGACAGGATTAAAAGTAAAGAGGTTTCCGAGATAAAATGAAAGCTTCAAAGGATAGCGAAGCAGGGGCTGGGGTCTGGGGAACTTGGTTTGAGAGGACTTCTAAATCAATGGGCAAAACAATTCTATTATGAAAACACTCTGCATCCCACTTTGAATTGTGGCACCTGGGGTCCTAAATGCCAACAAGCAGCCATCTAAAATACATTAATTGGTCTCAACCCACCGGGAGCAAAGGCAAAGGAAGAACACCAAGGTCACACGACAACTAAGAACCCAAGAGACAGAAAGGGCCACTTGAACCAGAGACCTACAATATCCTGAGACCAGAAGAACAAGTTGGTGCCCGGCCACAATCGATGTCTGCCCTGTCAGGGAGCACAAGAGACAACTCCTGAGGGAGCAGGAGACCAATGGGATACAGACCCCAAATTCTCATTAAAAGACCACACCTAATGGTATGATTGCGACTAGAGGAATCCCAGAGACAATGCTCCCCAGAACTTCTGATGGCACAGGACAGGAACCAACCCTGAAGACAAATCATCAGGCATGAAAAGGACTGGTCAGTGGGGGGGAGAGAGATACTGATGAAGAGCGAGCTAATTAAATCAGGTGGACACGGGAGAGTGTGTTGGCAACTCTTGACTGGAGGGGGGATGGGAAGATAGAGAGAGATGGAAGAAGGTAAAATTGGCACGAAACGAGAGACTGTAAGGGCTGACTCAATAGGGGGAGAGCAAGTGGGAGAAGGGAGTAAGATGTATGTAAACCTACATGTGACAGACTGATTGGAATGGTAAATGTTCACTTGAAGCTTAATAAAAATTAAAAAAAAAAAAAAAAAAGAAAAGCGTTAGGATTACGGTGAGGATTCTACTTAGTGTCAGAGGTTAGGTTTAGGGCGTTAGGGTTAGGTTTATGGTTAGGGTAGGGTTAAGTTTAGGGTTAGTGTTAGATTAGGGTTAGTGTTTGTGTTTGGGTTAGGGTTAGGGATAAGTTTAGGGATAGCGTTAGGTTTAGATTTGGGGATACGGTTAGAGGTTGGGGGAGGGTGAGGGTTAGGGTTAGGTTTACAGTTAAGGTGAGGGTTTAGGGTAGGTGCTATGGTTAGGGTTAGAGTTAGAGTTAGGGTTAGGGTTAGGGTGAATTTTCAGGTAATAGTGAGGGTTAGTGTAAGGGTTAGGGTTAAGGTTAGAGTTAGGATTAAGCTAAGTATTAGAATTTGGTTTAGGGTTAGGTTAGGGTAGAGAGAAGGTTAGGGTTAAGGCTTGGTTTACGGTCAAAGGTAGGGCTAGGTTAGGGTTAGGTTTAGAGTTAGAGTTAGGGTGTAGGGTTAGGGTCAGCTTTAGAGTAATTGTAAGGGTTAGGGTTAGGGTAGAGTTAAGGTTAGGGTTAAGTTTAGGGTTAGGGTAAGGGTTACGTTTAGGTCAGGGTTAGGGTTAGGATTAGGGATAGGCTTAGGTTTAGGGAAAGGGTTAGGGTTCGCGTGAGGGTTGGTGTTTGGTTTCCGGTTAAGCTGATGTTTTACGGTTTCTCGGTTAGGGTCAGGGTTAGATTGAGGCTTAGGGTTAGGTTTAGGTTTTGGCTAGAATGAGGGAATAGTTTAGGGTTAGGTTTAGTTTTAGGGTTAGGCTTAGGTTTAGGGTGAAGGATAAGACTAGGGTTAGGGTAAATATTAGAGTTAGGTGTTTGAGTGAAGGTTAGGGTTAGGTTGAGGGTTAGTATTAGTGTTAGGGTTAGGTTTTGGTGTTTGGATTAATGTTAGGGTCAGGTTTAGGGTGAGCTTTAGGGATAGGGTTCTGTTTAAGGTTAGGGTTAGGGTGAAGTTTAAGTTAAGGGTGAGGGCTGAGCTTAGCCTCAGCATTAGGCGTTAGGGTTAGGGTTAAGGTTAGGATTAGGTTTAGGGTTAAGATTAGTTTTAGGCTTAGGGTAAGTGTTAGGGTTAAGTCATGGTTAGGTTTAGAGATAGGTTAAGGGTAGAGATAGGCTTAGGTTAAGGGTAGGGTTTAGGTTTAGATGTTAGTGTGAGGGGTAGTGCTAGGTTTCCATTGAAGCTGAGTGTGTAGGGTAAGTTTTAAGGTTAGGATTAGGGTTAGAGATAGAGTTCGGGACAGGGTTAGGGTTAAGTTTAGGGTTAGGGTTAGGTTTATGGTTAGGATTAGGGTCAGGGTCAGAGTTGGGGGAGATTTAGTATTATGTTTAGTTTTAGGGTTAGGGTTAGGGTGAAGTTTATGTTAAGTGTGAGAGTTAGGGTAAGGGTTAGGGGTTAGGGTTCACGTTAGGGTCAGGGTTAGGGTTGGGGTTAGGTTTAGGGTTAGGTTTAGAGGTAGGTTCAGGGTTAGGTTTAATTTAGCTTAAGGTTAGGATTGCAATGAAGTTAGGGTAGATTTAGGATTATGGGTAGGGTGAAATTTTGGTTAAAGGTGAGGGTTCAGTTTAGGGTTAGGGTTAGAGTTACTGTGAGGGGTGAGGGTTAGGTTTGAGTTCATGGCAGGGTTAAAGTTAGGGTTAAGGTTAGGTTAGGGTTACGGTCAGGGTTAGGATTACGGTCAGGGTTAGGATTAGGATTAGGTTTAGGGTGAGGGTTAGGACCAGAGTTATTGTAACGGTTAGTTTTAGGGTTACAGGTGGGCCAAGGTTAAGATTAGGTTTCGGGGTAGGGACAGGTTTAGAGTTAGGGTGAGCTTTAGGTTAGGGATACGGTGAAGTTTAAGATAGGGTGAGGGTGAGGGTTAGGGTTAGGGTTATGGCTAAGGTTTGGTTTAGGTTTCAGGTTAGTGTTAAGGTTGTGTTTTGTGTTAGGGTAAAGTTGACGGGTTCTGTTTAGCTTTAGGGTTAGTTTTAGGTTTTAGGTTAGGGTTAAGTTTAGTGTTACGGTTAGGGTTAGGGTCACGGTTTGTGTTGGGCGTTGTGGTTGGGGTGAGGGTGAGGTTTAGGGTTAGGTTTGGGTAGGGTTAGGATTATGGTTCTGGTAAGGTGTTAGGGGTTACAGTTTTAGTTTCGGGTTAGGGTTTGGGTGAGGGTTCCGGTTAGTCATTGTGGTTCTGGTCATGCTCAGTTTTGGGTTAGGGTTAGGGTTAGGTTTATGATTAGGTTCAGGGTTAGTGTTAGAGTTAGGGTGAGAGTTAGTGTTAAGGTTTGGGTTAGGCTTTGGTGTTAGGGGTTAGGGTTTGGGTTAGGGTTAGTGTTATCGTTAGGGCTTAGGGATTCAGGTTAGTGTTGGGGTTAGGGATAGCCATAGGGTTATGGTTGGGGGATATTGTTAGGGTTTAGGGTGAGGGTTATGGTTAGTTTCACAGTTAAGGTGAGGGTTTAGGGCAAGTGTTATGTTTAGGATTAGAGTTAGGGTTAGGTTTAGGGTTAGGTGTAGCGTAAGATTTCGGTTTAGGTTCAGGTTTCTAATTAGAGTTAGTGTTCTATTTAGTGTTAGGATTAGGGCTACGGTTAGAAATCGGACTAGGTCTGGGCTTAGATTCAGGGCTAATGTAAGGCTTAGTTTTAGGGTAAGAGGTGGAGTAGCGTTATGGTTAGAGTTTGGTTTAAGGTTAGGGTTTGGGTTAGGTTTAGGTTTAGGGTTAAGGTTAGGGTTGGATGAAATTTAGGATGGGGCGAGGGTTATTATGGTTAGGGCTAGAGTTTGATTTTGTGTTCAGGTTAGTGTTAAGGTGAGGTTTAGGGTTCGGGTTAGGGTTAGGAGTTACTTTTAGTGTTAATGTTAGATTTAGGTGCAGGGTTAGAGTGACGTTTAAGGTTCAGGGTGAGGGTTAAGAGAAGCGTTAGGGAAAGAGGAGGGCCAAGATGGCGGACTAGGTGGACGCTCCCGCGGATCCCTCTTGCAACAAAGACTCGGAAAAACAAGGGAATCGATCACATACATAACAATCTATGAACTCTGAACAACAAGCACAGACTTAGAGACGGAGGACGAACAAATACGGGCAGACAGCGACTGTTTTCAGAACTAGGAGCCAGCGCACCAGGCAGGTGACCTTCGGAGCTCGATCTGGGGCAGAGCCCAGGGGGGCAGACGGCACAGAAAGGGGGCCCACCCCTTCCCCCCCGAACCCATCCCGGGAGGAAGCCTAGCAGGTTGGCGCGGGCGGCGTAGGGGCGCAGCCGGAGGGAGAAACACCCGGGAGGCAGTGACTGATCTGAGAGGGGGGAGAACAGCGTCCCAGCTGGGGTGCCCTGCTGTCCGCCGGGAGTTAGGCGAGAAGCCGACGGGGCGCGCGCGGGGGGGGGGTCAGCTGTGTTTCCCTGGAGTGACCCCAGGGCGGGGCCCACGCGTTCGTGCGGGAGGACGCGCACCCAGTCCGCGCGTGTGGCACGGCACACCAGAGGGAGAAATCCCCGGAGGTGTCTGGTCTCAAAACAGGGAAAGCAGCATCCCAGACGGGGAGCCATTCCGCTGCGATCTGGGCACGCGCGCGCGCGCGGGCGGGGCATGAGCGCGGGGTCCATTTTTATTACCCTGAATTGACCCAGAGGGCGGGAACACCTGGTCGTGCGAGTGACGCCCTCCCAGTTTGCGCGAGAGGTGCGGCACACTGGAAGGAGAAGTCCCCGGGAGGAACTGATTGGTCCCAAAGCGCAGAAAGTAGCATCCCAGACAGAGTGCCGCCCTGCTGGGGCTTGGGCGCGCGCGGGCGGGGCGTGAGCGCGGAGTCCATTTTTATCGCCCTGAATTGACCCAGGGGGCGGGCCCACCTGGCCGTGCGGAGGAACTGATTGGTCCCGAAGCGCAGAAAGTAGCGTCCCAGACGGGGTTCCGTCCTGCTGGGGCTTGGGCGCGCGCACGAGCGGGGCGTGAGCACGGAGTCCATTTTTATTGCCCTGAATTGACCCAGGGGGCGGGCCCACCTGGCCGTGCAGGTGACGCCAACCCAGTTCGCGCGAGAGGTGTGGCGCTCCGGAAGGAGAAGTCCCGGGGAGGAAGTGACTGGTTCCCGAACAGGGAAAGCAGCGTCTCAACCCGGAAGTCATCCCGCTGGGATTTGGGCGCGCGCACAGGCGGGGCGTGACCGCGGGATCTAATTATAATCGCCTGAATAGACCCTGGGGGCGGGCCCACCCGTTCGTGCGGGAAACGCCCACCCAGTGCCCACGAGCGGTGCCGCGCACCGGAGGAAGTCCCCAGGAGGAAGGGACTGGTTTCCGAGCAAGGAAAGCAGTGTCCTAGCCAGGGACCCGTCCAGCCCGGATTTTGGCAAACGGGGGCGGAGCGTGAACGTGGTGTTCAGCTCTATATTCTGTGGTGCTACACTCCTAGCTCTCAGATCCCTCCCCCACCCTCCCCAGGCGACCCCATTAACATCCGAATACCCGGAGCCAGAGAGAGAATTCAGATAGGGATCTGACTGCATTTTTTTTAGCTGACTACTTGGAAAATCTAGTTTCCCAGTGATGGCTCGGAGACAGCAGTCCATATCAAACCACATAAAGAAACAGACCATGACAGCTTCTCCAACCCTCCAAACAAAAGAATCAAAATCTTTCCCAAATGAAGATACAATCCTGGAATTATCAGATACAGAATATAAAAAACTAATTTACAAAATGCTTAAAGATATCACGAATGAAATTAGGATAAATGCAGAAAAAGCCAAGGAACACACTGATAAAACTGTTGAAGAACTCAAAAAGATTATTCAAGAACATAGTGGAAAAATTAACAAGTTGCAAGAATCCATAGAGAGACAGCATGTAGAAATCCAAAAGATTAACAATAAAATTACAGAATTTGACAACGCAATAGAAAGTCAGAGGAGCAGACTCGAGCAATTAGAATGTAGACTGGGACTTCTGGAGGACCAGGGAAACAACACCAACATAGCTGGAAAAAAATCAGATAAAAGAATTAAAAAAAATGAAGAAACCCTAAGAATCATGTGGGACTCTATCAAGAAGGATAACTTGCGAGTGATTGGAGTCCCAGAACAGGGAGGGGGGACAGAAAACACAGAGAAAATAGTTGAAGAACTCCTGACACAAAACTTCCCTGACATCATGAAAGAAGAAAGGATATCTATCCAAGATGCTCATCGAACCCCATTTAAGATTGATCCAAAAAGAAAAACACCAAGACATATCATCATCAAACTTGCCAAAACCAAAGACAAACAGAAAATTTTAAAAGCAGCCAGGGAGAAAAGAAAGGTTTCCTTCAAGGGAGAATCAATAAGAATAAGTTCAGACTACTCAGCAGAAACTATGCAGGCAAGAAGGGAATGGGACGACATATACAGAGCACTAAACGAGAAAAACTGCCAACCAAGGATCATATATCCAGCAAAACTCTCTCTGAAATATGAAGGAGAAATTAAGATATTTACAGATAAACACAAGTTTAGAGAATTTGCAAAAACTAAACCAAGACTGCAAGAAATGCTAAAGGAGATTGTTTGGCCTGATGACCAATAATATCAGGTACCAGCACAATACAAGGTCACAAAACAGAACGTCCTGATATCAACGCAACTCAAACAGAGAAAGCACAAAAACAAACAAATTAAGACTAATTCTAAAAAATAAATAAATAAACAAAATAATACACACAACAGGAAATCATGGAAATCAATAGCTAAACGATCAAAATAATCAAAAAGAGGGACTAAATATAGGAGGCATTGAACTGCCAGATGGAGAGTGATACAAGGCGAAATAGAAGGATACAAGTTAGGGTTTTACTTAGAAAAATAGGGGTAAATAAAAAGGTAACCACAAAAAGGAATATCAATTCCATAACTCAAGAAAAAAGCCAAGAAAAACGTAACGACTCAATAAACACAAAGTTAAACATTATGAAAATGAGGATCTCACAAGCTACTAAGAAAAACGTCTCAGCACAAAAAAAGCATGTGGAAAAATGAAATGGCCAACAACACACATAAAAAGGCATCAAAATGACAGCACTAAAAACTTACTTATCTATAATTACGCTGAATGTAAATGGACTAAATGCACCAATAAAGAGACAGAGAGTCACGGACTGGATAAAAAAACACGATCCATCTATATGCTGCCTACAAGAGACACACCTTAGACTTAGAGACACAAACAAACTAAAACTCAAAGGATGGAAAAAAGTATATCAAGCAAACAATAAGCAAAAAAGAAGAGGAGTAGCAATATTAATTTCTGACAAAATAGACTTTAGACTTAAATCCGCCACAAAGGATAAAGAAGGACACTATATAATGATAAAAGGGACAATTGATCAGGAAGACATAACCATATTAAATATTTACGCACCTAATGACAGGGCTGCAAGATACATAAATCAAATTTTAACAGAATTGAAAAGTGAGATAGACACCTCCACATATATAGTAGGAGACTTCAACACACCACTTTCGGAGAAGGACAGGACATCCAGTAAGAAGCTCAATAGAGACACGGAAGACCTACTTACAACAATCAACCAACTTGACCTCATTGACTTATACAGAACTCTCCACCCAACTGCTGCAAAATATACTTTTTTTTCTAGCGCACATGGAACATTCTCTAGAATAGACCACATATTAGGGCATAAAACAAATCTTTGCAGAATCCAAAACATCGAAATATTACAAAGCATCTTCTCAGACCACAAGGCAATGAAGCTAGAAATCAATAACAGAAAAACTAGGGAAAAGAAATCAAATACTTGGAAAATGAACAATACCCTCCTGAAAAAAGACTGGGTTATAGAAGACATCAAGGAGGGAATAAGGAAATTCTTAGAAAACAACGAGAATGAAAATACTTCCTATCAAAACCTCTGGGACACAGCAAAAGCAGTGCTCAGAGGCCAATTTATATCGATAAATGCACACATACAAAAAGAAGAAAGAGACAAAATCAGAGAACTGTCCCGACAACTTGAGCAAATAGAAAGTGAGCAACAAAAGAATCCATCAGGCACCCGAAGAAAACAAATAATAAAAATTAGAGCTGAACTAAATGAATTAGAGAACAGAAAAACAATTGAAAGAATTAACAAAGCCAAAAGCTGGTTCTTTGAAAAAATTAACAAAATTGATAAACCATTGGCTAGACTGACTAAAGAAAAACAGGAAAGGAAACAAATAACCCGAATAAGAAACGAGAAGGACCACATCACAACAGAACCAAATGAAATCAAAAGAATCATATCAGATTACTACATAAAATTGTACTCTAACAAATTTGAAAACCTAGAAGAAATGGATAAATTCTTGGAACAACACTACTTACCTAAACTAACACATACAGAAGTAGAACAACTAAATAGACCCATAACAAAAAAAGAGATTGAAATGGTAATCAAAAAACTCCCAACAAAAAAAAGTCCTGGCCCAGATGGCTTCACTGCAGAGTTCTACCAAACCTTCAGAGAAGACTTAACACCATTACTATTGAAGGTATTTCAAAGTATAGAAAAAGACGGAATACTACCCAACTCATTCTATGAAGCCACCATCTCCCTGATACCAAAACCAGGTAAAGACATTACAAAAAAAGAAAATTTTAGACCTATATCCCTCATGAACATAGATGCAAAAATCCTTAATAAAATTCTAGCCAATAGAATCCAACAACACATCAAAAAAATAATTCACCCTGATCAAGTGGGATTTATACCAGGTATGCAAGGCTGGTTTAATATCAGAAAAACCATTAATGTAATCCATCACATAAATAAAACAAAAGACAAAAACCACATGATCTTATCAATTGATGCAGAAAAGGCATTTGACAAAGTCCAACACCCATTTATGATAAAAACTCTCACCAAAATAGGAATTGAAGGAAAATTCCTCAACATAATAAAGGGCATATATGCAAAGCCAACGGCCAATATCACTCTAAATGGAGAGAACCTGAAAGCATTTCCCTTGAGAACGGGAACCAGACAAGGATGCCCTTTATCACCGCTCTTATTCAACATCGTACTTGAAGTCCTAGCCAGGGCAATTAGGCTAGACAAAGAAATAAAGGGTATTCAGATTGGTAAGGAGGAAGTAAAGCTATCACTATTTGCAGATGACATGATCGTATACATGGAAAACCCTAAGAAATCCTCCAGAAAACTACTGAAACTAATAGAAGAGTTTGGAAGAGTCTCAGGATATAAAATAAACATACAAAAATCACTTGGATTCCTCTACATCAACAAAAAGAACACCGAAGAGGAAATAACCAAATCAATACCATTCACAGTAGCCCCCAAGAAGATAAAATACTTAGGAATAAATCTTACCAAGGAAGTAAAAGACCTATACAAAGAAAACTATAAAACTCTGCTACAAGAAATTCAAAAGGACACGCTTAAATGGAAAAACATACCCTGCTCATGGATAGGAAGACTCAACATAGTAAAAATGTCTGTTCTACCAAAAGCCATTTATACATACAACGCACTTCCAATCCAAATACCAATGTCATACTTTAAGGGAATAGAGAAACAAATCACTAACTTCATATGGAAAGGAAAGAATCCCCGGATAAGCAAAACATTACTGAAAAAGAAGAAGAAAGTGGGAGGCCTCACCCTACCTGATTTCAGAACCTATTATATAGCTACAGTAGTCAAAACAGCCTGGTACTGGTACAACAACAGGCACATAGACCAATGGAACAGAATTGAGAATCCAGATATAAATCCATCCACGTATGAGCAGCTGATATTTGACAAAGGACCAGTGTCAGTCAATTGGGGAAATAATAGTCTTTTTAACAAATGGTGCTGGCATACCTGGATATCCATTTGCAAAAGAATGAAACAGGACCCATACCTCACACCATGCACAAAAACTAACGCCAAGTGGATCAAAGACCTAAACATAAAGACTAAAACGATAAAAATCTTGGAAGAAAAAATAGGATCTACCCTAGGAGCCCTAATACAGGGCATAAACAGAATACAAAACATTACCAAAAATGATGAAGAGAAACCCGATAACTGGGAGCTCCTAAAAATCAAACACCTATGCTCATCTAAAGACTTCACCAAAAGAGTAAAAAGACCACCTACAGACTGGGAAAGAATATTCAGCTATGACATCTCAGACCAGCGCCTGATCTCTAAAATCTACATGATTCTGTCAAAACTCAACCACAAAAAGACAAACAACCCAATCAAGAAGTGGGCAAAGGATATGAACACACATTTCACTAAAGAAGATATTCAGGCAGCCAACAGATACATGAGAAAATGCTCTCGATCATTAGTCATTAGAGAAATGCAAATTAAAACTACGATGAGATTCCATCTGACACCAACTAGACTGGCATTAATTCAAAAATCACAAAATAATAAATGTTGGAGAGGCTGCGGAGAGACTGGAACTCTCATACACTGCTGGTGGGATTGTAAAATGGTACAACCACTGTGGAAATCCATCTGGCGTTATCTTAAACAGTTAGAAATAGAACTACCATACAAACCAGAAATCCCACTCCTCGGAATATACCCTAAAAATACAAGACCCTTCACACAAACAGATATATGCACACCCATGTTTATTGCAGCTCTGTTTACAATAGCAAAAAGCTGGAAGCAACCAAGATGTCCATCAACGGACGAATGGGTAAATAAATTGTGGTATATTCACACAATGGAATACTACGCATCGATAAAGAACAGTGACGAATCTCTGAAACATTTCATAACATGGAGGAATCTGGAAGGCATTATGCTGAGCGAAATGAGTCAGTTGCAAAAGGACAAATATTGTATAAGACCACTATTATAAGATCTTGAGGAATAGAAAAAATGGAAAAGAACACATACTTTTGTGGTTACAAAGGGGGGAGGGAGGGAGGGAGGGAGGGAGAGGGCTTTTTATTGATCAATCTGTAGATGGGAACTGCTTTGGGTGAAGGGAAAGACAACACTCAAAACAAGGAAGGTCAGCCTAATTGGACAGGATTAAAAGTAAAGAGGTTTCCGAGATAAAATGAAAGCTTCAAAGGATAGCGAAGCAGGGGCTGGGGTCTGGGGAACTTGGTTTGAGAGGACTTCTAAATCAATGGGCAAAACAATTCTATTATGAAAACACTCTGCATCCCACTTTGAATTGTGGCACCTGGGGTCCTAAATGCCAACAAGCAGCCATCTAAAATACATTAATTGGTCTCAACCCACCGGGAGCAAAGGCAAAGGAAGAACACCAAGGTCACACGACAACTAAGAACCCAAGAGACAGAAAGGGCCACTTGAACCAGAGACCTACAATATCCTGAGACCAGAAGAACAAGTTGGTGCCCGGCCACAATCGATGTCTGCCCTGTCAGGGAGCACAAGAGACAACTCCTGAGGGAGCAGGAGACCAATGGGATACAGACCCCAAATTCTCATTAAAAGACCACACCTAATGGTATGATTGCGACTAGAGGAATCCCAGAGACAATGCTCCCCAGAACTTCTGATGGCACAGGACAGGAACCAACCCTGAAGACAAATCATCAGGCATGAAAAGGACTGGTCAGTGGGGGGGAGAGAGATACTGATGAAGAGCGAGCTAATTAAATCAGGTGGACACGGGAGAGTGTGTTGGCAACTCTTGACTGGAGGGGGGATGGGAAGATAGAGAGAGATGGAAGAAGGTAAAATTGGCACGAAACGAGAGACTGTAAGGGCTGACTCAATAGGGGGAGAGCAAGTGGGAGAAGGGAGTAAGATGTATGTAAACCTACATGTGACAGACTGATTGGAATGGTAAATGTTCACTTGAAGCTTAATAAAAATTAAAAAAAAAAAAAAAAAAAGAAAAGCGTTAGGATTACGGTGAGGATTCTACTTAGTGTCAGAGGTTAGGTTTAGGGCGTTAGGGTTAGGTTTATGGTTAGGGTAGGGTTAAGTTTAGGGTTAGTGTTAGATTAGGGTTAGTGTTTGTGTTTGGGTTAGGGTTAGGGATAAGTTTAGGGATAGCGTTAGGTTTAGATTTGGGGATACGGTTAGAGGTTGGGGGAGGGTGAGGGTTAGGGTTAGGTTTACAGTTAAGGTGAGGGTTTAGGGTAGGTGCTATGGTTAGGGTTAGAGTTAGAGTTAGGGTTAGGGTTAGGGTGAATTTTCAGGTAATAGTGAGGGTTAGTGTAAGGGTTAGGGTTAAGGTTAGAGTTAGGATTAAGCTAAGTATTAGAATTTGGTTTAGGGTTAGGTTAGGGTAGAGAGAAGGTTAGGGTTAAGGCTTGGTTTACGGTCAAAGGTAGGGCTAGGTTAGGGTTAGGTTTAGAGTTAGAGTTAGGGTGTAGGGTTAGGGTCAGCTTTAGAGTAATTGTAAGGGTTAGGGTTAGGGTAGAGTTAAGGTTAGGGTTAAGTTTAGGGTTAGGGTAAGGGTTACGTTTAGGTCAGGGTTAGGGTTAGGATTAGGGATAGGCTTAGGTTTAGGGAAAGGGTTAGGGTTCGCGTGAGGGTTGGTGTTTGGTTTCCGGTTAAGCTGATGTTTTACGGTTTCTCGGTTAGGGTCAGGGTTAGATTGAGGCTTAGGGTTAGGTTTAGGTTTTGGCTAGAATGAGGGAATAGTTTAGGGTTAGGTTTAGTTTTAGGGTTAGGCTTAGGTTTAGGGTGAAGGATAAGACTAGGGTTAGGGTAAATATTAGAGTTAGGTGTTTGAGTGAAGGTTAGGGTTAGGTTGAGGGTTAGTATTAGTGTTAGGGTTAGGTTTTGGTGTTTGGATTAATGTTAGGGTCAGGTTTAGGGTGAGCTTTAGGGATAGGGTTCTGTTTAAGGTTAGGGTTAGGGTGAAGTTTAAGTTAAGGGTGAGGGCTGAGCTTAGCCTCAGCATTAGGCGTTAGGGTTAGGGTTAAGGTTAGGATTAGGTTTAGGGTTAAGATTAGTTTTAGGCTTAGGGTAAGTGTTAGGGTTAAGTCATGGTTAGGTTTAGAGATAGGTTAAGGGTAGAGATAGGCTTAGGTTAAGGGTAGGGTTTAGGTTTAGATGTTAGTGTGAGGGGTAGTGCTAGGTTTCCATTGAAGCTGAGTGTGTAGGGTAAGTTTTAAGGTTAGGATTAGGGTTAGAGATAGAGTTCGGGACAGGGTTAGGGTTAAGTTTAGGGTTAGGGTTAGGTTTATGGTTAGGATTAGGGTCAGGGTCAGAGTTGGGGGAGATTTAGTATTATGTTTAGTTTTAGGGTTAGGGTTAGGGTGAAGTTTATGTTAAGTGTGAGAGTTAGGGTAAGGGTTAGGGTTCACGTTAGGGTCAGGGTTAGGGTTGGGGTTAGGTTTAGGGTTAGGTTTAGAGGTAGGTTCAGGGTTAGGTTTAATTTAGCTTAAGGTTAGGATTGCAATGAAGTTAGGGTAGGTTTAGGGTTATGGGTAGGTTGAAATTTTGGTTAAAGGTGAGGGTTCAGTTTAGGGTTAGGGTTAGAGTTACTGTGAGGGGTGAGGGTTAGGTTTGAGTTCATGGCAGGGTTAAAGTTAGGGTTAAGGTTAGGTTAGGGTTACGGTCAGGGTTAGGATTACGGTCAGGGTTAGGATTAGGATTAGGTTTAGGGTGAGGGTTAGGACCAGAGTTATTGTAACGGTTAGTTTTAGGGTTACAGGTGGGCCAAGGTTAAGATTAGGGTTAGGTTTCGGGGTAGGGACAGGTTTAGAGTTAGGGTGAGCTTTAGGTTAGGGATACGGTGAAGTTTAAGATAGGGTGAGGGTGAGGGTTAGGGTTAGGGTTATGGCTAAGGTTTGGTTTAGGTTTCAGGTTAGTGTTAAGGTTGTGTTTCGTGTTAGGGTAAAGTTGACGGGTTCTGTTTAGCTTTAGGGTTAGTTTTAGGTTTTAGGTTAGGGTTAAGTTTAGTGTTACGGTTAGGGTTAGGGTCACGGTTTGTGTTGGGCGTTGTGGTTGGGGTGAGGGTGAGGTTTAGGGTTAGGTTTGGATAGGGTTCGGATTATGGTTCTGGTAAGGTGTTAGGGGTTACAGTTTTAGTTTCGGGTTAGGGTTTGGGTGAGGGTTCCGGTTAGTCATTGTGGTTCTGGTCATGCTTAGTTTTGGGTTAGGGTTAGGGTTAGGTTTATGATTAGGTTTAGGGTTAGTGTTAGAGCTAGGGTGAGAGTTAGTGTTAAGGTTTGGGTTAGGCTTTGGTGTTAGGGGTTAGGGTTTGGGTTAGGGTTAGTGTTATCGTTAGGGCTTAGGGATTCAGGTTAGTGTTGGGGTTAGGGATAGCCATAGGGTTATGGTTGGGGGATATTGTTAGGGTTTAGGGTGAGGGTTATGGTTAGTTTCACAGTTAAGGTGAGGGTTTAGGGTAAGTGTTATGTTTAGGATTAGAGTTAGGGTTAGGTTTAGGGTTAGGTGTAGCGTAAGATTTCGGTTTAGGTTCAGGTTTCTAATTAGAGTTAGTGTTCTATTTAGTGTTAGGATTAGGGCTACGGTTAGAAATCGGACTAGGTCTGGGCTTAGATTCAGGGCTAATGTAAGGCTTAGTTTTAGGGTAAGAGGTGGAGTAGCGTTATGGTTAGAGTTTGGTTTAAGGTTAGGGTTTGGGTTAGGTTTAGGTTTAGGGTTAAGGTTAGGGTTGGATGAAATTTAGGATGGGGCGAGGGTTATTATGGTTAGGGCTAGAGTTTGATTTTGTGTTCAGGTTAGTGTTAAGGTGAGGTTTAGGGTTCGGGTTAGGGTTAGGAGTTACTTTTAGTGTTAATGTTAGATTTAGGTTCAGGGTTAGAGTGACGTTTAGGTTCAGGGTGAGGGTTAAGAAAAGCGTTAGGATTACGGTGAGGATTCTACTTAGTGTCAGAGGTTAGGTTTAGGGCGTTAGGGTTAGGTTTATGGTTAGGGTAGGGTTAAGTTTAGGGTTAGTGTTAGATTAGGGTTAGTGTTTGTGTTTGGGTTAGGGTTAGGGATAAGTTTAGGGATAGCGTTAGGTTTAGATTTGGGGATACGGTTAGAGGTTGGGGGAGGGTGAGGGTTAGGGTTAGGTTTACAGTTAAGGTGAGGGTTTAGGGTAGGTGCTATGGTTAGAGTTAGAGTTAGAGTTAGGGTTAGGGTTAGGGTGAATTTTCAGGTAATAGTGAGGGTTAGTGTAAGGGTTAGGGTTAAGGTTAGAGTTAGGATTAAGCTAAGTATTAGAATTTGGTTTAGGGTTAGGTTAGGGTAGGGAGAAGGTTAGGGTTAAGGCTTGGTTTACGGTCAAAGGTAGGGCTAGGTTAGGGTTAGGTTTAGAGTTAGAGTTAGGGTGTAGGGTTAGGGTCAGCTTTAGAGTAATTGTAAGGTTTAGGGTTAGGGTAGAGTTAAGGTTAGGGTTAAGTTTAGGGTTAGGGTAAGGGTTACGTTTAGGTCAGGGTTAGGGTTAGGATTAGGGATAGGCTTAGGTTTAGGGAAAGGGTGAGGGTTCGTGTGAGGGTTAGTGTTTGGTTTCCGGTTAAGCTGATGTTTTACGGTTTCTCGGTTAGGGTCAGGGTTAGATTGAGGCTTAGGGTTAGGTTTAGGTTTTGGCTAGAATGAGGGAATAGTTTAGGGTTAGGTTCAGTTTTAGGGTTAGGCTTAGGTTTAGGGTGAAGGATAAGACTAGGGTTAGGGTAAATATTAGAGTTAGGTGTTTGAGTGAAGGTTAGGATCAGGTTAGGGTTAGGTTGAGGGTTAGTATTAGTGTTAGGGTTAGGTTTTGGTGTTTGGATTAATGTTAGGGTCAGGTTTAGGGTGAGCTTTAGGGATAGGGTTCGGTTTAGGGTTAGGGTTAGGGTGAAGTTTAAGTTAAGGGTGAGGGCTGAGCTTAGCCTCAGCATTAGGCGTTAGGGTTAGGGTTAAGGTTAGGATTAGGTTTAGGGTTAAGATTAGTTTTAGGCTTAGGGTAAGTGTTAGGGTTAAGTCATGGTTAGGTTTAGAGATAGGTTAAGGTTAGAGATAGGCTTAGGTTAAGGGTAGGGTTTAGGTTTAGATGTTAGTGTGAGGGGTAGTGCTAGGTTTCCATTGAAGCTGAGTGTGTAGGGTAAGTTTTAAGGTTAGGATTAGGGTTAGAGATAGAGTTAGGGACAGGGTTAGGGTTAAGTTTAGGGTTAGGGTTAGGTTTATGGTTAGGATTAGGGTCAGGGTCAGAGTTGGGGGAGATTTAGTATTATGTTTAGTTTTAGGGTTAGGGTTAGGGTGAAGTTTATGTTAAGTGTGAGAGTTAGGGTAAGGGTTAGGGGTTAGGGTTCACGTTAGGGTCAGGGTTAGGGTTGGGGTTAGGTTTAGGGTTAGGTTTAGAGGTAGGTTCAGGGTTAGGTTTAATTTAGCTTAAGGTTAGGATTGCAATGAAGTTAGGGTAGGTTTAGGGTTATGGGTAGGGTGAAATTTTGGTTAAAGGTGAGGGTTCAGTTTAGGGTTAGGGTTAGAGTTACTGTGAGGGGTGAGGGTTAGGTTTGAGTTCATGGCAGGGTTAAAGTTAGGGTTAAGGTTAGGTTAGGGTTACGGTCAGGGTTAGGATTACGGTCAGGGTTAGGATTAGGATTAGGTTTAGGGTGAGGGTTAGGACCAGAGTTATTGTAACGGTTAGTTTTAGGGTTACAGGTGGGCCAAGGTTAAGATTAGGGTTAGGTTTCGGGGTAGGGACAGGTTTAGAGTTAGGGTGAGCTTTAGGTTAGGGATACGGTGAAGTTTAAGATAGGGTGAGGGTGAGGGTTAGGGTTAGGGTTATGGCTAAGGTTTGGTTTAGGTTTCAGGTTAGTGTTAAGGCTGTGTTTCGTGTTAGGGTAAAGTTGACGGGTTCTGTTTAGCTTTAGGGTTAGTTTTAGGTTTTAGGTTAGGGTTAAGTTTAGTGTTACGGTTAGGGTTAGGGTCACGGTTTGTGTTGGGCGTTGTGGTTGGGGTGAGGGTGAGGTTTAGGGTTAGGTTTGGGTAGGGTTAGGATTATGGTTCTGGTAAGGTGTTAGGGGTTACAGTTTTAGTTTCGGGTTAGGGTTTGGGTGAGGGTTCCGGTTAGTCATTGTGGTTCTGGTCATGCTCAGTTTTGGGTTAGGGTTAGGGTTAGGTTTATGATTAGGTTCAGGGTTAGTGTTAGAGTTAGGGTGAGAGTTAGTGTTAAGGTTTGGGTTAGGCTTTGGTGTTAGGGGTTAGGGTTTGGGTTAGGGTTAGTGTTATCGTTAGGGCTTAGGGATTCAGGTTAGTGTTGGGGTTAGGGATAGCCATAGGGTTATGGTTGGGGGATATTGTTAGGGTTTAGGGTGAGGGTTATGGTTAGTTTCACAGTTAAGGTGAGGGTTTAGGGCAAGTGTTATGTTTAGGATTAGAGTTAGGGTTAGGTTTAGGGTTAGGTGTAGCGTAAGATTTCGGTTTAGGTTCAGGTTTCTAATTAGAGTTAGTGTTCTATTTAGTGTTAGGATTAGGGCTACGGTTAGAAATCGGACTAGGTCTGGGCTTAGATTCAGGGCTAATGTAAGGCTTAGTTTTAGGGTAAGAGGTGGAGTAGCGTTATGGTTAGAGTTTGGTTTAAGGTTAGGGTTTGGGTTAGGTTTAGGTTTAGGGTTAAGGTTAGGGTTGGATGAAATTTAGGATGGGGCGAGGGTTATTATGGTTAGGGCTAGAGTTTGATTTTGTGTTCAGGTTAGTGTTAAGGTGAGGTTTAGGGTTCGGGTTAGGGTTAGGAGTTACTTTTAGTGTTAATGTTAGATTTAGGTTCAGGGTTAGAGTGACGTTTAGGTTCAGGGTGAGGGTTAAGAAAAGCGTTAGGATTACGGTGAGGATTCTACTTAGTGTCAGAGGTTAGGTTTAGGGCGTTAGGGTTAGGTTTATGGTTAGGGTAGGGTTAAGTTTAGGGTTAGTGTTAGATTAGGGTTAGTGTTTGTGTTTGGGTTAGGGTTAGGGATAACTTTAGAGATAGCGTTAGGTTTAGATTTGGGGATACGGTTAGAGGTTGGGGGAGGGTGAGGGTTAGGGTTAGGTTTACAGTTAAGGTGAGGGTTTAGGGTAGGTGCTATGGTTAGGGTTAGAGTTAGAGTTAGAGTTAGGGTTGGGGTTAGGGTGAATTTTCAGGTAATAGTGAGGGTTAGTGTAAGGGTTAGGGTTAAGGTTAGAGTTAGGATTAAGCTAAGTATTAGAATTTGGTTTAGGGTTAGGTTAGGGTAGGGAGAAGGTTAGGGTTAAGGCTTGGTTTACGGTCAAAGGTAGGGCTAGGTTAGGGTTAGGTTTAGAGTTAGAGTTAGGGTGTAGGGTTAGGGTCAGCTTTAGAGTAATTGTAAGGGTTAGGGTTAGGGTAGAGTTAAGGTTAGGGTTAAGTTTAGGGTTAGGGTAAGGGTTACGTTTAGGTCAGGGTTAGGGTTAGGATTAGGGATAGGCTTAGGTTTAGGGAAAGGGTGAGGGTTCGTGTGAGGGTTAGTGTTTGGTTTCCGGTTAAGCTGATGTTTTACGGTTTCTTGGTTAGGGTCAGGGTTAGATTGAGGCTTAGGGTTAGGTTTAGGTTTTGGCTAGAATGAGGGAATAGTTTAGGGTTAGGTTTAGTTTTAGGGTTAGGCTTAGGTTTAGGGTGAAGGATAAGACTAGGGTTAGGGTAAATATTAGAGTTAGGTGTTTGAGTGAAGGTTAGGATCAGGTTAGGGTTAGGTTGAGGGTTAGTATTAGTGTTAGGGTTAGGTTTTGGTGTTTGGATTAATGTTAGGGTCAGGTTTAGGGTGAGCTTTAGGGATAGGGTTCGGTTTAGGGTTAGGGTTAGGGTGAAGTTTAAGTTAAGGGTGAGGGCTGAGCTTAGCCTCAGCATTAGGCGTTAGGGTTAGGGTTAAGGTTAGGATTAGGTTTAGGGTTAAGATTAGTTTTAGGCTTAGGGTAAGTGTTAGGGTTAAGTCATGGTTAGGTTTAGAGATAGGTTAAGGGTAGAGATAGGCTTAGGTTAAGGGTAGGGTTTAGGTTTAGATGTTAGTGTGAGGGGTAGTGCTAGGTTTCCATTGAAGCTGAGTGTGTAGGGTAAGTTTTAAGGTTAGGATTAGGGTTAGAGATAGAGTTAGGGACAGGGTTAGGGTTAAGTTTAGGGTTAGGGTTAGGTTTATGGTTAGGATTAGGGTCAGGGTCAGAGTTGGGGGAGATTTAGTATTATGCTTAGTTTTAGGGTTAGGGTTAGGGTGAAGTTTATGTTAAGTGTGAGAGTTAGGGTAAGGGTTAGGGGTTAGGGTTCACGTTAGGGTCAGGGTTAGGGTTGGGGTTAGGTTTAGGGTTAGGTTAAGAGGTAGGTTCAGGGTTAGGTTTAATTTAGCTTAAGGTTAGGATTGCAATGTAGTTAGGGTAGGTTTAGGGTTATGGGTAGGGTGAAATTTTGGTTAAACGTGAGGGTTCAGTTTAGGGTTAGGGTTAGAGTTACTGTGAGGGGTGAGGGTTAGGTTTGAGTTCATGGCAGGGTTAAAGTTAGGGTTAAGGTTAGGTTAGGGTTACGGTCAGGGTTAGGATTAGGATTAGGTTTAGGGTGAGGGTTAGGACCAGAGTTATTGTAACGGTTAGTTTTAGGGTTACAGGTGGGCCAAGGTTAAGATTAGGGTTAGGTTTCGGGGTAGGGACAGGTTTAGAGTTAGGGTGAGCTTTAGGTTAGGGATACGGTGAAGTTTAAGATAGGGTGAGGGTGAGGGTTAGGGTTAGGGTTATGGCTAAGGTTTGGTTTAGGTTTCAGGTTGGTGTTAAGGTTGTGTTTCGTGTTAGGGTAAAGTTGACGGGTTTTGTTTAGCTTTAGGGTTAGTTTTAGGTTAGGGTTAAGTTTAGTGTTACGGTTAGGGTTAGGGTCACGGTTTGTGTTGGGCGTTGTGGTTGGGGTGAGGTTTAGGGTTAGTTTTGGGTAGGGTTAGAATTATGGTTCTGGTAAGGTGTTAGGGGTTACAGTTTTAGTTTCGGGTTAGGGTTTGGGTGAGGGTTCCGGTTAGTCATTGTGGTTCTGGTCATGCTTAGTTTTGGGTTAGGGTTAGGGTTAGGTTTATGATTAGGTTTAGGGTTAGTGTTAGAGTTAGGGTGAGAGTTAGTGTTAAGGTTTGGGTTAGGCTTTGGTGTTAGGGGTTAGGGTTTGGGTTAGGGTTAGTGTTATCGTTAGGGCTTAGGGATTCAGGTTAGTGTTGGGGTTAGGGATAGCCATAGGGTTATGGTTGGGGGATATTGTTAGGGTTTAGGGTGAGGGTTATGGTTAGTTTCACAGTTAAGGTGAGGGTTTAGGGTAAGTGTTATGTTTAGGATTAGAGTTAGGGTTAGGTTTAGGGTTAGGTGTAGCGTAAGATTTCGGTTTAGGTTCAGGTTTCTAATTAGAGTTAGTGTTCTATTTAGTGTTAGGATTAGGGCTACGGTTAGAAATCGGACTAGGTCTGGGCTTAGATTCAGGGCTAATGTAAGGCTTAGTTTTAGGGTAAGAGGTGGAGTAGCGTTATGGTTAGAGTTTGGTTTAAGATAAGGGTTTGGGTTAGGTTTAGGTTTAGGGTTAAGGTTAGGGTTGGATGAAATTTAGGATGGGGCGAGGGTTATTATGGTTAGGGCTAGAGTTTGATTTTGTGTTCAGGTTAGTGTTAAGGTTAGGTTAAGGGTTCGGGTTAGGGTTAGGAGTTACTTTTAGTGTTAATGTTAGATTTAGGTTCAGGGTTAGAGTGACGTTTAGGTTCAGGGTGAGGGTTAAGAAAAGCGTTAGGATTACGGTGAGGATTCTACTTAGTGTCAGAGGTTAGGTTTAGGGCGTTAGGGTTAGGTTTATGGTTAGGGTAGGGTTAAGTTTAGGGTTAGTGTTAGATTAGGGTTAGTGTTTGTGTTTGGGTTAGGGTTAGGGATAAGTTTAGGGATAGCGTTAGGTTTAGATTTGGGGATACGGTTAGAGGTTGGGGGAGGGTGAGGGTTAGGGTTAGGTTTACAGTTAAGGTGAGGGTTTAGGGTAGGTGCTATGGTTAGGGTTAGAGTTAGAGTTAGGGTTAGGGTTAGGGTTAGGGTGAATTTTCAGGTAATAGTGAGGGTTAGTGTAAGGGTTAGGGTTAAGGTTAGAGTTGGGATTAAGCTAAGTATTAGAATTTGGTTTAGGGTTAGGTTAGGGTAGGGAGAAGGTTAGGGTTAAGGCTTGGTTTACGGTCAAAGGTAGGGCTAGGTTACGGTTAGGTTTAGAGTTAGAGTTAGGGTGTAGGGTTAGGGTCAGCTTTAGAGTAATTGTTAGGGTTAGGGTTAGGGTAGAGTTAAGGTTAGGGTTAAGTTTAGGGTTAGGGTAAGGGTTACGTTTAGGTCAGGGTTAGGGTTAGGATTAGGGATAGGCTTAGGTTTAGGGAAAGGGTTAGGGTTCGTGTGAGGGTTAGTGTTAGGTTTCCGGTTAAGCTGATGTTTTACGGTTTCTCGGTTAGGGTCAGGGTTAGATTGAGGCTTAGGGTTAGGTTTAGGTTTGGGCTAGAATGAGGGAATAGTTTAGGGTTAGGTTTAGTTTTAGGGTTAGGCTTAGGTTTAGGGTGAAGGATAAGACTAGGGTTAGGGTAAATATTAGAGTTAGGTGTTTGAGTGAAGGTTAGGATCAGGTTAGGGTTAGGTTGAGGGTTAGTATTAGTGTTAGGGTTAGGTTTTGGTGTTTGGATTAATGTTAGGGTCAGGTTTAGGGTGAGCTTTAGGGATAGGGTTCGGTTTAGGATTAGGGTTAGGGTGAAGTTTAAGTTAAGGGTGAGGGTTGAGCTTAGCCTCAGCATTAGGCGTTAGGGTTAGGGTTAAGGTTAGGATTAGGTTTAGGGTTAAGATTAGTTTTAGGCTTAGGGTAAGTGTTAGGGTTAAGTCATGGTTAGGTTTAGGGCTAGGTTAAGGTTAGAGATAGGCTTAGGTTAAGGGTAGGGTTTAGGTTTAGATGTTAGTGTGAGGGGTAGTGCTAGGTTTCCATTGAAGCTGAGTGTGTAGGGTAAGTTTTAAGGTTAGGATTAGGGTTAGAGATAGAGTTCGGGACAGGGTTAGGGTTAAGTTTAGGGTTAGGGTTAGGTTTATGGTTAGGATTAGGGTCAGGGTCAGAGTTGGGGGAGATTTAGTATTATGTTTAGTTTTAGGGTTAGGGTTAGGGTGAAGTTTATGTTAAGTGTGAGAGTTAACGTTAGGGTTAGGGGTTAGGGTTCACGTTAGGGTCAGGGTTAGGGTTGGGGTTAGGTTTAGGGTTAGGTTTAGAGGTAGGTTCAGGGTTAGGTTTAATTTAGCTTAAGGTCAGGATTGCAATGAAGTTAGGGTAGGTTTAGGGTTATGGGTAGGGTGAAATTTTGGTTAAAGGTGAGGGTTCAGTTTAGGGTTAGGGTTAGAGTTACTGTGAGGGGTGAGGGTTAGGTTTGAGTTCATGGCAGGGTTAAAGTTAGGGTTAAGGTTAGGTTAGGTTTACGGTCAGGGTTAGGATTAGGATTAGGTTTAGGGTGAGGGTTAGGTTTAGGGTGAGGGTTAGAACCAGAGTTATTGTAACGGTTAGTTTTAGGGTTACAGGTGGGCCAAGGTTAAGATTAGGGTTAGGTTTCAGGGTAGGGACAGGTTTAGAGTTAGGGTGAGCTTTAGGTTAGGGATACGGTGAAGTTTAAGATAGGGTGAGGGTGAGGGTTAGGGTTAGGGTTATGGCTAAGGTTTGGTTTAGGTTTCAGGTTAGTGTTAAGGTTGTGTTTCGTGTTAGGGTAAAGTTGACGGGTTCTGTTTAGCTTTAGGGTTAGTTTTAGGTTTTAGGTTAGGGTTAAGTTTAGTGTTACGGTTAGGGTTAGGGTCACGGTTTGTGTTGGGCGTTGTGGTTGGGGTGAGGGTGAGGTTTAGGGTTAGGTTTGGGTAGGGTTAGGATTATGGTTCTGGTAAGGTGTTAGGGGTTACAGTTTTAGTTTCGGGTTAGGGTTTGGGTGAGGGTTCCGGTTAGTCATTGTGGTTCTGGTCATGCTCAGTTTTGGGTTAGGGTTAGGGTTAGGTTTATGATTAGGTTCAGGGTTAGTGTTAGAGTTAGGGTGAGAGTTAGTGTTAAGGTTTGGGTTAGGCTTTGGTGTTAGGGGTTAGGGTTTGGGTTAGGGTTAGTGTTATCGTTAGGGCTTAGGGATTCAGGTTAGTGTTGGGGTTAGGGATAGCCATAGGGTTATGGTTGGGGGATATTGTTAGGGTTTAGGGTGAGGGTTATGGTTAGTTTCACAGTTAAGGTGAGGGTTTAGGGTAAGTGTTATGTTTAGGATTAGAGTTAGGGTTAGGTTTAGGGTTAGGTGTAGCGTAAGATTTCGGTTTAGGTTCAGGTTTCTAATTAGAGTTAGTGTTCTATTTAGTGTTAGGATTAGGGCTACGGTTAGAAATCGGACTAGGTCTGGGCTTAGATTCAGGGCTAATGTAAGGCTTAGTTTTAGGGTAAGAGGTGGAGTAGCGTTATGGTTAGAGTTTGGTTTAAGGTTAGGGTTTGGGTTAGGTTTAGGTTTAGGGTTAAGGTTAGGGTTGGATGAAATTTAGGATGGGGCGAGAGTTATTATGGTTAGGGCTAGAGTTTGATTTTGTGTTCAGGTAGGTGTTAAGGTTAGGTTTAGGGTTCGGGTTAGGGTTAGGAGTTACTTTTAGTGTTAATGTTAGATTTAGGTTCAGGGTTAGAGTGACGTTTAGGTTCAGGGTGAGGGTTAAGAAAAGCGTTAGGATTACGGTGAGGATTCTACTTAGTGTCAGAGGTTAGGTTTAGGGCGTTAGGGTTAGGTTTATGGTTAGGGTAGGGTTAAGTTTAGGGTTAGTGTTAGATTAGGGTTAGTGTTTGTGTTTGGGTTAGGGTTAGGGATAAGTTTAGGGATAGCGTTAGGTTTAGATTTGGGGATACGGTTAGAGGTTAGGGGGAGGGTGAGGGTTAGGGTTAGGTTTACAGTTAAGGTGAGGGTTTAGGGTAGGTGCTATGGTTAGGGTTAGAGTTAGAGTTAGGGTTAGGGTTAGGGTTAGGGTGAATTTTCAGGTAATAGTGAGGGTTAGTGTAAGGGTTAGGGTTAAGGTTAGAGTTAGGATTAAGCTAAGTATTAGAATTTGGTTTAGGGTTAGGTTAGGGTAGGGAGAAGGTTAGGGTTAAGGCTTGGTTTACGGTCAAAGGTAGGGCTAGGTTACGGTTAGGTTTAGAGTTAGAGTTAGGGTGTAGGGTTAGGGTCAGCTTTAGAGTAATTGTAAGGTTTAGGGTTAGGGTAGAGTTAAGGTTAGGGTTAAATTTAGGGTTAGGGTAAGGGTTACGTTTAGGTCAGGGTTAGGGTTAGGATTAGGGATAGGCTTAGGTGTAGGGAAAGAGTGAGGGTTCGTCTGAGGGTTAGTGTTTGGTTTCCGGTTAAGCTGATGTTTTACGGTTTCTCGGTTAGGGTCAGGGTTAGATTGAGGCTTAGGGTTAGGTTTAGGTTTTGGCTAGAATGAGGGAATAGTTTAGGGTTAGGTTTAGTTTTAGGGTTAGGCTTAGGTTTAGGGTGAAGAATAAGACTAGGGTTAGGGTAAATATTAGAGTTAGGTGTTTGAGTGAAGGTTAGGATCAGGTTAGGGTTAGGTTGAGGGTTAGTATTAGTGTTAGGGTTAGGTTTTGGTGTTTGGATTAATGTTAGGGTCAGGTTTAGGGTGAGCTTTAGGGATAGGGTTCGGTTTAGGGTTAGGGTTAGGGTGAAGTTTAAGTTAAGGGTGAGGGTTGAGCTTAGCCTCAGCATTAGGCGTTAGGGTTAGGGTTAAGGTTAGGATTAGGTTTAGGGTTAAGATTAGTTTTAGGCTTAGGGTAAGTGTTAGGGTTAAGTCATGGTTAGGTTTAGAGATAGGTTAAGGGTAGAGATAGGCTTAGGTTAAGGGTAGGGTTTAGGTTTAGATGTTAGTGTGAGGGGTAGTGCTAGGTTTCCATTGAAGCTGAGTGTGTAGGGTAAGTTTTAAGGTTAGGATTAGGGTTAGAGATAGAGTTAGGGACAGGGTTAGGGTTAAGTTTAGGGTTAGGGTTAGGTTTATGGTTAGGATTAGGGTCAGGGTCAGAGTTGGGGGAGATTTAGTATTATGCTTAGTTTTAGGGTTAGGGTTAGGGTGAAGTTTATGTTAAGTGTGAGAGTTAGGGTAAGGGTTAGGGGTTAGGGTTCACGTTAGGGTCAGGGTTAGGGTTGGGGTTAGGTTTAGGGTTAGGTTTAGAGGTAGGTTCAGGGTTAGGTTTAATTTAGCTTAAGGTTAGGATTGCAATGTAGTTAGGGTAGGTTTAGGGTTATGGGTAGGGTGAAATTTTGGTTAAAGGTGAGGGTTCAGTTTAGGGTTAGGGTTAGAGTTACTGTGAGGGGTGAGGGTTAGGTTTGAGTTCATGGCAGGGTTAAAGTTAGGGTTAAGGTTAGGTTAGGGTTACGGTCAGGGTTAGGATTAGGATTAGGTTTAGGGTGAGGGTTAGAACCAGAGTTATTGTAACGGTTAGTTTTAGGGTTACAGGTGGGCCAAGGTTAAGATTAGGGTTAGGTTTCGGGGTAGGGACAGGTTTAGAGTTAGGGTGAGCTTTAGGTTAGGGATACGGTGAAGTTTAAGATAGGGTGAGGGTGAGGGTTAGGGTTAGGGTTATGGCTAAGGTTTGGTTTAGGTTTCAGGTTGGTGTTAAGGTTGTGTTTCGTGTTAGGGTAAAGTTGACGGGTTTTGTTTAGCTTTAGGGTTAGTTTTAGGTTAGGGTTAAGTTTAGTGTTACGGTTAGGGTTAGGGTCACGGTTTGTGTTGGGCGTTGTGGTTGGGGTGAGGTTTAGGGTTAGTTTTGGGTAGGGTTAGAATTATGGTTCTGGTAAGGTGTTAGGGGTTACAGTTTTAGTTTCGGGTTAGGGTTTGGGTGAGGGTTCCGGTTAGTCATTGTGGTTCTGGTCATGCTTAGTTTTGGGTTAGGGTTAGGGTTAGGTTTATGATTAGGTTTAGGGTTAGTGTTAGAGTTAGGGTGAGAGTTAGTGTTAAGGTTTGGGTTAGGCTTTGGTGTTAGGGGTTAGGGTTTGGGTTAGGGTTAGTGTTATCGTTAGGGCTTAGGGATTCAGGTTAGTGTTGGGGTTAGGGATAGCCATAGGGTTATGGTTGGGGGATATTGTTAGGGTTTAGGGTGAGGGTTATGGTTAGTTTCACAGTTAAGGTGAGGGTTTAGGGTAAGTGTTATGTTTAGGATTAGAGTTAGGGTTAGGTTTAGGGTTAGGTGTAGCGTAAGATTTCGGTTTAGGTTCAGGTTTCTAATTAGAGTTAGTGTTCTATTTAGTGTTAGGATTAGGGCTACGGTTAGAAATCGGACTAGGTCTGGGCTTAGATTCAGGGCTAATGTAAGGCTTAGTTTTAGGGTAAGAGGTGGAGTAGCGTTATGGTTAGAGTTTGGTTTAAGATAAGGGTTTGGGTTAGGTTTAGGTTTAGGGTTAAGGTTAGGGTTGGATGAAATTTAGGATGGGGCGAGGGTTATTATGGTTAGGGCTAGAGTTTGATTTTGTGTTCAGGTTAGTGTTAAGGTTAGGTTAAGGGTTCGGGTTAGGGTTAGGAGTTACTTTTAGTGTTAATGTTAGATTTAGGTTCAGGGTTAGAGTGACGTTTAGGTTCAGGGTGAGGGTTAAGAAAAGCGTTAGGATTACGGTGAGGATTCTACTTAGTGTCAGAGGTTAGGTTTAGGGCGTTAGGGTTAGGTTTATGGTTAGGGTAGGGTTAAGTTTAGGGTTAGTGTTAGATTAGGGTTAGTGTTTGTGTTTGGGTTAGGGTTAGGGATAAGTTTAGGGATAGCGTTAGGTTTAGATTTGGGGATACGGTTAGAGGTTGGGGGAGGGTGAGGGTTAGGGTTAGGTTTACAGTTAAGGTGAGGGTTTAGGGTAGGTGCTATGGTTAGGGTTAGAGTTAGAGTTAGGGTTAGGGTTAGGGTTAGGGTGAATTTTCAGGTAATAGTGAGGGTTAGTGTAAGGGTTAGGGTTAAGGTTAGAGTTGGGATTAAGCTAAGTATTAGAATTTGGTTTAGGGTTAGGTTAGGGTAGGGAGAAGGTTAGGGTTAAGGCTTGGTTTACGGTCAAAGGTAGGGCTAGGTTACGGTTAGGTTTAGAGTTAGAGTTAGGGTGTAGGGTTAGGGTCAGCTTTAGAGTAATTGTTAGGGTTAGGGTTAGGGTAGAGTTAAGGTTAGGGTTAAGTTTAGGGTTAGGGTAAGGGTTACGTTTAGGTCAGGGTTAGGGTTAGGATTAGGGATAGGCTTAGGTTTAGGGAAAGGGTTAGGGTTCGTGTGAGGGTTAGTGTTAGGTTTCCGGTTAAGCTGATGTTTTACGGTTTCTCGGTTAGGGTCAGGGTTAGATTGAGGCTTAGGGTTAGGTTTAGGTTTGGGCTAGAATGAGGGAATAGTTTAGGGTTAGGTTTAGTTTTAGGGTTAGGCTTAGGTTTAGGGTGAAGGATAAGACTAGGGTTAGGGTAAATATTAGAGTTAGGTGTTTGAGTGAAGGTTAGGATCAGGTTAGGGTTAGGTTGAGGGTTAGTATTAGTGTTAGGGTTAGGTTTTGGTGTTTGGATTAATGTTAGGGTCAGGTTTAGGGTGAGCTTTAGGGATAGGGTTCGGTTTAGGATTAGGGTTAGGGTGAAGTTTAAGTTAAGGGTGAGGGTTGAGCTTAGCCTCAGCATTAGGCGTTAGGGTTAGGGTTAAGGTTAGGATTAGGTTTAGGGTTAAGATTAGTTTTAGGCTTAGGGTAAGTGTTAGGGTTAAGTCATGGTTAGGTTTAGGGCTAGGTTAAGGTTAGAGATAGGCTTAGGTTAAGGGTAGGGTTTAGGTTTAGATGTTAGTGTGAGGGGTAGTGCTAGGTTTCCATTGAAGCTGAGTGTGTAGGGTAAGTTTTAAGGTTAGGATTAGGGTTAGAGATAGAGTTCGGGACAGGGTTAGGGTTAAGTTTAGGGTTAGGGTTAGGTTTATGGTTAGGATTAGGGTCAGGGTCAGAGTTGGGGGAGATTTAGTATTATGTTTAGTTTTAGGGTTAGGGTTAGGGTGAAGTTTATGTTAAGTGTGAGAGTTAACGTTAGGGTTAGGGGTTAGGGTTCACGTTAGGGTCAGGGTTAGGGTTGGGGTTAGGTTTAGGGTTAGGTTTAGAGGTAGGTTCAGGGTTAGGTTTAATTTAGCTTAAGGTCAGGATTGCAATGAAGTTAGGGTAGGTTTAGGGTTATGGGTAGGGTGAAATTTTGGTTAAAGGTGAGGGTTCAGTTTAGGGTTAGGGTTAGAGTTACTGTGAGGGGTGAGGGTTAGGTTTGAGTTCATGGCAGGGTTAAAGTTAGGGTTAAGGTTAGGTTAGGTTTACGGTCAGGGTTAGGATTAGGATTAGGTTTAGGGTGAGGGTTAGGTTTAGGGTGAGGATTAGAACCAGAGTTATTGTAACGGTTAGTTTTAGGGTTACAGGTGGGCCAAGGTTAAGATTAGGGTTAGGTTTCAGGGTAGGGACAGGTTTAGAGTTAGGGTGAGCTTTAGGTTAGGGATACGGTGAAGTTTAAGATAGGGTGAGGGTGAGGGTTAGGGTTAGGGTTATGGCTAAGGTTTGGTTTAGGTTTCAGGTTAGTGTTAAGGTTGTGTTTCGTGTTAGGGTAAAGTTGACGGGTTCTGTTTAGCTTTAGGGTTAGTTTTAGGTTTTAGGTTAGGGTTAAGTTTAGTGTTACGGTTAGGGTTAGGGTCACGGTTTGTGTTGGGCGTTGTGGTTGGGGTGAGGGTGAGGTTTAGGGTTAGGTTTGGGTAGGGTTAGGATTATGGTTCTGGTAAGGTGTTAGGGGTTACAGTTTTAGTTTCGGGTTAGGGTTTGGGTGAGGGTTCCGGTTAGTCATTGTGGTTCTGGTCATGCTCAGTTTTGGGTTAGGGTTAGGGTTAGGTTTATGATTAGGTTCAGGGTTAGTGTTAGAGTTAGGGTGAGAGTTAGTGTTAAGGTTTGGGTTAGGCTTTGGTGTTAGGGGTTAGGGTTTGGGTTAGGGTTAGTGTTATCGTTAGGGCTTAGGGATTCAGGTTAGTGTTGGGGTTAGGGATAGCCATAGGGTTATGGTTGGGGGATATTGTTAGGGTTTAGGGTGAGGGTTATGGTTAGTTTCACAGTTAAGGTGAGGGTTTAGGGTAAGTGTTATGTTTAGGATTAGAGTTAGGGTTAGGTTTAGGGTTAGGTGTAGCGTAAGATTTCGGTTTAGGTTCAGGTTTCTAATTAGAGTTAGTGTTCTATTTAGTGTTAGGATTAGGGCTACGGTTAGAAATCGGACTAGGTCTGGGCTTAGATTCAGGGCTAATGTAAGGCTTAGTTTTAGGGTAAGAGGTGGAGTAGCGTTATGGTTAGAGTTTGGTTTAAGGTTAGGGTTTGGGTTAGGTTTAGGTTTAGGGTTAAGGTTAGGGTTGGATGAAATTTAGGATGGGGCGAGAGTTATTATGGTTAGGGCTAGAGTTTGATTTTGTGTTCAGGTAGGTGTTAAGGTTAGGTTTAGGGTTCGGGTTAGGGTTAGGAGTTACTTTTAGTGTTAATGTTAGATTTAGGTTCAGGGTTAGAGTGACGTTTAGGTTCAGGGTGAGGGTTAAGAAAAGCGTTAGGATTACGGTGAGGATTCTACTTAGTGTCAGAGGTTAGGTTTAGGGCGTTAGGGTTAGGTTTATGGTTAGGGTAGGGTTAAGTTTAGGGTTAGTGTTAGATTAGGGTTAGTGTTTGTGTTTGGGTTAGGGTTAGGGATAAGTTTAGGGATAGCGTTAGGTTTAGATTTGGGGATACGGTTAGAGGTTAGGGGGAGGGTGAGGGTTAGGGTTAGGTTTACAGTTAAGGTGAGGGTTTAGGGTAGGTGCTATGGTTAGGGTTAGAGTTAGAGTTAGGGTTAGGGTTAGGGTTAGGGTGAATTTTCAGGTAATAGTGAGGGTTAGTGTAAGGGTTAGGGTTAAGGTTAGAGTTAGGATTAAGCTAAGTATTAGAATTTGGTTTAGGGTTAGGTTAGGGTAGGGAGAAGGTTAGGGTTAAGGCTTGGTTTACGGTCAAAGGTAGGGCTAGGTTACGGTTAGGTTTAGAGTTAGAGTTAGGGTGTAGGGTTAGGGTCAGCTTTAGAGTAATTGTAAGGTTTAGGGTTAGGGTAGAGTTAAGGTTAGGGTTAAATTTAGGGTTAGGGTAAGGGTTACGTTTAGGTCAGGGTTAGGGTTAGGATTAGGGATAGGCTTAGGTGTAGGGAAAGAGTGAGGGTTCGTGTGAGGGTTAGTGTTTGGTTTCCGGTTAAGCTGATGTTTTACGGTTTCTCGGTTAGGGTCAGGGTTAGATTGAGGCTTAGGGTTAGGTTTAGGTTTTGGCTAGAATGAGGGAATAGTTTAGGGTTAGGTTTAGTTTTAGGGTTAGGCTTAGGTTTAGGGTGAAGAATAAGACTAGGGTTAGGGTAAATATTAGAGTTAGGTGTTTGAGTGAAGGTTAGGATCAGGTTAGGGTTAGGTTGAGGGTTAGTATTAGTGTTAGGGTTAGGTTTTGGTGTTTGGATTAATGTTAGGGTCAGGTTTAGGGTGAGCTTTAGGGATAGGGTTCGGTTTAGGGTTAGGGTTAGGGTGAAGTTTAAGTTAAGGGTGAGGGTTGAGCTTAGCCTCAGCATTAGGCGTTAGGGTTAGGGTTAAGGTTAGGATTAGGTTTAGGGTTAAGATTAGTTTTAGGCTTAGGGTAAGTGTTAGGGTTAAGTCATGGTTAGGTTTAGAGATAGGTTAAGGGTAGAGATAGGCTTAGGTTAAGGGTAGGGTTTAGGTTTAGATGTTAGTGTGAGGGGTAGTGCTAGGTTTCCATTGAAGCTGAGTGTGTAGGGTAAGTTTTAAGGTTAGGATTAGGGTTAGAGATAGAGTTAGGGACAGGGTTAGGGTTAAGTTTAGGGTTAGGGTTAGGTTTATGGTTAGGATTAGGGTCAGGGTCAGAGTTGGGGGAGATTTAGTATTATGCTTAGTTTTAGGGTTAGGGTTAGGGTGAAGTTTATGTTAAGTGTGAGAGTTAGGGTAAGGGTTAGGGGTTAGGGTTCACGTTAGGGTCAGGGTTAGGGTTGGGGTTAGGTTTAGGGTTAGGTTTAGAGGTAGGTTCAGGGTTAGGTTTAATTTAGCTTAAGGTTAGGATTGCAATGTAGTTAGGGTAGGTTTAGGGTTATGGGTAGGGTGAAATTTTGGTTAAAGGTGAGGGTTCAGTTTAGGGTTAGGGTTAGAGTTACTGTGAGGGGTGAGGGTTAGGTTTGAGTTCATGGCAGGGTTAAAGTTAGGGTTAAGGTTAGGTTAGGGTTACGGTCAGGGTTAGGATTAGGATTAGGTTTAGGGTGAGGGTTAGGACCAGAGTTATTGTAACGGTTAGTTTTAGGGTTACAGGTGGGCCAAGGTTAAGATTAGGGTTAGGTTTCGGGGTAGGGACAGGTTTAGAGTTAGGGTGAGCTTTAGGTTAGGGATACGGTGAAGTTTAAGATAGGGTGAGGGTGAGGGTTAGGGTTAGGGTTATGGCTAAGGTTTGGTTTAGGTTTCAGGTTGGTGTTAAGGTTGTGTTTCGTGTTAGGGTAAAGTTGACGGGTTTTGTTTAGCTTTAGGGTTAGTTTTAGGTTAGGGTTAAGTTTAGTGTTACGGTTAGGGTTAGGGTCACGGTTTGTGTTGGGCGTTGTGGTTGGGGTGAGGTTTAGGGTTAGTTTTGGGTAGGGTTAGAATTATGGTTCTGGTAAGGTGTTAGGGGTTACAGTTTTAGTTTCGGGTTAGGGTTTGGGTGAGGGTTCCGGTTAGTCATTGTGGTTCTGGTCATGCTTAGTTTTGGGTTAGGGTTAGGGTTAGGTTTATGATTAGGTTTAGGGTTAGTGTTAGAGTTAGGGTGAGAGTTAGTGTTAAGGTTTGGGTTAGGCTTTGGTGTTAGGGGTTAGGGTTTGGGTTAGGGTTAGTGTTATCGTTAGGGCTTAGGGATTCAGGTTAGTGTTGGGGTTAGGGATAGCCATAGGGTTATGGTTGGGGGATATTGTTAGGGTTTAGGGTGAGGGTTATGGTTAGTTTCACAGTTAAGGTGAGGGTTTAGGGTAAGTGTTATGTTTAGGATTAGAGTTAGGGTTAGGTTTAGGGTTAGGTGTAGCGTAAGATTTCGGTTTAGGTTCAGGTTTCTAATTAGAGTTAGTGTTCTATTTAGTGTTAGGATTAGGGCTACGGTTAGAAATCGGACTAGGTCTGGGCTTAGATTCAGGGCTAATGTAAGGCTTAGTTTTAGGGTAAGAGGTGGAGTAGCGTTATGGTTAGAGTTTGGTTTAAGATAAGGGTTTGGGTTAGGTTTAGGTTTAGGGTTAAGGTTAGGGTTGGATGAAATTTAGGATGGGGCGAGGGTTATTATGGTTAGGGCTAGAGTTTGATTTTGTGTTCAGGTTAGTGTTAAGGTTAGGTTAAGGGTTCGGGTTAGGGTTAGGAGTTACTTTTAGTGTTAATGTTAGATTTAGGTTCAGGGTTAGAGTGACGTTTAGGTTCAGGGTGAGGGTTAAGAAAAGCGTTAGGATTACGGTGAGGATTCTACTTAGTGTCAGAGGTTAGGTTTAGGGCGTTAGGGTTAGGTTTATGGTTAGGGTAGGGTTAAGTTTAGGGTTAGTGTTAGATTAGGGTTAGTGTTTGTGTTTGGGTTAGGGTTAGGGATAAGTTTAGGGATAGCGTTAGGTTTAGATTTGGGGATACGGTTAGAGGTTGGGGGAGGGTGAGGGTTAGGGTTAGGTTTACAGTTAAGGTGAGGGTTTAGGGTAGGTGCTATGGTTAGGGTTAGAGTTAGAGTTAGGGTTAGGGTTAGGGTTAGGGTGAATTTTCAGGTAATAGTGAGGGTTAGTGTAAGGGTTAGGGTTAAGGTTAGAGTTGGGATTAAGCTAAGTATTAGAATTTGGTTTAGGGTTAGGTTAGGGTAGGGAGAAGGTTAGGGTTAAGGCTTGGTTTACGGTCAAAGGTAGGGCTAGGTTACGGTTAGGTTTAGAGTTAGAGTTAGGGTGTAGGGTTAGGGTCAGCTTTAGAGTAATTGTTAGGGTTAGGGTTAGGGTAGAGTTAAGGTTAGGGTTAAGTTTAGGGTTAGGGTAAGGGTTACGTTTAGGTCAGGGTTAGGGTTAGGATTAGGGATAGGCTTAGGTTTAGGGAAAGGGTTAGGGTTCGTGTGAGGGTTAGTGTTAGGTTTCCGGTTAAGCTGATGTTTTACGGTTTCTCGGTTAGGGTCAGGGTTAGATTGAGGCTTAGGGTTAGGTTTAGGTTTGGGCTAGAATGAGGGAATAGTTTAGGGTTAGGTTTAGTTTTAGGGTTAGGCTTAGGTTTAGGGTGAAGGATAAGACTAGGGTTAGGGTAAATATTAGAGTTAGGTGTTTGAGTGAAGGTTAGGATCAGGTTAGGGTTAGGTTGAGGGTTAGTATTAGTGTTAGGGTTAGGTTTTGGTGTTTGGATTAATGTTAGGGTCAGGTTTAGGGTGAGCTTTAGGGATAGGGTTCGGTTTAGGATTAGGGTTAGGGTGAAGTTTAAGTTAAGGGTGAGGGTTGAGCTTAGCCTCAGCATTAGGCGTTAGGGTTAGGGTTAAGGTTAGGATTAGGTTTAGGGTTAAGATTAGTTTTAGGCTTAGGGTAAGTGTTAGGGTTAAGTCATGGTTAGGTTTAGGGCTAGGTTAAGGTTAGAGATAGGCTTAGGTTAAGGGTAGGGTTTAGGTTTAGATGTTAGTGTGAGGGGTAGTGCTAGGTTTCCATTGAAGCTGAGTGTGTAGGGTAAGTTTTAAGGTTAGGATTAGGGTTAGAGATAGAGTTCGGGACAGGGTTAGGGTTAAGTTTAGGGTTAGGGTTAGGTTTATGGTTAGGATTAGGGTCAGGGTCAGAGTTGGGGGAGATTTAGTATTATGTTTAGTTTTAGGGTTAGGGTTAGGGTGAAGTTTATGTTAAGTGTGAGAGTTAACGTTAATACTATCTCTCTATG